>NC_090939.1:781556429-781859459 GCF_040938575.1 Ambystoma mexicanum
GTGCGAGTCGCCAACCGCGAACCTCCGGTACTTCTTGTGCTTGTGATGGATCAGCACATGGAAGTAAGCGTCCTTGAGGTCGAGAGACACCAACCAGTCCTGAAGTTGAAGGGCCTGGAGGACTTGAGAGAGAGTAACCATTTTGAACTTGTCCTTCCTGAGGAGTTTGTTCAAACCGAGCAAGTCCATGATGGATCTCAATCCCCCGTCTTTCTTCGAAATCAAAAAATAAGGGGAATACCATCCCGTGTTCCTCTCCGCTACAGGCACCAGTTCTATGGCGCCTTTCTCCAGCAGGGCTTGAATTTCCTGCGCAAGGAGCGGATCCGGACTCTTCAAAGAGAGGTTCCCAGGTGGATTGTTGTGAGGCCTCTGCCGAAAGGGAACACAGTAGCCGTGGGTTATGATCTCCAGAACCCACACATCCGAAGTAATGGCTTGCCACTCTACAAGATGCTGCGCCAGCCTTCCCCCAACCGGCGAACCACGGGACCTGGCCTCATGACTGAGTGGTAGCGGCTGCGGCGTTGCCTGAGGGCAAAGAGGCAACTGCCCGAGCGGCCTTGGCACCTCGAGTACCCTGTTTTCCACCTATGGCACTCTTACGGTAGCCTCTTTGACTGACAGCTCCTCTCGCTTTACTGAAGGACGATTAATAGCGAAAGGAACCACCCCTCCATTGTTGTCCCTTAGGACGAAAAGGCGGAGGTTGTCGAACTGCAGCGCCCAACGACTTCGCTGCAGATTTGGAGGTCTGCAACCTCAAGGCTCTCGTCAGCCTTGCTGCCAAAAAGATGTTCACTGTCAAAGGGCATGTTGAGGAGCCGGGACCGCACACCAGGAGCAAACCCCGACTTCCGCAACCACGCAAACCTGCGTATTACAGTGCTCGCCGCCATGGACCGGCTGACACAATCTGCCATGTCCAAACCCGACTGAACGGCCTCACACATGGCATCCTTGTCATCCTTAACCATAGCAAGGAAACCATCCCGTTCGTCCCCTTCGGGAATATGTTCAGCCGCTAATGCAACACAGTTCCACAGAGTGTGTGTGAAACGAGACAAGGCACATACGGAGTTGGCCGCCTGAAGCGGCATGCCCCCTGAAGAAACCACTTTCTTCACCCAGCCATCAAAACGTGTGTCGTCCCTATCCGGAGGGATGGTAGGATACAACGCCTGCTTTGCCGGGGCCGTAGCCGCCTGCACCACCAAACTCTCTGGAGTGGGGTGCCTGGAAAAGTAGCAGGGGTCGCTACTGGCTGGACGGTATTTTCGTGACAAAGACTTGCCCACTGCCGGGAGACTCTCCGGAGCAGTCCAAGCCGCTGCCACCCTTCTCTGCAGAGCCATATGAAAGGGCAGTACCGGGTCAGTGGGGGGACCAAGATCAAGGATGTGCGTGAGATCATCCTGAACAAACTCCCCTGGGGGAGCCAACCATCCCAAGTACTCGGTGACCCGAGACATAAGGCGCTGGTACGAAGAATCGGCATGAGTGCCAGGCTCCGGCCTACAAAACTCCACCTCCGGAGAGGTGTCCAGTCCACTGGCATCATGCAGTGACTGCCTCAGGTCATCAAATTGTCTATGGCCCGCGAGAAGCTCATCAGGCACCGTAACCGGAACCAAGCCCTCATCAGAGCCCTCATCACCCTCTGAAATGTACTCCAGGTGGTAAGAGGAAGACACCTGGGGACCAAAGGTATGCCTGACCTTAGCCAGAGCCTTTCTAGGGGCTAACCCCGTGCCACGGGACCCCTCTGACACCACCGCCTCGAAAAGGCATCGAGGGCGCCGAACGAGTCGGCGCCAGCATCGAGAGAATCGGTGTCGAGCGAATCGGCATCGACGTCAGCCGCAGCGCCGCCAGCACTGGCGGTGTCGACACAGGCATCAAAGCCAGGGCTCCGAGCGTGTCCTTCGACGACCTAGGCGCCGACAGCATCGACGGCCCCCTCGAAAGCAGAGCCTCGAGAGAGGTCGTCAACGACCTCGGCGCCACAGGCGTCGACGTCTTCCTCGAAGACGGCACAGGATCACGAGGTCTCGAGCGTGTCGAGGACCGGGACTTGGAACGGGCATGGTGAGAACGGTTACCCTTGTCTGAGCGGGACCTCTCCCGCGAACTGTGTAGACCACCCGAGTCCGAAGGCGTGCGAGCGGCGTCTCTCGACCGATCACGACCGACCCCACTCGGAGGCGCAGACGGACCGGTGCCCTGCGATTCAAGAATCGCCAACATCTGCTTCCCGAAGGAAGCCCATTCCTCCGGTGTCGCTTGCATGGTGGGATAAGAGACCCGCCAACGGATGGGGAAGGCAACCGATGCCGGCGCTTCCGGGAATGCCTCAAAGAGGCAGAGGAGTGGCAAGACAGACTCCTGGAAGGAGACCCACCGGACCTCCGACGAGGACGCGGAGAGTCGCCTTTCGAATCATCCGTCGAAAGCCCCGCAGACCTAGACTTCCTGGGCTTAGACACCCTACCTACTGACAACTTCTTGCGCTCCCGCAAGGCCTTGGCCGTGAGCGACTGGCAGTCGACACAGTCCGTGTCGTGGGCCTCCCCGAGGCACCAGAGGCAGGCGTCGTGCGAGTCCGTTACCGACATCTTGGACCCACAGTCCCCGCATTTCTTGAAGCCTGGACGCGGGGTTAAAGACGAGGTAGACATCGTCACGAACAGGTTTTCACAAAAACCGAAATGGTTCAAAGAAGCGAGCAGAATACAACGAACTTCAAAGAGTCGAGGCGTACCAAGATTCACGAAGCAAACACGTTCACGGAAAAAACGGAACTGAGGCTATGGGCGTCGTGCATCCTACTTATCACATCGGCTGACGTCGGCCGTCAGAGGAGGTCCTCGGGGACGGTGCATCAATGTCATCCACGCAGGACGCAGAAAGTTTTCCGAAGCAGCACAGCTGTGGACATTACCTGTCATAGATATGGAATTCATCGGAGGACCCAATCCCCTAGAAATTGACTTTATACAAAAGAAAGCCAGATTGCTCTTCTGCTTCAAGGTGAGACGCATGGGTGGAGTTGGAGCACTAGAAGTTGACATAAGTATAGAAGTGGCACATATCGGCGGACAGCTGTATGAATGATAACATTACAAGACGGGTCGGTCATTAATTATTTGTTTTTAGACGGCACAATGAAATCTCAAAAAATTGTAAAAAGCAGTCTTACTCTGGAAAGGAAGAGTTCACTGCCAGCCTGCTGGTATTGTGTGGCTTGACTTACAGGATTGTTGGGATGATGGGTGACGATACCTTTCATCAGCATGATTTACCTTCAAATTGTTGAAGTTGTATTTATGGGAAAGGTTGCTGCATGGAAGAGTTGGTTAGAAGCTGGGGATTGTTTTAGGTTATTTGGAAATGTGGCTTGCAAATGGAGGCATTTTACATTATTTGTCCAGCTGCATTAGAGAACTCAAAGAGATTGAGAAGACTGCTTAACAGCACAGATGGTAAGGGATGACCCACAACTTGTTTCCTGGAACATCTTTAAGACCTCAATGAAGTACTCATAAGACATCGATTTTAACAGGCCAGGAAGCAAGTATTTAAATGTTACAGGAGACGGACCTTGTAGTACATTCTGAACATGAAAAGATGACCAAGCTATTGGGTGATTTCCTCAACTATGGTTGCATATGGGCAGGCGACTTCAATTGTATCATTGAGAGGGACTTGGATAGATCTTGCACAGGCGGTAGAATACTTGGTGTGGCCTCAAAGGTGCTGAATAAGCTTACCAGTGACTAGTTGAGATCTGATACCATGTTCATGGTACAAAGAGGAACCATTCCATTTACTTCAGCACACACAATTCTGTTCCACACATACATTGTGTTTTCACACAAAGTAGGAACCTTAATACATTAAGCTCAGTGGAGTTCTTCGCCAGGTCCCTACCTGATCATATGCCTCTAAAGGTTAGGTTAGGGGGCATAGGGATTGCATGCACCAAGCGATCGAACCAAAAAGCTAGCTGCTAGGGCACCGAAGGACACCATGTTTGTGCAATCCATGGTTCAAGATATTGCTGACTATTGTGCAACCAATAAAGGCTCTATAGATTTGCAGGCTACCGTGACCTTTAACACAACGATTTGGAAGAAATGTAAGTATTTGTTGCAGCGTCCATAGACAATGAATTACCACAGTGATGGAGAAAACAGGTAGAGGATTTAAATAGAAGACGCTCAATAGGAAGAACTGGTTGCTAACAGAAAACAACTGTTCGAAGCTTGTGACAGAATGGAGAGTTACGATTACAAAATCTATACTGCTAGACAACATGAGGGGGATAAGGTGGGATGCACACTGGTGTAGTTAGTGAACAAAGAAATTGGGGATGGCATAATCCATAGGGTTAGAAACTCAAAAGGACAGATGGTGCATAGATAGGATGTCATGAATAGAACATTTGAGGAAACTAAAGAGCTACATCAACAAATGATGGTTGGCCAGGAGCAGGAGAAGTAGATGAAGTGCACATCCCAAAATTGGTGCAAAGAAGGCTAGATGTTTAGATGGATTTCTAAACTCTGACATGGTGGGAGGAGGCTTAGGAGGTCACCCTAGTTTAGTGGAACAGGGTAACCTTCTGGACATACCAGACCAATCTACGGTAACTTGGCAGGCGGTCAAGACAGTCTCAGGATGGGTGAGAGTGATCAGAAACCCACAATGAGCATGCAGAGTAAAACTCCACAGAATACTGTTAGACAAGTGTATATAAAAAATACATGTATTATAGGCCTTTATAACTAAACACAAATAAACCACAGTAATAATAAAATGGTTACCACACATGCTTATCACTATGTAATATATCCAAAATGCATTTAGCCTACTGGGGGAGAACACAAACAGAACCTGCAACAGAAGAGTTAAGTAAAACACAATGATCACATTAGGCAGTTCTTCAAAGTCGATCCCTAGCTTATGCAGTCCAGCCCTATGAAGTGGGGCGCCTTGTGCGTAAGAGTGAAAGTGGGTCCTCTTCAAGGAGCTGTAGCAGTTCAGGAATGGGGTTGACATGATTAAGAATAAAGCCCTAATATTCGAGGAGGGCCTACCCTTGCAGGTAGAGCGACTTTCAGAGTTCAGGAATAGCTGGGGAGCGCAAACTAACCCAGCTAAGGTGAGTATCTTTTCGGGGATTCTTGTGCATAAAAACAAGTGGACGTGCCAGAGGGCCACCGGTTAGTGGTGTAAGTACTCACCAACCCTCAACACAGTTCGGGCCAAACTATCAGTCTAGTCCAGGCCGCTTGTTGGTTTAACCACTGCAGTAACATGTCGCTCTGTGGGACGGGACAATAGTTTGTGGCAGGACAGCCTTGTCTCTGCTCTCAAAGAAAAAAGGAAGACAGTTCCAATACAGCACGCTTCAGGGCACAGGGTTGCAGGCACTTACAGTGAACAGCGACCATCACCACAACGACGCGGCACAGGGACCTCAAATGCTTGTGACATGGCACACTCTTATAAATCATGACCTAGAGGAGCGGGAGAGGGCCCAGAATCACAAGTAACCGATTTCTCGGGTCCCAACTCGGGACGGCGGCGGGCGCTCCTATACAATACACCGGGTTTAAGCTGGTCAGTTCGCTGGATGGCCCAGAAACACTTCCGAAGAGGCTCTTTGCGAGGGTAAGCAGGAGGTGCGAAGACTAGTTGGTCCTTCTGCTCCAAAGGGTCAAAGCGCCCTTGAAGGCTTTCTTGGTTCGATAGAAAAGCAGGTGTCCGACGGGACAACAGTGGGGTCAGGGTGCCAAATCTTCCAGCATGCCTCCGGTGGTTCCACGGGTCTGCTCTTTCGTTTCAGGATATTTGTCTCCTTCTGTAGTTCGGTGTGAACTTCAGTTGATCAACCTGGAATGGATGCAGAGCCCCTTCTCTTATCCAAGATTCGTTATGCACTCAAATCTGGCCTAGCCAATGAAAGATCTTCTCTCTTGCATGCATGCCAGGCATGGGCCAATTGTGGCCCACGGTGGTTCCAGTCCTTCAGGCCTAGCAGATATACTGCCACAAGTAGTGTGGATTGGGACCAGACAGACCCAACCGCCATCTGGGGCACTAGCACATGTATCATGCAGGAACCCGTGAAAGATGAGGTTTTCGCTGGAGGCTGCATGCCCAAATAAGGAATACCTGGGTCTCTTGACCTGGGGGAAGGCAAAGGAAAAAATACCCAAAGGACAGAACACAAGGCTTTGTGGTATGGTCATTTTCGGCACTGGCCACAGTCGTGGGTCAAACGCAGTAAACGCGATATGATCTATCAAAAAGAAGTAAAAATACTTTCGTCCTAGGCACACTTGTACAATCACCAAAAAATCCTTAGAGGGTGGCCAGGGCCATAAAACAAAAGGGCCCCTATGCAGGGGTACTGTAAGGTACTTGGCAAACGGATAAAAAGTTACCAAGAAATGGCAAAATAGTCAAAAGACTAAGGGAAACAGTTTCCCAGTGCTGACAGCCACACGGACGTGTCAGTTTTCCCATAACAAATGAGCAAAAGCCCAGAGGAGTACAGTTTAATAATGTGCTCCACTGGAAAAAGTCAGGTTAGGTAAGCCAAACAAAAGCAAAAAGTTTGGGAGTCCATAATTGGAGAGAAAATTGCACCCAAGTGAAATCTTTCATAACACTAAACAGCTTGAGCAACGGGAAATCGATGGGAGGTGATGCACTTCCAGAGGAATGTTATGAAGCTTGTAAAGGCATGTTAGGCCCTAAGCTGATGGTTCTGTATAACAAAGCATTAGGGAAAGGAGTGCTACCTGAGGCTGCCCGGCAGGTAATACCTGTCTTCTTACCTAAACCTGGTAGGGGCAAATTGGACAGTGGGTGGTATCAACCCCTCTCCTTGATCAATGTGGAAAAATGATACTAGGAAAGGTATTGGTGCGCATTGGAGCAAGTGCTGTTGGACAAGTGTTGTTGCGGTCTCGCTGTCGCCGCCATCTCCTTGCATGGTTATCGAGTGAAATACAACGTGCTACTGCATTGAGGACTCACGGGCCACGTGTTGTGCCACTACTCCGCCTCCCACTCCCAGCATCCATATCTGTCGCGTGCACGCTCATCGGAGCAAGTGCTGTTGGACAAGTGTTGTTGCTGTCGCGGCCATCTCCTTGCCTGGTTATCGAGTGAAATACAACGTGCTACTGCATTGAGGACCCACGGACCACGTGTTGGTAATGGACATTTACAAACAGTTCTATGTGCATTTGAATGGCTAACGGCTAACATCACCGCCCAAACTTACTCGATTCTTGTGTTTGTCTGCATTCATAGTGCCATTGCCCCGCCTCGCCCACTCCCAGCAACCACATCTGTCACGTGCTTGCACATTGGCGCGTGCGCATTGGAATAAGTGCTGTTGGACAAGTGCTGTTGGACAAGTGCTGTTGGACAAGTGCTGTTGGACAAGTGCTGTTGGACAAGTGCTGTTGGACAAGTGCTGTTGGACAAGTGCTGTTGGACAAGTGCTGTTGGACAAGTGCTGTTGGACAAGTGCTGTTGGACAAGTGCTGTTGGACAAGTGCTGTTGGACAAGTGCTGTTGCTGTCTCACTGTCTAGTGAGAGAACGGGAGGCAAAGGCAGAAAACTCTAAGAGTAAGACTGTTTGAAGTGTGTTCGGGAAACTCAGTATAATTAAGCCCGAGTCCCATTCTAGTATGGTGGGGTGTAAATATTAATTGAAAACAGGCATGCCTTTAATACCAGCCTTATTATCTTCACCAGCAAAGTCCACATTGGAGAATCATCATGACGCAGGTCTCCCCGTTAGAAAAAGCTTGCTATCTACGAAGTGGAAAGCAAATGGAGTGCATAAACTCCATCGTTCAATCTCCATTTCTGCTGACATACGATCTTTTTGTATATCAGACGAGTCACGGAAAGCAAAGGATTTTACCCCTGGGGCGACTGATGGAGTACACGAATCTCATGGCGATAATTTCGGGGAGCAATGTGGCAGAAACAATACTGACAAAGGGTTGCTATTCGACCCAATCTTGCCATTACAACCCAATTCTGATAAGGAAGTAATCTCCAGTAAAATGACCGCTGCAACACTGGCAGCGGTTACCATCATAGGGGTTTTGCGGCGCTAATCGTACTGATAAAGAAGTAATCTCGTGTGAAATTACTGATGCAATATTAGAATCTGTTAGTATCACGGGGGGTTTGGCAGCCCGTACATTTTTCTTCCAATGTTGAAGATACATCTAATGTGCAAACCAACATGAGAACGTTAGACCCAGAAGCTCCGGCGACCTGTTCAGTTGCAGCACAACTTAAATTACGCCATGAACAGCTCACCGTAGCCAGGGAAAATCGATGAGGAGGCCTTAATTTTATGACCACTACCAATAAATCACAAATAGGTTCACAAGAAGTCATGTACATTTGTTCAAACACACAGGACTTAATCCAGCTTCATGATAAAACAGAGGGCAGGAGACTGGGTACCCAGGTACTGCAATACTAACCAATAATTTACATAGTGCACAAGGACTGAATTTGGATATACTTACATCTCCAATCTTATTTGATAAATCACCTACTCAATCTATAGCTGAGTCCATATCCTTCATAGCTCCCACGCCAAGGTGTTTACAATTTGACGTCTTGGCCAAGGAACCAGAATACTTCATACACAACCAACAATCAAAGCGATCTTCCTTTCCAGAAGGTCCTGCACTCAATAACACACTTCGTGCATTGAATACAGCATTAATAGGGATCGCCAAACGTTATGAAGTATTAGATGACAAAATGAATCAACAGCAATGCTGGCACAAATCCAAGAGTAAGTAGGTTCACTGACAAAATCTGACTTTAAGGTGAATAATGCAATGGGAATCCACCAACCATTGAATCGACCCACTGTACAATCATATATTAATGACAATAAGGCCCAAGAAAGGTCATATGGATGAGCCTGTATTACCAATTCAGAGCTTAATTGTATCCCCTGAAATTATCAGTAGCAGTAGTGTGCATATACAATTAAAAAAGCTTATGACAAATCCAACCCCACAACTTTCAACTCACCCTCTTCCGAAAGCCATCACTAGACTACAAGAAGAACAAGGAGACAATATTTTTCAAGTATTTGATATCAAACAAAAGGACTCCATTAAAACACTGGCACAAGGAAAAGCCAGGAAAAGAGGCACAAAAAAATAGTATTGGCACGGAAAATACAAGCTAATATAAATAAATCAAATTTATAAAAATATTATCAGCTGTGGGGAACCGTAAAGAAATAACCAAATTGACTAGAACAAAATCCGTTGAGGATGGAGGGGAAATTAAGACATTGATATACAAACCCTTGGATGATCTAGTGGAACTGGCCACTGCAGTAACATCCTTTAAACCTATTGCAAAACAAATAACTGAAACACCAGTAACAATTGTGCCCCAACCACAATTTCTTGTTAATGCTCAAAACGCTGAAGTTACACATTGAAAGAACTTAGTTCAGTGATAGGTCACACTGATAAACAAATCACAACTCACACGGTGGCTCCAAAAATTGACAACTACAAAATCAAATATAGTGGCACCAACAATGCAAGAATTGAGAGATGAGATACGAGCATCAATTGAACATTAGATCTCTTAGAATCAGAATCCTGCTCAGACAAAAGATCATAGTAATACTGTGGCAATAGAAACACCCAATCTTCCTTTGCTATTACAAGGCCCGGTTACCACACGAAAGATAGATGAAACAGCCTTTAATATGCACCATACTGGCCTGAATAGTACTAGAGCATTCACGGATAAGATGGGGAAAGAACCTAGCCAGCTAACTGGAAAAAGTATGAACCAATAAATTTCATCATCAATTACTGGTCAAATGTAGAGATGATCCATATTTAAGGTACGACCTCAATAGGGCAAGTATTTTAAATATATGTGCAGAAATTCCCAGTCTAGCTTATCTGTCCACATTTGACAATGACCTCGTAGAATTTTTGGATCATCAAAATATTACAGAAGCCAGGCTGTACATACGCTCAAGCTTAACATATAATATACTTTGGCAAGCTACAACATATTACAGCAAGACCTAGTTCAAGAAAATCAAACTGAAAGAGGCCCTAAACCGGGCATTTATTTCTCCAGCAAGCATGAACAACAGAGTGCCATGGTCCATAAGCCATGGCAGCAGATTCAGGGACAAAAATCATAACAAAATGAGTTATTGGAATCAATCAGCCTGCTCTCCTGGAGCAAAAGAGGACATAAGCATTTTATTAATCTTCCAGCTAGTGACATTCTCACTTACGTGGCTGGTAAGCACCCGGTCTGGGGATCACATACAATATTGACAGTGCCAGCACTAAAGAGAGACTTAGGGCGCCCAATGAGTGGCTTGATAGCAATTAAAAAAACGGGGTCCTTCAGATGTCAAGCAGGTTTTTCACCTTCGACCTGTTTTCAGGTCACGAACCTCACTAGGGACGACTTGTGCATTGTCATCATTAACATCTATTGGAGAAAACAACTCCTTACTACTGACCAATTTTTCGAACACCTAACGTCTATATTAGGTCATTTAACTTTAAATAGCTCTCCAAACCATACACTCATTATGGGCGACTTGAATCTTCATTTAATACCGGCTGCAAATGAGGAATTAAACATAGCCAGAAAAAAAACAATGGAATGCACTAATGAGTGATAGAAATCTGATTATGGTGAATGGTTCAGTATCTGGGGATGTTCCTCCACAATTTACATGGCATAAAGATAAGCAACAAGCGATCATTGATTATATCTTTGTAGATAGACAATTATTTAACAAAATCAAATCAATGGTGGTCATACCGCCAAATCTTAGTGATCATAATCAGTTGTGCCTCACCAGTAGATTTATCAGTGCACGAGACCCAATACAATTAAATATGCAATCAACAGGTATGATGGTGAATAATGCAGGAAATTGAATATGTTGGACAAAAGCAAAATTGTGCCATCTGGAACGTACTCTTTGGAATCAGTTTGACATCAAAAGTAATCAAGAGGGAGGTTATGTGCAAGCGATGCAGATATTTAAATCGATAAAATTACTGGATGGTAGTCTCTGTCATAGACATACCCATGATTTTGATCTGGAGTTGAAGCACAAAAAGGCCCAATTAAGAAGAGAAATACGTAATTTGAAATTCACAACTTTTCTAACAAAATCTATAAAAGAGAAACAGTTAAAGAAAACATACAAAGCATGTATAAAATCGAGAAAATGGTTGCAATACCAGAACGATGGTGAAAGAATGATGACGCAAATTATTAGTAAACCATTTGGAGGTATATGGGCCCTTTTAAATGAAGGATTAAATAAAGTTCAAATGTCAGTGCAGACCAACCCTATATCTCAAGAAGCATGGGAAGTCTATTACAGTAATATATTCCGTTCTCCGTTTGTTAACATGAAGTTTAATAGGGTCAACTCCAATGGTGTCTTCAACCTTGACTTGGATGATATTGCTAACTGTATAGTGAAGTTAAATTCATCTCGTGCCGCAGGACCCGATGGGTTACAGAATTCCATGATCAAACAGCACCCAGAATAATGGGCCCATATTTTATATTATTGATATTTACCAACGTCTTTAACACAGGCAAAATACTGGCCTTTTGCAAAAAATCAATCATTCTTCCAATTTGTAAAAAAGGTGATAGGGCTGACCCTTCTTATAGGCCTTTAGTCTTGTTGGGACTGTGCAAGATATTTGCTTGGTTAGTTCGGACAGAGTTTAACCCTTGGTTAAATAGAACGAATCTTTGCAAACCTTATCAAACAGGTTTCATTCCCGGGGTAGGCACAGCTCTCAATCTAATAACACTCAATAGCATCATACAGAGGGAACAACAATGTAAACAGACAATCTATGTTGCATTTATAGATTTCCGCACTGCGTTTGATGCTATACCAGGAGAGCTACTTTATAAAAATAAAAAAACCCTTGGAGAAGGGTTGCCCCTGGTACATCTTCAAATTGATAATTGAACTGCATACTAAAACTACCGTTCAAATTTGTTTGAGTACTGAAGGTTTAGTAACGGATTCCATAGAGACTGATCGAGGACAGAAGCAAGGCTGCTTACTAGCATCTGCTTTATCTAACTTTTTAATTGCAGACATAGGATCTTGCTTCAATAATGTGATCACAGACTCACCAATATTAATGATCTTAATAAACTGATCTTAATGGATCAGAGATAAAATGGCTATTACATGCTGATGACATAGTATTAATGTCTAAAACACTGAATGGATTAAAGACTATGTTAAGTGCTCTTGACCTTTATTCACACTTTTTTATTATGATTAATACATCGAAGACAAAAATCATACAATTCAGGAACTGCAAACAAAGAGAGGTTCATCATGCGTGGAGTGTTCAAAATGAAAGCTTGCAAATAGTTAATTCTTATAAGTATCTGGGTATGTGTCATCAATATACCGGGAGATACTCTTGAGGCCTAATTTTGTAAATTTTCAATAATGCCATTAATTCATTATTACAAACAGAAATTAACACCTGTGATCATGTATGGCATGGAAGCAAAAAAACGTACCGATGTCAGAACCAATGCCTATCATTAGGCATGAACTGGCCCAATATTGCTGTACGCGTTATACAAATGGAAAGTGTGCTCACTGTACCGAAAATGTATTATGGGTCAGATAGAGAATGGTTTACTAAAAATAATGTCCATTTATCTTACAACATCACTGGATTCATTCCCAAAATTGTGGCATACTAAGGCACAGCAAATCATGGATGATGCGGATATTTCTGAGACATTGCTACGAGAAAACCCAGATAAGGCTAAATGTAAAATAAGGCAAACCCAGATAAGGCAAATATGGGAGTCTGATTGGATACAAACGAGACTAAAATGTATGCAATATCAAAAATTCAATCAAGAGCCATTTGTTCTAATAAAAATATAACGTTGTTGCAGATTATTTAGTTAGATCTCCCACCCTGCATCATCATGATGATTTCCTGCATTTTAGATTAAATGTATGGCCAACACGACAAATTTTGTACAAAAGAAAATTGTTGTCACAGGAAAACTCAAACTGTAGATTCTGTAATGGAAATGATGAAACCCTGAGACATATACTTACAGAATGTCATGGTTATTACCACACAGATGCATACATTTCAAGAGTTGTCTTGAGAATTATATAGATATGACTTGCAAGAAACTATGGACTTTGTTATTTCACACGAACAGAAAATCTGTAAGATATGCTGTAACCAATTTTTTTAAACAAAATAGATTTAAAGACAGAGGGAATCCCATGAAGACACAAACAAATGTTTCAATGATTGAGTATATTAATGTTTCGTTTTTATTGTTTTATTGAAATACGAAGATGGAAATAAGTTCATGCAGTTTTTAAGTATCAGATTCCTTTCAAAGCGATTTGTCACCATTTGTAAAGATATTGCAGATGTCTTCATCAAAATATGTTTAGTTAATAGTATCTTTTATTGAATATTTGTATAAAGATGTTTATTCATATTATGATAGTTGAATTGTCGAGATTTATCTTGACCAACCAACATAATTAAAATAAAATAAACATTTTTAAAAAAAAAGGTATTGACAAGTCGCCCTAGCCATCACTTCCTTTGTCCCTGGAAATCAAATTCTGTTCCTGCCTGGAAGGAAGGAACTCTATGATGCATCTCATCTGAGCAAACTATTCTTAATAATTGAGTACCTTAAAGAAGGGGGGGGCAGGATTATTCTATTCTCTGTTTGGATGCACACAAGGCATTTGACTGCATGGGCTGGTAATATATTAAAGAGGGGTGACCAGATCTCGACTGGGAGAGTTATTTATTAAATGGGTTGCACTACTGTTTGAATCCCCAATAGCCAGGGTCAGAACATAGAAAACAGATAACTGTCAACGTGATAAACTAGGGCACTGTGATCTCACTTTATGCAGCCGATTCTATATTTTATTTTAATTGTGTGTGAACCAGGAAGAAGTTTTAGCGAGATGCTTGAAATGGTGGTAGGAGTTTGGGCTGCTCCGAGGGCTCCAAATAAACTGGTTAAAATGCATTATACATCAATTTCCCAGAGACAATGCCGAATTGTAGGAGGGACTTCCTTTACAAATTGCTCCATTGGCATCAAAGTGTTTGGGGCCTCACGTCACAGACCCAGATAATCTATGAGGAGAATATGTCAAGGCTATTAACATCTTTTGAAAGAGCCATTACTTTTTTTTGGGTTGAAAGTCCCATGTCGCTGATGGATAGGATGGCATTGGCTAAAATGATCTTATTTCCCAAGGCAGTGCATTGTTGCCACTGTATGCCCATGCACCTCCCAAGGTGCTTCTTTACCAATTAACCTATACTGGGGTGGAGAAGCAGCAAAGAAAGGACTGAAAACGTTACAACTTTCTTATGCACAAGGAGGAGTGACCGCCCCAGACTTTCTAGCATATTACATGGTGGCGCAACTTCACAGATTTGATGCCGACTTTAATAGCCCCATCTTAATTACAAATACCCCTACATCATCCAAGAAAGAAAATTGGTAAATTACATGCATTAATTAATACAGACGTTTCAATTAACAGCACAAAAACGGCACAACAGAAAATCACGTTCCCTATGTGGGGTAATACACTAGCTGCTACCAACAGTCATTTTTTAAGGTGCCGTCCGCCAGAAGATTCTCTACCTGGTAATATTGGGCAATTATGTAGCAGGGCGCCTATTGGGGTTTGCCAAGTTTTGCGAGCAGTGGGGAGTAGGCGGTAATTACATTTTGATGTATGCTAGCTACTTGGCACAAGTTAGGTGACTTTAGCAAGTTTCACATGTTAACCTGACGCACATGCAATTAATATTACCTTGGCTGATTTGGCCAACTGAAGAAAGACTCACAAACCTATATGACGTTTGAGTCAAACTCAAGATAGACAGCGTAACAGCATTTTGTGCTAAACGGGAGCCGGATATTGGCAAAGACCTGTCAGAGAAGGAATGGAGTGGGAGCAGGGCTTGTGGGAACATCAAAGGAGTATCTCGGATTGCCAGATTTCGGCTGACAATGAAAGCATCTACCGAAGTATTCTTACTGCTGAAGGTCTGAACTAGATCAAAGGAAATTATGTGGTGGAGTGGTCCATCAGTCGGAGGATTCTGGGACAAGATAGTGGAGAACCTGATCAAAATGTCTGGGGTCAGAATGAAGAGGTACCCAGTGGTAAATTTATTTGGCTCGATTCCATTCCAAAGGACAAACAAGTTGCTAACCACATTTTTAATGTTGGGCCTGGTACTGGCCAAAAGATAGATTATCCTTTGATTGAAGCAGGGAATGGCTCCTAAACAGGAAAAATGGAGGTGGGATCCAGGGAAATGGCGAGCAACTGAGTGTAACCTTACAATAAGTAAACCTTAATACAGGGAAGGTGACATAGGACATTTTTTTTTTTTTAATGACTTACCATGCATCAGATTTCATCCCAACCTCCCCGAATATATTACAAGAGTGACAGTGTTAAATTTAAGAGGTTTAGCTCTTTGGACTTTTTGTATACGCTGCCAGATGGTGGGAATTTTTCAAATGTGGAAGTAGGTAGGATACCCTGTTTATTGTTGGAGGACTGTCGATTGTGCCATAAATTACTGAATGTTGTTATTACTGCATTTTCTCCCTCGGTTCACTGAAAGCGTTGTTTGATTGGTTGACAGAGTTTACCTTGGTTTCCGTTATTAAGCTTATAGAATATAATGAGGTGTGTTACTACTGCCCAACTTAATGCGAGCAATTCAGCAAAGTGGGAGAGATGTAAGCAACCTACAGGATTTTGAATGTTCTCCAAGAATTTATTTCAAACTATGAGTCGAAAGGTCTTATTTTACAGCACAAACTAGGAGTAACATTTGGGTAAACAGCCATACAAGTTACAATTGGTTCTGTAAGACACAACAAACAAATCCAATAGATGCCAGGTCACCAACGTTATACTGGAGCATTTGACAACACATTTTCATGATCACTGCCCCAACAATGTACGCCAGCATAGCCAATATCAGGACACACTTTCATGCTGGCTGTACACATTATATGCCCGCAAGCAGCTGTAACAAGACACTTTGATAACCGTGACCAGTATGCCAATATTCACTCATGAATCAAGATGAAGTGGGGCCCAGTTAGGAGCTAGTCTTCATGCAGACACATACTGCATAGGAAAAACAATCATTGGCAAATCAAACTGTTTTGGCTTTTATGTGGGCATGGGTAAGGCACTTTTCAGCCACTATCTGTCAACATTCTGTGACCAAAAAGAGATGGGATTTGGATTTATCAATTTTTTTTTTAAATAGTGATAAGGTCAATGAGGACTTTACAGGGAAATTACATCACATGATCTTTGACCCACTGACGTTACATCACATGACATGCGAGCCTGACTAGATTCTAAAAATGATTGACTGGACCTTAACCCAGATGGCCGATCATGAGAAATGACAACCAAATGACTGACCTGACTTGTAAGCACTGTGTGTGGCCTTAGACTCACTAACGAGTGTTCCTTTCCAAACATAGCAGGAATAATAATAATATATTGTTCATAATCTGAAGAAAAAGAAATCTGCAGTACCAAATCAACATTCCCTGCTTTACTGTGGGCCATTATAGCAGTCACATCATCGCAACAACCTACAGTGGCATCTGTGGAAAATCGATAGAAGCTAGTTCTCTTTGAGCAACTTCTGTCTCAAGACTTCAGTCTGCCATCAGTCCACAGTGATGTGAATGATGGTTACCATTATGTTAGACTTCCGTGTGAGATGAAGGGATTGTGTGACCCCGCCCCTCCCGCCCCACCACTGCCACAGACAGGGACCAGGGCATCTTCCAGAGTGATGCATGACAAGCAAGGTGGCCAATAGGTCACCATAAGGTTTTCTTTTGAAGGCGATTGGGTGAGGGGGAGCAACATACCAGAAAAGGGGGTTAGAAACTATGGCAAGGGTTAAAGCTTCATTTGTAGGGTGGTCGTTTGATTTCAGAGCCCCCCCCTCAACATGGAGATTGGATTCCAGATCTAGATTCAAGCATGGTCCTATAATGGGGCTTTAAATTCCTTTGAGCAACTTGTGGGGTGATTGATCCAATTTAGCATGTTTTCTCCTATAATTTATTTAAACTATTCAGATGAGGAAATGGTGCAAGTAGATACAATTGTTATAATTGATACATTGGTGTGCGAGTGTCTCCTTCCGTCTACCAGTTTACTCACTCTTGTGTCTCAAGCTCAATTCATTGTTTAAAGTAGTGAGTTTTGAGTAAATTTGAAGAGCCAATGATTTATACTTCATATTTATATTTCATTGGATGCAACGCTTAACAAATGGTTAGTTGTAAAGAATACATTCGCTCAATAAAATGTAATGATGGTGTGCAATGGGCACCACTGGTTCAAAGCTGCTCGTAGGCAATCACAATCTGTCTTATAACAATACACAATATTACAATAGAACAGTACTAAGTGCCATGAACTTTACAGCGTTCTTACTGCCCCATGTCATGAGCGAGTAGATGTAAGAAAGTCTGATAAAACTGTGGACTTCATCAATGCTAGTTTTGAACAGGACCTTGGTGCAAGGAAGTAAGAATGCATACTTGGCTGACAGATTTTTACCCGACCAGCTCATTGCACTGCTTCGGCTAAGCTGTTAACTCTCAGCAGACATTAGAAATAAAGCGGTCATGTCAAAGGAACTCAGGGGGGTGGGGGTAAATGGCTACAGGAATTCGTAGCGGCATAGGCAGTCAACGGGTGAGTAAAACAAACAACACATACAAACTGTGTGCCCCTCATTACATGCCATCACCCCCTATCTGTACTGCAATGCAATAGTTTAAGCTTATAGGTGGTGCTGAATGGCCAAAACTTATTACATTAGGTCAGAAATTATATAAGAATTAAACATCAGGTACTTGGTTTCTGTTGCCTTGCTGGAAAGAACAGGTGAAAACCACGGTCATAATTACGAGAGTTCAGGGCAGGTCGTTCGGCCGTGGAATTTGAATAATGTCAGAAAATCAGATACTAGTTAATCAAACGTGTAGTCTGCTGCTGCCTTTCTGTGAACAAGGGATAAAAAAAAAACACTTATCGCCTCATCCATTATATAGTACAAAGTTGCGAAACATTCCACGCATTGACAGGGCTTCATAGTTGTAAAGACCCAACATTGGCACACAACTGACAGGAAGGAAAGCGATTACCTTTCCATTTAAGCAGAAAAAAGGCAGAGCACGTCCACTACAGTCTGCTGCCGTCTTCAAACAGAAAAACAATATCGCACATTACGGGCAGAAGATGAAATAATAAAAAGACTTGTGTCAATCAGGCAATCTCAAGATGGCGGAACCGTATTGAAGAGAGGACAAAGGCAGTTTTGAAGGGAGGGTGATGCATCCTGCGGTAAACTTGCAGCAAGGGAAAGGTGAAATTAAGGTCTGACATGGAAGGGTCCTTTTGGGCCTAACAAAAAGTGACATCATATTATGGAACCATTTGATAAAGCGAAGTGGCACAAACATAATGATGGTAGACAAGTCAGAGAGGGACTGTGCCGCTTCTGCTCACCTTTTAGTTATCTATTAACTCGCTACCTTCACGCTCACCACGGGACACCTGATCCAGCACCTGCCTGCTTGTCTCCTCTCTGATGCAAGGGGCTGTGCATGAAATGCAAACTGCGCTTTCATCTGGAACCCTCCACTTTCCAAGCACAGTAACATGGGAAGCAACAGAGATAATTGTGTGAAGGATGTGGTCACTTTCCTTCTTACCCATCCTGTTAGAAGCTGTGGCCGAGTGGGTGGGTCGTAGACACATAGGAACCCCTCACAATTCTATTAATAACTTTTTATTCAAGTAACGGATTTGACCGACATTTTGAAAGTGATCCCCACCCCCAGTGACTGGATTCGTCAAAAAAGATTTTCTTTTTCCAAAATCGTGGCCTACTTCCCATTAATTTTCCCCATAGACAAAAAAGGTCAATTTTTGCCAAAGCGCACAAGCCCAAACCACTAGGCGGATTTGGACCAGGCCCGAAACAAATTGGGCACAAAGCGTTACCTCACGCGCCATGCATGGTTTGGGGTTATTCTGTGCAGTAGCTACTTAATTTGATGGGATGCCTCCGCCCCCAAAAATAGAGCTATCTCCCATGGTGCATTGCAGGATCATGGTTTCCAGAAATGAAAGGAATGCCATCTTGTTTTTCTCTTGATGCAAGAGATATTCCCGGCTATAACTGAGGTTATGGGAAAATTAACGCAGTAAAAATCTGTAGGCAGGTCAAAAACATACAAATGCCATTATGGTCGAGGTGAGGTGATAGCTGGAGGGCACCGAGTGAAATTTGGGAGTTGGACGGGCGACAGAGTTTGCCTCACAAAGCTTTCTGTAGCCTCGGCTAGAGCCGCGAATAGCCGACATCTGAAAGCAAACTGCGCCACAGACGCAATGTGTGTTTTGGGGTGAAAGGGAGAGGGCAGGGGAGGAGGCCGTCAGGGAGTGGGGCGAGCTGGCACAGATGAGGGGGGCTCTTGGTGATTGCCTTGGGGGCAGGGAAGCATTTTATTTCCAGTCGTTTTGCCGATATTCACGGCTATATCCGAGGCTAGAAAGGACTAAAGATACCCGCGGGTAAGAGTAGCTCTGTATTTGCAGCCATATATTTGGGGGTGTCTGGGTTTCATTTATTTTTGAAAATTATTTGTATAGGTATAGTGACGTTGGGGGTGAGAAAATCGAAGTTATTTTTATTTTGGATGTGTGTGTTCAGGCTTTTGAGCATCTGAGACTTGAGAAAAATAGAAGAAAATAGTTTAACAAATTTAATATAAAAAGGAGCAATTGTAGTCTAGTTTTAGATGTGTTTTAGGTTCTGTATTCTCATTTATGGTATTATATTGTGTGGCTGTGAAATGTTTGCCTATTTAGTTTATTGTTATGTATTTTTCTATGTTTTCTTATTTTTCAGTTACTTTACATAAGTACATGAGTAGTGTTGTACTCTATTGATCATTTAAGTTGTATTGTAGAATAAAACTTGAAGTCAGTCCCCCTTTTAACTGACCTTTTGTAACCGCGGTTATGGTAAAAGTCAATAAACTGTAGGCATCATATAATGTTTTTGTTATTATTTATTTCATTTGTGTATTTATATATGAGTAGTCCTTAAAAGGACTGTTTTGGGGGTACACTGAGTGTAGAACTTTAGCACATCAGGACTACTGTTTTAATGTTATGAAGGAACACTGCTTTACCTTCATCGGTTAGGTGTACTCCGTCATGTCAATAGAAATTGGCCACGTTGAACTGTATGTTGTTCAAAATTGGTTGTGCTCCATCATGAATGCTGAAACTGCTCTATCATTTCTCTGGGATTTCTCATTTTTACCAAAACTCTGGTGGTCCATCTCCATTTTTGCCTTTGAGTGAGATTGCAAAAGATGAAGATGGTGTGAGGAAATAGATCTATTAGTTTTTCCACGTCTTGTTTTGTCAGTAAAGTAAGAGACACCTCTTCTACATTCCCCAAACAGTGCCTCCACAATGAATTAGTAGGACATCTGGGTGCCCTGTACTCCTCAGACTTAACAATTTTGGAAAAACTTGGAACCAACACATTCCCCGCAATCCAAACCATTTAATTGTAAAATCTCTCAAAAGTGGGTTCATGTCAATATTTATTTTCTCAGAAAAAGCCAGCAACCAAAACAGCCAACTGTCCCCAATCAGCCACACAGTTTTCAAACCAGCCATGATATCTGTAGTAGAAAATGATTCCTAGTTTGAATTTCTAGTAGTTTGCATGAGCAGGGTATGTATGATGTGTGTATGACCCTGGAGGATAGCTCAGTGGCAACGTGCTCGCCTTGGAAACAAGATGACACGGAGCAACACAGGTTCGATCCCCTGGTCCACACTTAGAAGCCTCTGGGTATTAAGCGTGTTATAAATACGCAACGAAGACATATTCCTGTAACAGCGCCTCGATGCCCCCGGGCTGTGTGAGCGCTCTAAAAATGCGCTTTAAAAATGCAAAATAAATGTGTGCGTCAATTTGTTGATGGTGCTGCGATATTATTTGCGGCTATACAGCAGCCACCCAGCGCGCCGCATTGCTATTCATGCAGCCACGGCTAAATTCGGGCAAATGAGACATTGTGTGGTAGCCGTGGTTATCCGAAAGTTTGGGTGAGGTGGCATCTTATATGAATTGAGTGGGGGATTGTAAGAGACTAGTGAAGTGGAGGAGGACTGGGAGGAGTGGAGGGGGGCTGGTAGGCACATTGGGGACAGTTTTTGGAGGAGTGGAAATGTTGGAATGTCTTAGTAGGAAGGAAAAAGACGAAAAGGAATGCTGGAAAAAAGAAAAAAGGTAAAAGAAAAAAAAAGTAAAACAAAAAATACACAAACTGAACAAATCACAGTACCAAGGGAAATAGAATTAGGGCAAATGTGGATAAAAAGGCTCAAGAATTTAAGCGGGAAAGTGCCAAAAGTACTTGGTTACTGACAAACCCTTTCACTAGCCAGTACAGAAAGCAATGATAAATGTGAACAACTTTTTTGTGGGTGTGGTGATTATTCACGGCTACAGACTCCTGTGCCGTCTGATTGGACAGTCTCGTATGTGCGGATGTTGTTAAACAGCGTGTTCGTAGCCGCATCTATATATCACAACATTTGATTGGCTTGTTCTTTCATGCGTATAACTCAAGTGTAGGCGCAGAGCCGCAGCAAGTGATTTCATTCATTGGTGGATCATGTGTGCAGTTTGATAGACGCGTTAAAGGACTTTTACGTCCTGTTGGCTCATTTCGCACACGCGGGTCATGTCAGAGGGCATGGGCGTATTCACGTGAATACATCCCGATGTTTGATTGGATCGTTCGCTGACGCGCATCAAAGTCCTGTGTAGATGCGGAGCCACAGTGATGGGATTGGCTGGCATATTAGGTGCAAAAATACATAGCCACAGTGAAGATGTCAATGTCTATTGGCTCATTTCGTACACGCGGGTAACCGAGTCATTGATGCAAGTAGCTGTGCATGCATCCTTAGTAGATGCTACTATAAAACCTATTTAAAATAAAGAAATATATATATATATTACAGGACCAAGAAATAAAGTTTCTCTACAAATCATGCACCACCATCCCGACTATATACTTTCTTCCAAAAGTCCATAAATGTAACAAGAGACCTCCAGGAAGGCCAATTGTTACACTAACAGGATCGTTATTGGAAAATATGTCAAAGTATATTGATGAGACATTATTTCCTTTTGTATCGTCTCTACCATCCTAAGAGACACAAAGGACTTTTTATTGAAAATCAATGAGTTACCATGTGAACCTGATTACATCTTGGCCACTATGTATGTGGTATCACTATATACTTCAATTAGACACAATCAAGGTTTAAGTGCCTGTGCCCACTATTTGAATAAGAGATCACTTAGCTATACTGGACATTCAGAGATGATCCTGGAGTGATCCACCTGTGCTTTCCAAATAACATCTTTTTATTCGACCAAAAGTATTATAGGCAGAAACAGGGGACGACAATGGGCACTACGTTTGCCCCCTCATACGCAAACTTAACCATGGGAGATTGGGAAAAGTATGAGACTTTCAAAGAAGAACATGAAAGGTACACCAAAAACACCAAAAAAGTGGTCATGTGGCAGCGCTACATCGATGACCTATTCCTTATTTGGAAAGGGACATTAGAGGAATGGATGGACTATGTAAAACAGCTAAATATGAACAATTTCAATCTACAGTTCACAAAGACACATAGCCCTAAAAAAGTTGTTTTCCTTGATCTAACTGTGTTTATTGAAGATGGAAAAGTCAGAAGTGAACTCTTTAGAAAACCGACATGAGTCAATATGCCATTACATGCAAACAGTGCACACTGTAAGAACTTGGTTTGGAGTATTCCCTACGGAGAATTTATCCGACTGAGAAGAAATTGTACTAAAACCGAAACATATGACAAAGAAAGCAAGGTTACTGCCAGGGGATTTAAAAAACTGAATTATCCCAAAAGAATAATTGAACGGGCTTATTTGAAAGCACGGCAGCGAGAGAGGTCATTATTAGTCGATTCAAATAAGGATAATGAGTTATCAAGAAGCAAAGAGACGGTACGGCTGGTATTAACGTATGGACAAACAGCCAGGACAGTAAAAAACATTGTCAAAAAATAGTGGCATTTACTCACCACAGATACAGATCTACAGGGCACACTCTGATCTCATCCCAATTTCTCCTTTCGGAAATGCAAATCGATAAAAGATACACTAGTGAGTAGTTACAAGGCACCAGAACCCAAAAATAATACATCTGCATGGCTGACACAAAGAAAGGAGGGTTTCTTCAAATGCTCCAAGTGCAAGGTCTGCAAATATGTGGACGAATGTACCACATACGTGCATCCTATCCTAAAAACGACTCTACCGATCACTGAAAAAAAAAAAAATCACCTGTGAATCAGAACTTTACACCTTTTTGGGAGAATGATGACGGGTTGTGCCCATCTGAGGAACTAAATGTCAGTCAGGAATGATACTCATATATCCTATTTATTTAATATCAAAGATCTTCATAGTCTAACAAATCAAGTGGGGTTACGCACAAATAATATGATTTTATTATGCATGACTTTTACCCATGAAATTAAGTGTGTATTTTGGACTTACTGGTTTTAACATAGGAGTTAGGTCTGACAAACAGGAGATTACGTGAAACTCCATAATATATGACTGTTCTCAACTATTCTTTACAGCTGGGTAGAATGCAATACCATAAGATTTTAATATATTCCCTCAATCGGTTAGATTGAAGGTAATTTTTTAAAAGATCCCGGTCTATGGTGACTATTTTTTGAGCCTGTATAGATTTGGGCACATATGTTAGGCCCAAGAGACAAATGATACATGTGTTAATATTGAGTCAAGTTCACTTTATAATTGTTTGAAAGTGGTTTTGGTGAATTGTAAATATGGGGTTACATTATGACAGATCCGTAACGGTACTATGTTTAAACACTTTGTGAGATCTTACCAAAATTAATTAGTTTTAACTACGAGTGGACCACTTGGGCATTTATTGTATGGATACTAGATGGCAAAGCTGTCGAATCAACCGTGATATAATTAGATTCACTATAGAATGGTTTATTGTGATGAGCATGAATAATGGCCTATAGGGGATCCACTACATATCCATTATTACATGGCAGTTTGTAATTGATGCTTTGGCAGAATGGCACTAGCCTACAACTGTATTATCCATCTAGAGTATTGCCATCTGTATTCTGTTGAACTAGGAGATTGCCCCAGAATCGACATTACCCAATTTTTTTTTTTTAAGGCACTATGCCCTTTAAACTTACCGATACAAGGTATTGTCCAACCATAATTAAACGTAATGATTGGACGGTTGATGGCATTAGAGGCACTTGGCACTGAATGCTGGCATCTCCCTAACAGAGTATGATGTAGGCAATGTCCGTCACTACTCTATCCAGAATATCATATTCATGTATTATACTTCTCATACTGACTCTTCAGTTAATTTGATTGCAGTCGTCATTGCCATATGATGATACACGTGAATGTATTGAATTAAGCAACAAAAATGTGGGAATTTATGGAGAACTACCATAAATGTCACCATTAGTGTTTCATACACCACAACGCAGCAGCAGTGTATTTAAAAAGATGGTATGTTGCAGTCCTCTTTCTATGCCTATCAACGCACAGAATCACAGTGTTCAAATATGTGCCTAGACCAGGGGGAAAGTCATGTGATCAAGCTACAGGAAGTAGCGAAACGCGTCGTCCCGTGAATAGTTGCCGGGCTCGGGTTGCAAACCCACGATTTTAAATTATTTTTCTAAATACATTTTTATAAATAAAGATTACCTTTTAAATACGGAAGAAGCTGGTTTACAACATTATTCAAGGAAACCCTTCATTGGAATTCGTTAACTCCAACCCTGTGAAGTTTGGCTCAAATTTCCAACAAAACAGATTTTTGGTGGAACCAAGTGCGATATATGCATATACATATAGGCAGTAGTCTTGTACATATTTATTTTAAAATATATTGAGTGTAGTCTTTCTACACAGTTACTTACTTTAACACTAATAACTATTCAAGAAAAATACATATACATGTAATACTTTAAAAAGTACATATGCAAACATTTTTTACAGGTATATTTGGGGGGGATGTGGTTGCACAATTGCTTTTTATTTTACTTTCTAGACATAATACATTTTTTTGATTAACTTAATTGTCTGTATTATTAATTATGACTGGAACAACAAAACCCTTGACATTCAAGGAAAACACTTTAGTTGCAAGGACGTTAAGGTGAGTACTTATTGCAACAAAACCCTGGAAATTCAGCTAAAGCCACCTTAACGTTGCGCCCCCTGTTGCAGACTATGACCACAATGATGACATCACTGAGAATAATAATGGCATTATACATCGCATCACCAATGCCATCACTGGTGACAACACTAACTGCATTGAATATAACCGATTACATCAAAAATTGAATTAGACATAACATTTATAAGTTAGCTCATGAAAACTTTGATTACCTTAATAACAATTTAGGCAGTGGACTTGGCCATGACAAAGACTTGAGTCACTGGCCAGCACCAAAGGCCATAGCTAGTGGTAGGTTAGTGTTAAAAAATACCAATGTGTATGGTCGAAAGCCATGCCTAGTGGCTCATCACTTAAAATATACAGTGGGCAACATTGAAAGCTGTAGTCCATGGCAATGACTAAAGGCCATAGCTAGTGCCCATTAATATGTCAGAATATACAGTCGGCACAGCCAAAGGCCGTGGCCACTGGCTAGTATTGTGTTTAAGACCATGGCTAGTGGCTGGTTGGTGTATAAAATATACAGTGGGCATGGTCGAAAGCCATAGTTAGTGGTTGATTAGTGCTGTGCAATACACAGTGGGCACGGCCGAAGGCAATCGCTTATTGCATTTTATTATTTTAAAATATACAGTGGACATGGCCAAAAGATGTACAAACTGCTGAAGGCCAAGGGCTAGTGGCCCATGTATATGTTAGAATATAAAGTGGACACAGCCAAAGAGTGTGGCCAGTATTGTGCGAAAGTACCTGGCTAGTGCCTAATCCGGGTGAAAGCTGTATCCACTGGTCAAGGCCAACATCTATGGTTGGTAGCCTGTTCGTGCACATGGATGAAGGTTGGGACCACCGTCCATAGCTGAAGGCCATGACTAGTACCCATTCATGTGTCAACATATATTTGGCCATGCACACAGACCATGGCTGAAGGTCATGCTTAATGACAGTTACTGTTATGTAATTAGTGATGTCATCAGTGATATCATCATTGTGGTCATAGTCTGAGCAACAGGGGCGCAAATTTAAGGTGGCTTTAGCTGGATTTCCAGGGGTTGGTTACATTAAGTGCTCACCTTAACGTCCTTGCAACTGAAGTTTTGTCCGTGAAAAAACTACACACACATCCAAACAACCATCCACCAACCCACCCACACGCACCCACACCCACCCCTTTAAAATAAAAGAAGGCAGACAACCAGGGAGAATGTCAAAGAGGCTGCTCATAACACTCACTCTAAGAGCATAACATTAATTAAAAATGATCAAACGCCTTCTTAAAGCCCACCCCCTGAGATCTGAACGACTAAGCCTCACTACCAATCAGATCACTGTAGAGAACAAACTGACCACCCCAATAATTCATGAAGTAAACACTGCCACAGGCAGTATAAGAGGTTCTGGATGAAAAGAAGCAGGTAGGCTCACATGAGTTGGGGAGCTCTAAATCCAGAGCCAGTGGAAAATACCGGAGAGCAGAAAAGACTCACATCAGGGGCCTGGAGCGGCTGCAGAATCTAGGGCACCATAACACCAGTATATGGTGAGATAGGCAGCTTATTTGTCAGAGAGAAGGAGTCCTGACTGACTGCCTCAAGGGGAGAAGGTGAACCCACCCCTGAGTGAGCCATACCCAGGCAGAAAACGTGACCAGTGAGAGGTTAGGTGTGGGGGAGGTTTGCGAACCCTAGAGAGAAACATGAAGGCCTGCTGGAAGCTATATCCCAAACAGCGGAGACTAGACCAAGCAGAGAGAGGACAGAGCTTGCTGGTGGCTATGTTCCCAACACTGGCAGAGACTGGACCTTCGAGAGATAGAGAACACAGTGCCTGCTGAGGGACTAGATCTCAACACTGGTGAAGTCCTGACCAAGGAGATAGGACTGAGATGACCAGAAACCAGAAACAAGCTTGGCACTATAACCCTGGGGCTAAACTGAGCCAGACCGCAACTACCCACTATTTCCTGAAGATTGCATGTTCGACCACTGAAATGGAATTCCAGGCGATCCTGGATATGGATTTATCTTACAAGAACAGGGTGAAGCATACGATAACCCAGCTTCACTACGAGAAAGACGACACTCCAAAGAGTCCAAAAACTGCATAGGGTGTGCGAGTCTTTCCATCACCAGGTGAATCAATACAAAGAAAGCAATGCGTTTCACACTACATGGGCTAGACTGCAAAAACCGCTGGACAAAATTGGACCAAGTACGAGACAACTTGGGAACAAGGCGTAGACCATTTCCGGAAGGGATCTGCAGTTATTCCATCCAGTAATTGTTAAAATACTTGACGGAAAAGGTGGTTCACCCCCTTCTCCAATAATTATAGCTATGTGTCCCACAAAGCTTCAGCAATGCTTTTTAGAAATAAAAAAGCTGCCATTCATTTTTCCGCTCAATGTGAGAGATAACCGCGGGTATAACCTCGGATAGCCAAAAACGTAAAGTGCAAAAAAGCTATTTGAAGGAGGAAAAAGTATCAAATGGCATCAGCCTATAGGTGGGGGAGAGTGAAAGAGGACACCATGTGAAATTGTGGAGTTGGGGTGGTCAGGGGACAGAGTTGCAGTTCAAACGTTTTCACATTACCTACATTATACCAGGGATGACGGTGGTTATAACGGAAGACGCAAGCAGGAATGAAAGTGCGTCACACAAAACGAAGAGCAATAGGGGATAACTGGAGAGGGATAAGGAGGGAAAATACACCTGAATGGAGTAGGGGGACTGTGGCAAGAGGAGGGGGGCTCTGAGTTTGATGAGGGATGAGTTTGGGATGTTTTTGGATAACCACGGTTAGACCCGGCGATAACAGCGGTTATGGGTAGTTCATTGGCATAACCGCAGGCATAAGAAAAGAGTTAAAAAAAATAAAAGGACCATTACAGGTACAGCAAGAATGGGAAAAGAAATTGCAACATGTAAAGTGAAACATATTGGTGTAACATGGACACTGGGCACAGGTAAAGGCTGTGGCATTTGGCCATAGCCAAAGGCCATGGTTAGTGGGCCCTAAAGAAACCTATTGGTGGAGCATGGCCAGTGTGCATGGTCGAAGGCCGTGGCCGAAGGCCATGGCTAGTGGGCCCTAAAGGAACCCATTGGTGCAACATGACCACTGGACATGCTAGTGGGCCCTAAGGAAACCTATTGGAGGAATGTGGACAGTGGCCATGGCTGAAAGACTTGAATAGTGCCTTTGAATAAACTATGGTATAAAAAACCTTTGAAATGCAATGTTACAGGGAGTAGGGGAATTATCTGGGTACAAGGTAAATTGGGGAAAAACAGTAGTTTTTCTGCTAATGATAAATCCACTAAATGGAAGATCGTTAGACTGGGAGTGTCGGCTGAAGTCTCGGTGAAATATTTAGGTATTCATTTGATGCATGATGTTAAAAGAATAGTTCAATATAATGTTGAAACATTAAAATAAGTACTCATTAAGGATATACGGCAATGGGATAGGTTGCCTTTAGGTATCTGGGCTAAGGTCAATGCTAAAAAAATGATGTTATTGCCTAAGGTCTTATATTACATTCAGTCTCTCCCTCTTAGGTTTGCCAAGAAGGTACTCAAGAGCATTGATAGATTCTTTATGGACTTCTTATGGGGGGAAGGGGAAAAAGACCGAAGATTCCAAGATTTATTATGATACGTAAGATTAAAGATGGGAGTTTTGACTACCCAGAATTAGAAAATTATTATAAGGGTTTTCTATTGAAGAAAGTTTCCTATTATTTAGGAGAAAGAGGGGATTCGGATCCTTACTGGCTTCTGATGGAACGAGTGCAGTTGTATCCTTTTCCTGTGAGTTGTCTGTATACTTATGGAAGGTTACCAAATTCTGGGACAAAACTGGAAACCATGGTGGTTTCAAAAGCTGCGCTGGTTTCTTGGATTGAAGGATGTGGACAATCCTTATTTTTTCATTATTCGGCATCAATCTGGCTGAGTCCGGGTCTGCAAATTGAGAATAGAATGCTTAATTGGAGAGCTTGGGTTAATAAAGGTATCTTGAGAATAGGAGATGGAGTGATGGTTCCATTTGGTGATTTGGTCAATTGTTATGGCCTGAACAATAGAGAATATAGGAGATACAGATCTTTGGAACAGTTGCTAAGGGTAAGGTTACAGATATTGGAGGAGCCTTTGAATTATAGGCCTCAAATAAATGATTTGTTTACTACACTGCCAGGGGTGGTTTCGACCTTTATTAAATTGATGCCTCTGCAGGAATGTATGTTGGGATAAGCTGAGATTGGAATGGGAATCAGAATTGGGAACA
The DNA here is from genome assembly GCF_040938575.1 of Ambystoma mexicanum. Taxonomy (NCBI): domain Eukaryota; kingdom Metazoa; phylum Chordata; class Amphibia; order Caudata; family Ambystomatidae; genus Ambystoma; species Ambystoma mexicanum. The sequence goes on from NC_090939.1 coordinate 781,586,287, forward strand.
GGGTTATCTGAAGAATCATGGAATTATTCCTGGAGGATTGCAGTGAAAGCTAAAGTTGACCTGAAGCTGTGATACATTCATCAACGCGTTTTAGGAAAAATGTATTGGACGCCTGTGAGGATGAATAAACGAGTATTAGCAGATACAGATTTGTGTTGGAATGTAATAGTTCGAGGGGAACCTTTCAGCATATGCTTTGGGAGTGTAATAGAGTATTCGTTTTTTGGAAGGATGTTCTGGATCGAGTTGATTTAGTGGTTGATGGTCTATTCCCTCGAAATTTTAAGTCGGTTATATTTCTTTTGGTTGATGACAGAAATGGAGATATAGGTGATTCTTTGGATTGGATTGATAAGAGCACTGTTAATGGACATTAAACATATTATGACGGTGTGGAAATCTAGGAAGAAACCCAACTATGAGAATTGGTTATTGGACATGCAAACACTTTCATGGTATGAAAAGACAAGCCTTCAAGCGCGATCAGGAGGTTGACTATACTGAGATGTGTGGTTCTTTGAATAACCTGTTTGATTAAATTGTAGAATATGTCGATATGGCTGTCCCGACACCATTCTTGCCCTCATTAAGCAATTACATACATAGACATCCCTGCAAGTCAGATTATCCCTGAATGGTACCCTGTCTGCCTCAATTCCAACTTTTTGAGGTCTTAAACAGGGGTGAATTTTGGCCTCTACATTATTTAATCTGTTTTTGTTGGACATGGGGGCATATTTTGAAGATGTAATTTCTGATGCTCCGAAATTGGGAACTCAAATTATTTGGCTCCTTTATGCGGATGATCTCATTCTTCTGTCGTGTTCACCCAGTGGGTTGCAAAGTTTGTTGAATAGGCTGTTAATTTATGTGAGTAAAAATCAACTCACTATTAATTTTGCCAAGACCCAAGTGATAACGTGCGTACCCAAAGCTAAGAAGAAGTTGGTTAGCTTCAAGTGGGCTTTACAAGAACAGGAGGCAGTCAATGTCCCACAGTATAAATATTTGGGCCTTCCTTTTACGAGATGGCAAAATGAACAGATATATTTGGCTCTCTTAAATGCCAAAGTTTGTTCGCTAACATCTCAAGCCAATATATTGTTGCATAGATATGGGAAATTCACATTAAATCATGTTTTTACCAACAAAAAACAGTTCCTATTAGTTATGGTGCTGAAACTAGAATTCCCAAAGAGAGCCTTTTGGGATCATTTTGAATCCAGTTTTTGGAAATCTGTCCTAAAGCTACCTAAATGTACGCCTTTACCGGTGATTAGGTATGAATTGGGAGCTGTGTCCTTGCTTAACCAAGTCATCTGGAAGTTTTGTCTGTTATATAGGAAATGTATTATATGTGCTAATGTACCAAATGCGTTGGGTATTCTTGCTAATCATTTACTCAACCCTTCTATTGTGTTTGCGAAAAAATTGATCAATTATGTATTGGATGCCTTATCTAGTGCTGATATTTCCCTGAATCTTCTTCTACTGAATCCATCTAAAGCCAGACAAAAACTTTACCAGTCCGACTGGATTTACACCCGCTGGCAATGTTTAGGTTATGTGGACAGTGACTCCTTTGTGCGACCACATAAAAAAATCTGCACTATGGAACCATATTTAGTAAAGTGTCCCTCCAGTCACATTAGATCTCAATTGCTAGAGATTCGATTGAATCTGTGTGCCACCAGACAGATTCTAGGTAGAAGAGGCAGCATTCTTAAAGACGATACATACTGTCGATACTGCAAAGACGTTGATCAGATTGAAACAATACGGCATCTGGTTGTTGACTGTCAAGCCCTAAGGGTAATTCGTAAACAATTGTTTAAAACATCTAGGCCTTCTGTAATTCCTCGATCTAGTGATGAAATGTGGGGTTATCTTGTGTCTGATGCCAAATCATCTATTCAAATTGCGCTTGTTCAATTTGTTAATTCAGTTATTCCTCCTTGTATACTGTGAGCTATTTATTAATTCATTGTGTAATTGTCTTTGGTGGTGTAATATGAAATGTATCGATGAATTTTTTTTTCTTTTTTTTATCTTTTATATGTGTGTAGAGTTGACACTTGTGTATAATCATTATTGTGAATAATTTTGTAAGTTTGATACATTTTGTAAGGTTGATATCTCTCAGCCAATCAAAATAAAGAAATAAAATACAATAAATAAATTGTAGAACTTGATTTATAAGCGTGTAAGTAACTTTGCGGGTGGGTGGTGGCTGGGGGTTTGTCTTGTCTATTGTGATGTTTTTATTGTATTTGTAATGAAGATGCATTAGGGGGGGTTCTTTTGTAGAGGTATGGTATGATACTTTGAATGGAAATCTGGTCTGTAATATCTGGTTTGGTGTACTTATTGCAAACCCACTCTTGTATATATGTTTTAATGTTTTATGTTCTTATGTAAAATAGTGAATAAAGTTAGAAAAAAAGAAATACAATGAAAACAAGTTTAGTTAAGGGACAGTTAAGGTGCTAAAATTTAAGCCAACAAAACACTTGAAATCAACTGGGGAGCAATGATCATCTTAACTCGGCGTCCTCCCTGTTGCAAAGCCCATGAGCACATACATAACAGAAGGGATTCACAAAGACAAACCCAGTTAGAGGCCGGCAAGATAGCTCAGTGGTTTGAGCGCACACTGCTGCGATTTGTGTGTGAACACATCATTAGATCCTAGGGGTCATCATGTTCTGTTTACATCCTTTGCTCTTACTTGTTCTTCTTGACTGCTTTCAAGTTCATTTGTGTCTCCTAAGTAGACTGTTCAGAAGATACAACCTTAAGAGGGGGAGATCCTCTGTCTCTGAGGTGAGATCATCATATAACCTTTGTTAGCCATCCTGACACCTTTGAGAATAGTCATTACCTATGAAAGTATAGTCAAAACCCTTACATAAGGAGTTCATCCCATCTAACCGGTTGTACTTACAATAAAAAGGTGTTGAGCTGTGCTTGTGTACTATGTTAGTCATTATGCCATAATAGAGAAATGTCAATTTATTTTGTCACAGTATTACTTGTTCACTAGCTATAAGAGGTGGTCTCCTTTCATTATGTAACTGAAAATTGCCATATTTAGTCTGAACTGGGTTTACTGGTTACTTTAGCAGTTTTTAGCAGATGCAATAGCCCAAACACTGCCAGAAGGTGTGACTGGTACCATCTCTTCCAGGGACCAATTAAAATGTGCCGTTTGATTTAGTCAACTGCTCACACACACCTATGTCCCTCTGCAAATTATGAAACGAGAAACCAGATTTAATTTGGATTTATTAAGCAGGACCTCAGTTGGGAATGCATAGGGCCAGGTTGACAGATACAGGTTGTTCCTTTTCAATTTGCCCCATAATTTACAGAGGAGAGCAGCCGAAATATAAAAACAGAAAATACTTCCACACCATTGCCCTCATGCGCAAAGAAGGGACGGAGATGCAAAATCCAGTTTTCCAGGCTTCCCCAGGATGCAATGCAATGGTACTTTAAAATGCCATCTGAATTTAAGCTAGCGCAAAGTTAGAAAAGCACTCTTGCTTCCCAGGTCTGATCATTTCTTTTAGGTTGGAGACTAACAACCTGAAGTTAATAATCTCACCTGAACTGATGACATTGTGTCAATCTTGGTTTGTTACAGCATTTCTCCCACTATGCCTAGGGAAAAGATTCTTTGAGGGCACCTGCACCTTCTGAGTACTAATGAAATGGCCCGGTCATATCCAGGAAAAGAAAAATGGGTAAGTCCCAGGGTTTTTTGTTTAAGGGGGATTGAGCAAAAAAGGGACTATGTATACAGTATAAACAGCGAGAACGATGCTCAATTACCTCTCTTTTAGTCCACCTTATAAGCTAGTCAGATTGAAACTAAACTAAAAGGGTAAGTTATCTACTTCATTTACCCACAAAACATATGTATCGGCAAAACATTTTTTTGTCGTGCCAGATAAGTACAAGTATTAAAACACATTTTAATCAGCAATTACATTCAATACATGGGGTGGTATATGCTTTCCACAAGACATTGCCACCTTTCAAATACATAAAAAAGTTTTTCAATAAGCGATTTAGAAAGACAATTTGAAAAAACAAATCCAGACTACTGACAAACTTATTCCAAATGTGGTTAGTGATTGACAATTACAAATACGCATAGACATGAAGTATTACTACCAACATCTATTTTAGCAAAGGAGCAAACTATCAATGTTCAAACAGAAATTACACAAGTTTTTTGTGTAAGACAGCAGCGTTGTTCAAAGTGTCTTAGGGATGTCAACATATGTTTCGGCTGAACAGAAATTCGTGAACACCTTCCCTGATGTTCCGCTGTTGTTGTTTAAAGCCCTCTTCAGGACAGTGCGTTATTTAAAAAAAAAACGACAGTACGTTCAATGCTCCGGTCTCCATTTGATTAGAATTGAATAGGAGACTAAGGGAAAAAGAGGAAATTGAAGGCTTTTTTAGTGAATTATCCCGGATTGTGCAAAATTTAAAAACAAGGTGATCTTAAAACACTATCTAGGCAAGTTTCATATGTGATCGGGCTATTTTCATGCCCTATGTGAGCAGTTTCACTGACCTTTTGATCTTAATTTGGTTGGACTAAAGTATTTAGTGATTTTCTTTCAGGCAGTAGCTTCCTGTTTCTTAATTTGGGATGACAGACGCGTTTTTGCATTTTTCGGTTTAAGGCTTTTGACCTGTTGTGGCACAGACAGAGGGGAGAAGGAAGGAGACACAAAAGTTGTACAATGTATTTTTGAACACTTTCTGGAAAAAATGACCTGCGTCACAACTTTCAAACCGATAAGTCACAACTTACGGAAATTAATCTTGAAAAATTGGCACATCATTAAAACAGAGGATTTTTCACCTGCACCACCGAGATTTGCCTTTAAAAGACCAAACAATCTAAGAGACAATCTTGTACATACGTACCCCAAAGAAAACAACAAAAAAAACAACATGCAAAGAACACTTTGGGATCTCCCAGCTGTCACAGGACACTTTAGATGCGGCACCTGTTCAGTCTGCTCTCTAACCAAAAATCTGAAGAGCATTCACCTGAAAGGGAAACCCTGGGTTTTTAAAACATTTACAAACTGTTGTTCACAATGGGTCATTTATGCCATCCAATGCCCATGCCAATTATTGTATATTGGAAAAACGAAAATACAAATTAAAATCTGGATCGGAGAACACAGATGTATCATCAGAAACCAAACCCTTAATAAACCTCTGGTGGCACACTATATGAAGCTGAAGCATAAACCAAGTGAAATGTTCTGGTTTATAATTGAAACATCTCAAGCATTAAAAAGAGGTGGTGACAGAGATTTGGCCCTCCGCAAGTGTGAACAAAAGTGGATTTTCGACCTGGACACTGTTAAGAACGGTCTGAATTCCGCAGTCGAATGGGGCATTTTCTTTTAAATTTCTAGATTCCCTCTATAAATCCCCCTGATGCATACAACATATGTAACAGGTCCTCTGGATTACATCATTGATTTCATCAGTGGCTGCATTATTCATTCAAGCCCCTGATTTTGAGGCGGAAAAAATGTCGCACATTAAACAACTTTGATAAATCTGCCACTCTCAATATATTCCATTGTGGTAGGATTCTTTCGCAAGCGTGAAATTAGACTGCATCAATTTAGATTCATCTAAATAACTCACTGATAATACACATCTGAATAAACTCAGCAATCAATAACTAGGTGGCTTTATTACCCACCACCTATGGAGTCTCTTTGTAACTCTATAACGCACTCAAGCGCGCTCACACCACTTCAAGATGGCGGACTCGAGATGCATTTGAAAACGAGAGCTCTCAATGGTTCTCCATAACACAGGGCTCAGCGACGCTCCTGATCACGTTGCACAACGGTGCATCATTACGTATCCACCCGATCACATGACCGTATAAACACGGCAGGAAGCAACCCGCGGCATTTTCGTATCACTCGACCGCAAGGGTGTACATGCACGGAGACCTGGAAGACGCTCATACATGAAAATCGAGAACGAGAGAAACCAGCAGGTAAATAAATGTTGCAGCACCATGGCCGCCTGATTCGATAACATACAACTCAGTCAGTGAACACAGAACAACAAATAGAGATGGTTACACACGCATACACAGGAACAGGAAATTTCTTCCATCGGGGACAAATATAATTATAAATCCGCCCGTCTGCTTTGTTTTCAGGCAGATGAGCCTACAACGTTGTAGTCGATGCACGTGGGTCCCCAGAATCTCTTTAAAACAAGAAACGGCATAATAAAAGCCGCGTAGAAGCCTCTGCAAGGAGGTATGTCAACTCACGCATCTCTGTAAGAGAAACCTTTTCCAAAAAAACAAAGTGTTCAAAAATGCATTGTACAACTTTTGTGTCTCCTTCCTTCTCCCCTCTGTCTGTGCCACAACAGGTCAAAAGCCTTAAATCGAAAAACGCGTCTGTCATCCCAAAGTCTGAGAAACAGATTAGAAGTTACGAAGTGGATTAGTTACCCCAATTTACAAATTAAGAAACAGGAAGCTACTGCCAGAAAGAAAATCACTAAATACTTTAGTCCAACCAAATTAAGATCAAAAGGTCAGTGAAACTGCTCACATAGTGCATGAAAATAGCCCGATCACATATGAAACTTGCCTAGATAGTGTTTTAAGATCACCTTGTTTTTAAATTTTGCACAATCCGGGATAATTCACTAAAAAAGCCTTTAATTTCCTCTTTTTCCCTTAGAGTCTCCCATTCAATTCTAATCAAATGGAGACTGGAGCATTGAACATACTGTCGTTTTTTTGAAATAACGCACTGTCCTGAAGAGGGTTTTAAACAAAGACAGCGGAACATCAGGGAAGGTGTTCACGAAATTCTGTTCAGCCGAAACATATGTTGACATCCCTAAGACACTTTGAACAACGCTGTCTTCTTACACAAAAAACTTGTGTAATTTCTGTTTGAACATTGATAGTTTGCTCCTTTGCTAAAATAGATGTTGGTAGTAATACTTCATGTCTATGCGTAATTGTGATTGTCACTCACTAACCACATTTGGAATAAGTTTGTCAGTAGTCTGGATTTGTTTTTTCAAATTGTCTTTCTAAATAGCTTATTGAAAAACTTTTTTATATATTTGAAAGGTGGCAATGTCTTGTGGAAAGCATATACCGCCCCATGTATTGAATGTAATTGCTGATTAAAATGTGTTTTAATACTTGTACTTATCTGGCACGACAAAAACATTTTTTGCCGATACATATGTTTTGTGGGTAAATGAAGTAGATAACTTACCCCTTTAGTTTAGTTTCAATCTGACTAGCTTATAAGGTGGACTAAAAGCGGTAATTGAGCATCGTTCTCGCTGTTTATCTGGTCATATCCAGCCTAGCTATTCTGCAACAATCCCAGTCCAAAGTCTGTTGATAGCTCATCTGCGCAAGGAATGCCCCATCTCATCTCTTGAATACTGGCCATTTTTTCTCAACCTGGGCATTATTGATCTGCCCTTCTCTTTGTGCCAAAATTGATCACCTCCCATCCACCCAGATACACATACAATAGTCAGAGGCCCATTGGTTGGACACATTTCCCTACATTATTGTGTCTGATTATCATTGGTTGGCCATTCTACTTGGGTCACACCTTGGGGACTTTATTACTAAAGGCAACTTGTGTCCCAAGACTTGGTTAGCTGTAACACCAAGTGTGCCTTGCTTGAAGTGTAAGACGTAAATCCAACAATGTATAAGGTTTACAAAGACCTTTCCTCCATGTTTGATCTGGTCGATCATATCTTGTTGCTAGAAAGACTGCTGGAGTCAAGGCCCATCCAGAGATATTATCCTGTGGTGTTCCTCACGGTGCCTGCCTCTCGCCTCTATTGTTCAGTATATACATGTGCCCCTTTTTGATCAGCTGCACAGAGTTGGCATCAAATACATCAAATTTGCCAACAACATCCAGCTGGTCTTTGAGCCCTCGGGTGACTTTGACATGGATTCCAGTCTCAATTATACATACAATGTGATCAAGGAATGGATGTCAGCAAATTCCTTGGCAACAAACAAAAAAAAAAACAAACCGAGGTGATGATTTTTGGCACAAGTCAGAATAAAAAAGTTAGACCCAAGGTATCGCCACTTCACTATATCCGATTGCGTTATCCCGGTAAGTGCCTTTGTCAAAAAACTTGGTGTCATCTTAGACTTTGGACTAATAACAAAGCAATATGTTAGCCATGTCAAGACGTCCTGTGCCAATATCAACAAGCTGCTAAGACAAATTAAACCATACTTATCTTCTGATCACCTCACCTCTTTGGCTACAGCGCTTATTCACTCTCAGCTGGACTACAATAGTCTCCTTGCCGGCACATCCAAACATAAAAAGCCTCCAAACTGTCCAGAACAGGGCAGCCAGAGCAGTTTAGAACATGGGTCCACAAGACCAGGTCTCAGATTCAAGGAAAGCGCTGCATTGGCATCCTGTTAGCATCCCTCCTAAAATACGGACGTACAAATGCATGGCTGGCAAGGCTCCCCGATACCTCAAGAACCGGCTGTCTACGGCAACTACAGGGTGTACTCTTAGCTCCAATAGGCCCAATACACTTTTTGTACCTAGACACAATCTGACAAGTTTTGGTGGCACCCATTTTCAAGTGTGTGCTCCAAACTTATGGAATTCTCTTCCCCCTCAAATTGGGAATCTTCCTTGTGTCTCCAGCTTCAAGGCAGCATTAAAAACACACCTCTTTAATTCCAACGATTCGTTTTTCTTCCCTTGTACGCCTGTTCCCTGGCTCAATCTACCTTCTTGTTTGACCAGGCTTGTGTCTTCCTACACACCGAGGCCTTTGGACATAGTGCGCATTATACAAATTAAATAATAATATCAAACCAGATAAGCTGCGAAACTAATGCCTGAACCCATCACTATTTCTCTTTTTCATTGTAGCTAAGATGTATCTTGAAAATAATTAAGCCCTGATTCACTTCCATGAATCAGGCCCTTAATCTTTGTTTGCTTTGGGCAATTGAAAAATGACTGCTTCCTCAGGGAATTCGAAAGCAATATCCGTAAATTAATCCAACGTGGTCCTTAGAACGTAGGCCAACCATGGAAATTCCTTCCAAAGGTCTTGCATTTGCCTCAACGTCCAGTACAATGTAACTTCAAAATTTCTCCTTGCACCACAAAAAATGTGCTTTATTGTTAAACCTACCAATCTTAGTCTTGAAAACATGTTTTCTACGTTCCAGAACTCTGAAGTGAAAGATTGGCCTAGTAACCTGGAATACAACATTTAATCTAGGTATGTATTAAACTTAAAGGCTGCCACTTACTGTAGAAGTGACTTTGGCATGCAGCATTCTTTTTCATGCATCTGCTTCTGTTTTTTTGTTCAAATATTATTTCTGCCTTATGCGCTTCAAATTAGAATAAATGATAAGTGATTCCAAGATGGCCACCGCAGACAGAGGAGGGTGAAGACTGTGCTCTTCCTCTGTGCCTCTGAGAAAATAAGAAAGTGATGTCACCCCTTCACAGATTAAGCACACCACACAACTTTATGAACCTCAGGGACTGTGGAGGAACGTTGGTGAGCGACATACACAAAAGGAAAGTCGTAAAATCATCACGAGTACGGAGAGGAGTTTTGAGGACATGGCAAGCAGCAAATGGATCAACCTAGACAGGAAGAGACAGTCGCCAGGCAAGCAACATTAGGTTTGGAGCCCCTGAGCCTACATATCTCCTGGGTGGAGTGGCCGAGGTGCAAACATTGGTATGTAAAGACGAGAACATTACTATGGCGGCCACTTCATCGCGAGATTCTGAACCCCGGAATAAAGCGTGTCGGAGGGAGTATGCCCAAATAGACAATCACCACCATTTAATGCTGGGCTCTGTAGACAATTAAGAGGACCAAGGGTGGTGGATGATCAGGCAGTTGGTTGCGCTTGGTGAAAGCACACACTGACGGACTATACGCCGCATCAGCCGGCAGGTAGGCAGTGAAATGCACAACGGGCTAAGTCAGCCTTGACACATGGGGCGAAGGGCTGCTGAGGAGGGGGTTTTAAGAGGGAGCAGCAAAACAAATTGAGTGAACAGATATTTCTGGTGAGTTAATTGGTGCCCGTGGAGCAACTGATAACCCCAACTGTATACGTGAACTATTAAAACTGTGCATTGTGAGGTGCTGATGGCAACAGTATACACTAGCAGCGAAAGGCAAGAGAGGAAAGGACTTATTGCAACTTGGGCAGCAGCAAAGAATCCCAGAGGGATTACCGTGGGACAGCCGACAAACTACACATAACGAGCAAAGAGCAGTAGACCTAAGAGAAACACATAAGTGAAGCCCAATATATCAAGCAAGTTCCTTCTTTATAAGGGGGACTATACAAGCATAAGGGACAAGCTTGATCAGGAGTGTTACTGGAGTGGACAGGAATATTGGGGGTGTATCCTTGGATAAAACCTGGAGTGAGCCATTAGAGAACTTGCGAAGGATCAAATTTGACAGATATATCTATACGCTGGGGGAGTGGGACGGTACCCTACAGCAGTGGTTACTAAGTGTCAACAAGGTAACCTCAGTTTGGTTGTAAAAGAGCTATACGAAGGATATAAGTCTGCAACCAGTGTGCTGATTCCGAATAGCCCCCCGAAAAATCATATTACCGCTGCTCAAGATTTTGATATCAAATAGATTACATAAGGCCTGAGAGGATAGTTTGAAGTTGATTACAAACCCCCCTGTATAAATGTCACAGAACTAAACTAAAGAGCCTGTGGAGGGGCTCCCATCCCCAAGGTACAGAAGAAAAAACAGGAGGGGGCTCTTTCAAAATTATGGCACAAAGAGGGTAATGAAGTGTCTACAGAGGAACACCAAGCTACTCGATCAGAAGACAGTACAGCCTCAGTATCGAAGACACCGCTTGAGCAACAATCATCATCAGAAGTCATTAGACAGTGCTTTAATGACTTTAAAGAGCAGATGACGGAAAAACTTCGCTCTCATCAGGACAGAACTTGCACAATCCCTGCAAGAAGTGAAAAGTGATATCAATGAACAGGTGGGACGAGTCGAAACGAATGAGACAGCGATTCAGGAATTATCAGGAGATACCTGCAAGATAGACCTATTGACAGATCAGTTGGCAACTGCGTCTCAAAACATTGAACTACAGCTCGAAGATCAAGAAAATAGATCAAGAAGATCCAACATTAGTGTCGGAAATGATCGAGGATAGGGAGTGGAGAACGACGATGCAGCAGGTGTTCGCCGACTTAGTAGATCTGGAAAGGGGAGAATATGTGATTGATCGAATTCATTGGGTAGGCCCAAAACGTAAAACCAGGGGCAAAATCCAGGGATGTGGTCGCTGCAATTCAAAAATACGATCAGAACGAAGCTATTTTTCTGGCTGCAAGGAAAGCATCTCCAACCAAAGTCAATGGTTCGGAAATGATATTATTCCAAGATTTGGCACAAGCAACCCTATTGAAGCGAAGGCTGATGTGTCCAGTGGTTCAAGCTTCAACCAAGAATCAGGTTCGCTATAGATGGACCTTTCCCTTTGGTCTTTTTTCCACACGTGAAGGTTTGCAAATTTTGAAGATAGCAGATGGTGACGAAAGGAGCCAGCAAAAAGTCCCTCGCAAAGTCCAGGAAAGGGAGAGGTTCAGAAGATGGGAATGGACTAAAAAATCTCAAAATCAACCTTGTGAGAAGGGCTCGAAGGATGGATGACCGAGTACGACTCAGACGGTTCTGGTAAGGGAAGAAGCGCAATTGTGTTAACTGTGGTATTTTGTGTAGTAACTATGAATGGATGAAAAGTGGAAGGGGCAAGATGTTTTAGGGGGTACCATTTTTGGCACCTGGAACCAGGGGGTGAAGGGTAACGGTAGACGCACACAATTAATATCCGGGTGTGAAGTGGGGCTTGACAGCGATGGTAAATTACATGGAAGGATGGGGAAATGGTTGGGCTTAACCGGGGCGAAGGGGAGAGGGGGTTACAACTTGGAGTCAGTTAGGGGTATTGTGTTGTGGGAAACGTTTTAGGGGGTTTGAGGGTTTTTCTCTTGGGAAGGGGGTGGATTGGGAGATGGAGTGATGTTGCCAAGAACATGAATGGTTTGATATCACTTGGATGATGGGAAAGAAAACCCTACAAGTCCTATGTCCTATCCATGAACATAAGAGGTTTAAACTGCCCAGTCAAAAGACGCAAAGTATGAGCGTTCTTAAAGAGGGAGAAACCCAATATAGTAGCATTGCAGGAAATGCATGTGTCAAGGGAAGATGGAAACAAAAAAACTATTTGGGAACTCGCATGTGATTCAATCGAATAACAAAAAGGTAAAAAGGGAGGGGTTTTACTAGCATTCTAAAGCTGGGTCGGCTAGACCATAGTGGCACAAGAGAGATAAAGAGGGTAGATACTGGTTTGTTAAAATACAGTTGGGCAGAACGTAATAGACTATTGCAACGATGTATGCTCCTAATACAGAGTAAGATGTGTTTTTACAAAAAGTACTCGATAAACTAGAATGATTTGTAGTGGGTCAGATTATTCTAATGGGGGGTTCAATATGGCTTGGTATCCCCGGGTGGATAGGAGTAAGGTTACTCAGTCAATGCAACAACCCCCAACACAAAACGTCAAAAACATCCATGGCTAATCTGTCATTGATAGATGTTTGGAGGGAAACGCAGAGTGGGGGGGGGGGCTATACATTTTATTCAACAGTCCATCAGACATTTTCTAGGATAGACTATATATGGGTTTCGGCATCATTGTTGGGGCGAATACAACAGATGGAAACAGGCAAGATAGCCTTATCTGACCATGCACCATTAAAATTGATAATTTCACATGGGGTTGAAGGCCCAGGGATATGGCGATGGTAATTTCCGGAACATTTAAAGATCAGGTTATAGTTGAAGAGATTCAGGAAAAGATTAAAGAATATTTGGAATTGAATGGGCCGCAGGATACCCCTTACAAGTGGGTTTGGGATGCTTTCAAGGTGACCATAAGCGGTGAACTAATCGCATTAAAACCTTGAAGGGAAAAATTACTAATAGCAGCCCAGCTGGAAGTGAAGACCCAAATAAAATCAGTTATGAAGGAAATGGTTACAAATCAGGGGGCACAAATATGGAAATAACAGTTATCTTCAAGGCCAATAAGGTCTGCTATAGACAAGGCACGCAGAAAAGGCCCCATTATATTTAAGGCAGTGTTGTTATATTACAGCTAACAAGGCTGATTCCCCAATGGCACGTCAGGTGTGAATCTGTACTATCGAATCTGGACAGGGAAAAATAGGCTCTTCTTCTCGGCACACAATTGATGCATTTAAAGAGTATTATTCAGCGCTATATACATCGGATTGTCCAGATCCGGAAGTGCAGAAGAGATATTTGGAACAATGCAGTTAAATACATTGGAAATAGCTGATAGGGAAGAGCTAAAAAGTCAAATAAAATCAGAGAAGGTTCGAGTAGCAATTAAGTCACTGCCCTTGCAAAAAGCTCAGCGACCAGATGGATTCCCTGCAATATTTTATAAAATGTATATTGAGGAGTTAACCCCAATGTGGTTCCTACCGACCCATAGCTTTGATCAATATTGATGCTAAACTATACACTAAAATATTGACAAACAGGCTGCGGAGACTAGTACCTTTATTGATACACCCCGATCAATCTGGGTTTGTGACGAATAGACAAACCTTGGACAACACTCGACGAGTGGCATATTTGATAGAAAAAATAAAAAAGGCAGAACTGACAGCTGGGGTATTAACATTAGACGCTGAGAAGGCATTTGACCGAGTTAAATGGCCTTTTTTATTTTTAACAATGGAACACATGTGATTCGGCCTGGGGTTTTTACAAATGGTCAAGGCAAATTACCAAACCCCAAAATTGCGATTAGCTATCAATGAAAATCTCTCTACATGATCTGGGTTACAAGAGGGACTAGACATGGATGGAACAAGTTAATTACCTATAACTGTTGTTCTCCACCATGGGTCTGGCATGGATTCACATGCTCATGAATATTCCCTGTCAGGCCGGGAATCCTCGGTAAAGAAAAAATCAGTATCAGTTTTGTTTCTGATCTGTCTTTCTTAGTAGTAACCAATCACTGGTCTCTGGGTCATACTGCCCGCAGCCAATGAATGCCCTCTTCCTAAGCCCCGCCTCTGGCAGCCATCTTCAGATTTGGTAGCACGCAAAGTGGCAGTATGACCAAGTGATGAGCCGCAGAGGGGTAGGAGGGAGGGTTCGCATGTGACTCCATGCCAGACCCATGCTGGAGAACAACAGTTACAGGTAAGTAACTTGTTCCTTCTCCAGCATGGGGTCTGGCATGGATTCACATGCTCATGAATATAAGAATACATAGCAATACACACATGCACAACCTGGAGAGGATTATTTCAGATCATGCTCTACTGGTTACTGTGTTTAAACGGGCAAAAGAGAGGACAGCAGTGCCACTTTGGAGATTGAGAGTGAAGACTTTACAGGATTCAGCAATTAGGAATACAAAAAAGATGTAATATCTCTTTTCTGACAGAAATGAGGGATCTGTAGAGCATGTGGGATTAATGTGGAATGTCTTTAAGGTAACCATGAGGGATTTGCATATGAAAGTCTGTGGGGGTGAGAAAAGCTAAAGTATCTCCCTAAGTCAAGTTGAACAGACTGTTAAATGACTAGAAGGGGAATTAACCAGGAGGTCCAAGGTGGGGAGAATCACAGAACTGTGCTTAAGAGACACCAAGAGTTGCAGGGGACATTGTTCAACTTTGAATACAACCAGTATGTGACCCGTGTCCATGGTGAGGGGGATAAGGCTGGTCAGTTGTTGGCATGGTTTATCTGACAGGAGCTGCCAAGATCGATGAGAACACAGATCTATAACCGGGCTGGTTCCTTAATTGGATCACAACAGGAGATAAATAGGGTGTTCCAAGAATAATATTTTTCTTTATATATCAGTGAAGATACATACTCCAATAAGGTGGCTTCAGATCTGCTTAATTTGGTGCAGTTACCAAGGTCATCCTGTGACTTCCGGCAAGAGATGGATACACCCATAGGGGAGAGTCAGTTACTATTTGCCATTAGGTCTATGCGACTGAATAGGTGCCCAGGGAGTGATGGCTTCCAAACTAGATTTTATGACATATGCGGATATCCTGGTACCTAAATTAAAGAAGGTAAAGGATTGTGCTTACAGCTAAGGGAATTCTCCTGGAATCAGTGTATGGGGAAATTTTTAAGGATCTGTTGAAATCACAGAAAGATCCAAAATATTGTGACTCATATCGGCCCATTTGGTTGATTAATGTGGATGCGAAGATCCTAGGGAAGATCTTAGCTATGAAACTGTCGAGGGCGGTACCGGGATTGGTGCACCCAGACCAATGTGGATTTGTAGGGGGGAGAAATACCTCAATGAACTTGCAGTTACATTATGTTATGGACCAAGTACGGTTGTCGGGTAAGCAATTGACAATGATATCCTTGGATGCAGTGCAGGCGTTTGATTCTCTAGAATGGGCCCACCCTTAAGTGCTGGAGAAATTTGGCCTGGGACCAGGCATACTGAAGTGGATTCAACTGTTAAATGAGGGTCCTATGGTTCGGGTTAAAACAGGGAACTGGGTTCGTCCAGATGGCCCTTGTAGAAAGGAACCAGACAGGAGTGTCCGGTATTCCAGATACTGTTTCCAGTGGCACTGGAACCTTTAGCAGGACACTCCAGGATTTGTATATGTGAGAAGGGAATATGGGTGCAGAAGTGTATTCATAGTATATCCTTGTACGCAGATGTTTTGTTATATGTGTGTGATCCGTTACATAATATTGCACTAATTATTGAAATATTGGAGGACTTTAGGAAATTATCTGGATTCTTGGTTAACAAGGAAAAATCCATATTTTTCTCTCTTGCCAGTCTGAGGGTTTCCCTGAATGGAGGATAAAATGGGTGCATTCATCCTGCCCAACTACAGTTTGCAGCCCGATGGCATAATTCACTTGAAGGGGAGATACAAGGGTTGATATGGACACTACCAAGATACAGGCAAGGCATAGAATTGC
Source organism: Ambystoma mexicanum (assembly GCF_040938575.1). Taxonomy (NCBI): domain Eukaryota; kingdom Metazoa; phylum Chordata; class Amphibia; order Caudata; family Ambystomatidae; genus Ambystoma; species Ambystoma mexicanum. The sequence continues at coordinate 781,602,451 of NC_090939.1, forward strand.
TTGGGATCCGATGGGGACAAAGGGGGACACGTGTAATTAATCTCCAATGTACAATGTGGAAAAAACTGCTAGCAAAATTCGAGCTAAAGAGCATGTATTTTCATGACTTGTGAAGCAGACAACCTTTGGATGATTTCTCAAATTTTGCCATTTCATTAAATTATAAGTTTCATCAAACACCTCACCATCCTTACACTGACAAGGATTTCCCTGCCTATCAAAACTAAAGGAAAACACTAACACAGGATATCTGGCCCTCACACTTAAACATCAAATGCACAAAGAAATATATGGCAATTCAGAATAACGTTAACAATGATACTCTCAGTCTTTCTTGGGAACCTGAGCGAACTCCTCTTCCCCAGGTCTCAAAGTAAATTAATTTCCAATGTTTAACAAAAAGAAACAAGGACATCAGAGTTGGTAATAAAGTCTTAGTTCAGTTCTTGCAATGTGTCAAAAGAATGTTCCATTAACCAAAGTTCAAACAGCAGAAAAGTCTCTTCTTGCTTAAATAATGGCTTTCCACTTCATCCAATAGCATCAGTGTGATTCTTGACCAAGATGTTTGACCACAACGTGTACACGTCAAAGAAGAAACGCAGTTCTCTGCCATGCTCTAAATAGACACCTTCTGGTAAGGTAAATGAAACACAGCTTCTAGGAAAATGATTAAAACACAGCTTTTATCTTTGTCAGGATGATTTCACAGCACTTGTACGTCCACCTGAACTAGGCTCATCAGGTTAACCTCTGCAGGATTTCAGCATGTGAGTTTACTGGCATGCCCCATAGTGTTCCAAGTTCGACTGTGCCCATGAAGTTTCAAATCCACTGACAACAAAAATATTACCACAGCTTCAACAGTCTGCTTCTTTGTGACTTTGAACAACTTTGTATTCAAGACAAGATTCACATTGGTGCACTTCAACACTTTCAAGTAAGCAAGGCACTCTTCCTCTCAACTTTCAATTTCCAGAAGGGCAGCCTTGTTGACACTCTGGTCCGTCTGCAGCAACAACAACCCAAAATTGCCTTTAGGGTATTCTTCTTTCTTTTTCCTATTCGCAATAAGTTGTATAAGCTTTTAAAGAATAATCACAAGCATCATGCTTCCCTTTCCCCAACCTTGCCTTTGCCGCTTTGCATTCTGCCAGCCGTAATAATTTACTCAGAAGCCTTGTTGGGACTCTCTCTTGGCTTCAGGTAATGCTTGCACACTCTTGATTTGGGCAATGCTGATGTTCTGTTGGGTGTATGATAATACTTGCACCATTTGTTGGCTTTTAAAATGGCTGGTTTCACTCCCAATTGGGGAGACACGTTATTCACTTTTGGTTTGGGCAATGCTTGCTCTTTCCAACTTGTAAGACTAATGTTCAAATGCTTAACTTCTATTGTTAGAGTTGTTTAATTGCTTTAGTAAAGATTCAGAGGTCACTCTTTCTCTGAGAATTTTTATTAGGCACATGCAACCACTTTATATGTTTTCCACAAAATTAAAGTTCAAGAACTTCAGTGTTTCTTTCTTACGCAAAATGACATTCACTTAAATGCAAGTGCTACATTTCAAGTGCCCCATTGTTTGGCAATCGACGGTCAATTTCACATCGCTTGTCTCACATGCAAGTGACTGTTTACAGATAATGTTGCCAGTAATGTTCGCGCAAGGAATCGGAGCACTCGGTAAGACTCGTCTGTTTCTGTATTCCTTTTCTTCGTGTTTTGCAGGACTTCTGCAACTTCTGGCTGCTATATTTATGGACCCTCAGCTGAGGGCGTCTCCGATATTTCCACGTAAGTAAGGAGCCCTTCTCACTCCTGAGACCCACGGCTTCACAGCACCTTCTGGCTACAGTCTCCTGCACACTTCAGGCTGCAAAAACTCTGCAATTAGGTTCACATGGGGAAAACCAATCTTCCTTCAAGCCTTCCGCTGCACAACCTCTACAATTCAGAGTTTGGGAAAACAGGTCAATCTCAGGACAGGCGGTTGGAATCTGCTTGAACCAAGTCCCTGCGTCCCTTACATTCTACCACTTCTGTCTGGATTGCCAACACTGTGCTTTCTTCCTTCTGCTACTACTGCTGCTGCTGCACGCACTCCAGCCACAGCTCCATCTTCCTCTGCAACTACAACTACAACTAATGGCATGCACATGAGTGGGCCTTTTAAGCATCCCTGCTTCCCTCAGGTGTGGTTCATTAAGCTTAACAGGCTGACCTACACTGCAACATTGCTCTTCAGCCCTCTTCCTCGTCCCACTACTCATGGGATAATGGGACCTGTAGTCCCAAACAACAAAATTAGGTTTTCTTGCCAACTTCTTACTTCAAAATGCATAGTTATTTTTTTACATGCATTTAAAGATGACGAATTCAGGTTTGCACGAAAAGAGGTAGGCAGTTGGTTTAAACCAATATTTATAGGGTTCCTTTCACTGTACCTTTAGGAGTAGGGGGTATTTTGGATTTTAGAAGTCTCAAATTATCTTTCTTTTCTGGGGGAATGTAAAGATCCACATTCACATGAATAATAGGTGGTTCCAAGACAGCATAACGACCATAAGCCATTATGTGTTTTGGTACCCTTAAAAGGTTCTTTCCTTTCAAGGATAAACACCGTCTCATCCCACTGGGTCTCCTCACCTCCCTGGGCCCTGTATCCTCCCAGGTGATCCTCCCGCAGTCAGTATCAGGAACAGTGTGCCTATACCTGGCCACCTGTGAGGAGACTTTAGGCAAGGGTTAAGTGAGGGATCTGTAGAATTCATCACACTTGCCTCTAGGATTTGACACCACTATCCTTAAGGCACTTCACGACAGAGGTCTCCTAACTTTGCAAGTTAAGGGGTGCAAATCAATAGGCAATTTCTTTGTGGATGGAAGGATGCTTACTTTCAAGCAATGGGCGGGGTGATATGGAATGCCAAAAGGGTTTTTTTCAACATATAAAAGGGTGGTGAGGAGAATGGCCAAACTCTGGGAAGATATCCCAGAGGAACCGGATACTACTCCAATGTTACAGACCATGCCATCATTGAGTGAAATGAAAGGGGCAATTTACCGGATATATAGGATGTTGAGGGAGGGGAGACCTTTGTCGATCCTTGTGGTCAAAAACAAAATGGGAAAAAGATGTGTGCTTTACAATACCGGAATGATAATTGCTTCAGATATGGGAGCAAGTAAAAAAGGTGTCACATAAAACTAGATATGAATTGATTAAATGTAATGTTCTACACAGGGTGTATATGACTGCAATGAAGCTTCATGCTATGGATTCAAAGCTGTCCCATTGTTGTCCAAGATGTGGACAGAGCTCAGCAGGGTTTTGGCATGTGGCGTGGGGCTAGTTAGTAATCATAAAATATTGGGATGAAATGATGGTTAGAATAAACACTTGAATGCATGGCTCCTATGAACCAACGCCATCTGTCTGCCTGTGGGGATTGGTACCCAGGAGTAAGAAGGATAACAATTGGAATGTTTGCTCATATTGGCCAAAAGGAGGATTGCAAAATCATGGATATGCTCTAAGGGTACACTTGTATAACAATTGAGAACGGCTATTCAACTGTGGGGTTCGGCAGAAACAGAAATTCTACGTAGGAACAGAGATCTGGAAGCAGAAGAGGGAAATGAGCTTGATTGGGTCAAATGCTGAATTAACTTACTTCCTCTCCTGACTTGAGCCCACCGTGAGTGAAATAGGCACTCCTATGGAGGAGGAATAGGGGTGTGGAGTGATAGAGTACGGTGCGAAAGAATGTACGATGTTACCAATAATGTGTACTGTGGATCTAGGTATGGCTTCTAACATCTGAGATAAAGAAAGTTGAAGAACAGACCAATATTTCGGGGATATACTCATAAGAATTTTATTTTATTTTTTCAAAGATGCAATGCTGAAGTGTTAATTCCCGAATGCCCATGCGGATAACACAGACTGTTTATTATGCAAATCAATAATAAAAAAAGATTACAAATCAAAAACTAGTGGGCCTCATATTCAGAATTGTCAGAATACTTAACATGCTATTGTGTATTCTGCTGTATATTAAATATGCTATTCAGTACTGCCATACTTTCATCAGCACATTAAACTAACTTTGTGATATCTAAAATGCGTGTGTTATTTTCCCATTACCAGCAGTGTAATCATATTATTAATCATATTATGTACAAACATGATGGATTTCTCAAAAGTATATCACTGGTGAGATTTGTCCACTAAGTGGAACGTACACTGACAACACATTGTTGCTATCAAGGTGAGTCGATAGTCATGCTCTGGAAACCTCCTGCTGCCCTTTCGGTTAAACAGACAAAGAGGGGTTCTTTACACCATGTGATATTGACAAGTACCTACCTATTCCCACTGGTATATAGGATTCAAAATGGCTGAGAGCCATTAAGTTACTGCTTCTAGCCAAGGAGAGCTTGGAAATAGCAGCTACAGGGAGCTATTCTTGGCTCTCCGGGCCAACAGGTGCTTACAAACATACACAAAACATTAACTTTGAGGATTTGAGAATGTTAATAAAAAGAATTAGGGCACATATAGTACACATTGAAACATAATGGCTCAAATTTAGTGAGCAAAAAGTGAAAGTTTGTCTCTCTTGCAGAAGTTAGATTTGCGTTGCACTCTCTACTCACTACTGGTTCCCAGCGGTAGCTCCTGTTAACTTGGTGATGGCCGACATCCAGGAGTAGGTTTCAGCTACTTCTCATTGAAACTGAATTTCAAACCCTGTATACACGGTGAGGGCTTCTTGGAGTAAGACACAGGCAGATACTGAATTAACAATAAAACTTTATTAACTTAAACATCAGTATGGAAAAACGCCCATCTTGCCCTACCTTATGGTGGGATTTCCCTACCAAACCAAAACGAAGGAAAGTCAAAGTCCAAAAGTTCAATTTAGGAATCTGTGTCCAGAACCTGTACTTGCCCTCACAACTAATTACATACAATGTGCAGGGATATCAGGAACCAATAAAAGAGTGCTCAACACAAAGTTTGGCTCTGTCCCGCTCACAGCTTTCTTTCAGCTCCCTTTCCGAAGTATAAAGCAGTTCCAATAAAAGTCTCAGGATTGCCTAAAGTTCAAAGAAATGATATAGAGTTAACCAATACTCGGGGTTCCCTTCCCCAAGTTTCAAAACATAGTTCCAAACACAAAATATATTGAGACTCGGTCCTCAAATCAATGAACAGGGTAAACTTCAGGGTTCCCTTCCCCAAGATTCACTTTCAATGTGCAAGGATGTTTTCCAGCTTTCTTAAAGGTCTGCACCCCACTTGGGTCCTCTAGATATGGTTGGTCTTTGTACAAGAATGTCTTGACTGAAAGTTGCAGTTTATTCAGTTGTTAAAGTACACCTCCAAAGTTCCATTCCCTCGAGTCCAATATATATTTGGCCCACTTGGTTTGCTTAGGTTCTGTTCATTTTAAAGGTTCAAATAAGGATTGATTTCTTGGGTTCAAAGCTTTAGTTACTTGCAAATTCAACATTTATAATTTGACTGGTATTTTAAGTTGCATTCACTTTTGAGATCAACACATAATGAATTCTAGAGCTTCTTTAATTTATAATCTTCATAGGTAACAGTTTTCTTTCAGTTTGTTATTTTACAAGTATAAAGATATGTTTGATACGCCTTTCATTTGGTTCGGAATTCAACAAATCTAAACGATCTTCACTCAATTCATCTTGTTGATATAGACTTTTGTAATAATTGAAAAATGTTTAATTTGTTTCATTCCGTGGTTGTAAATCTTTGTAAATTGTCTTTGTAACCTGCCCAGTACTCGGCGACTTTCAAAAACCTGGCTTTATGTACATGCGACCACTCGGCTACAAAGTATTCTCATTATTCAAATGGTATTGAGGATTTCCATCAGATTTCCATCAGAGACCTTCGAGAACGTGACATCATGCATGCGACCACTCCGACACAAAGTAATCCATCTTGCGTAACTTGCATACCGGGGTCTTTTCATATAGAAACTCACTGGTTGCTTCTTTTTGGCATTCCTGCAGCGCAGATCTCAGCCTTTGGTTCACTGCCTCTAGGAAAGGGGCAGCATTCAAGCACCGCTCCCCTTACAACGTTCGCTCGGTTCCACAGAGCCGCGGCTCCCAGGCTACACTCCTTTGAACCGCTGGCATGCCACACCTAAAACTCCTTGCTGCTTCTTTTGCCCTCTCTGCTGCTGCTTTTCCAAACCACGCCACAGCTCCTCTCGCCAATGTTTCTCTCGCCACTGTTTCTCTTGGTCTGGGCCTTCTATACAGCTGCAGATCTTCAACAGGCTGTAGGTGCAAATGCACAATTAGCCCTGTCGGACCATCATTAAGGGGATATGCCTGACCTCTACTATTCTCAGCAGGCCTCTTCCTCGTCCCAGTACCAGAGTGGTAAATGCAACCAGTCTTCATTACTGCTGGTTGCCTATTCCTCGTCCCAGTACTGTTAGTAATTATATATGAGGAAGTTAAGGGAGTTGCCTTATAATACCTCATAAAGGCAAGGGAAGGGTTGGTCACTAGTAGGAAAAGGGGTATACCAGGTCCCTCCCAAGGACATTCCACTCCCAGTCCCAACAGACCCTCCTCCTAGGTAGTCCTCAATTGCTGGTCCACCCCCAGGGTCGGGATCCAAAAGCGATGGCCTTTCCCAGGCCACCTGTGCAGAGGACGCAAGGGGAATAGGATTGAGGATACCCTCAGGTTTCTCACAATACGCATTGTGATACCATTTCATTCCTAATAAAGGTAGCTAGGGTATCAATATTCGCAACACAATAAAATTAATTAAGCTATATAAACATAGATGTAGTGCACATACATTAAGTGCAGATTACAGAAAAAAGTATACCTCACAACACAAAAAAATGTATTTCTGTATCATGTAAACATTTCAATAGATTGTAAATATTTCATACAGGTTAACATTTGTATTAAAGCTATTATATTGGCATGGATGTGATTTGCATCACGTTTTGCTAATGCAATTGCTCATTAGCTCTGCAAATGTTCCAGCATGTCTTGTTATCAACTTATCAATTCCCTGGTTCCAACTTGAGCGGTTTGTTGTATTCTTTCTGAATATAAACTTGGACACTTTTAAAGATGGGGCTCCCCGGGGACACAGGGCAATATAAGAAACACAAGAAATTGTGTCTCTAAATTTATGATGGCACATCCAAAGCTTCAATATATATGTCATGTGTACAGGGCAACATTAATTTACTACTGTAAAGAGGTTTCATCAGCCCTGTTGCAATGCCTCATCTCCATTTGGAGACGTGCCCCTAATTCTCAATGTCACTGGTGGATTAGTTCCACTACGTGCTCAAGCATGCTTTGGCATCATTCATTTAATGTATTGCAAGTTTCAATCACCATGCTTTCATATTGATTCTCACTGTCGTTTCATTAGTTTCACTACAACATCCATAATGCTCCAGTATCATCATCATCATCATCAACAATTAACCATAAGGTTCGACCCACAACCTTTTCCTTTTTTTCAGAAAAGAGTGACTGTACCCTTTCTTCTAAACATGGCATTCCAACTTGCAACAGTTTCTCCTCCTTTATCATTATTCCATTCCCTCTTCACCAAAATGGTTCCCTCAACCTTCATATTGCTAACATGGCTTTTTGAACTTGCAAGACCTTCTTCTGTATCTGTTCTTTAAATTTCTTTTCTTCTCGAAGCCTCCAGTGTAGTCTTGTGATCCAGGCTGAACTCTGTTGCGCCAGTGGGCATTTTCCATTGACCTCTCATTACGGCATCTTCTCTCACACATGTATGCACTGTGCTCCTGATGCCTTATTGGACTAAACATTCAGTCTGTGTACCCTGGAATTATGTGCCCTCTTCTTTCTGGTAACCTTAGGTTGGACAACAGGGTCCTCAACGCCTCCTGCCCCTGGGTAATCCAGTAGGCTAGGTTTGGCTGATCCGGGAGTACTTTTCCCTGATCTTTACATCTGGAGTCTTTGCTCAAGGTCAGATGACTCTACTCCCGATGTTCATCTCGGTTCATACCTGATGGACCCGTGGATAGCTTATCTTCCTCCGCTGCTGTGATTTCTCGCAGATGGCTTTTGTCTCAGGCATTAGCCGACTGGCCACCCATATCCTCACGGTTTCCCGGTCTGTGTCAGTTTTGCAGTTCAGTAGGGATTCTGCCTTTCCCATCGCCCCCACCCTCTTCCTATGTGCTTTTCAGCAATCATTAGGTTTATCAAATGCCGTGAAAAGTGAACAAAGGAATTTGCTGGTCGGTGTGTTTGCAACATATGATAGCACACCTTGCCCATACTAAATTTTAATGTAAGCTTATGAAATGGATGTCATCTCACGGCACGTAGCTGGCACGAGTGTAATACAAGATTGTTAAATATTTTGGTTAATAAGAATCTACATTCCTCACAAGTAGGTTTTTTTGTTTTCTCTATGAAGACAGTTCTAACCTGCATATCTGGGTCAGAGTTCTACAATTCTTATTAAGAAAAAGACACTGATCGCAACCGTTTGAGCAAAGGGGCAAAAAATCCCAATGTCCTCATGATCAAACATCAACATGATCAAACATCAACAAAACAGCAAACAATATGTGTCAAGACCATTTTAGGAAGGGGCTAAAAAGGTAATACAATTCTATAAAATAACTTAATCGCAGAACTGAGCACATAACTGAGAAACAATATAATATAATGAAAACAAGTAACTCACTCAAGCTATCCTGCTCAAAGTATTAGGTCTCTGACCCATAAACGATTACATAACGTATGTTGAATTCTGCCTGGGAAATTCTTGTGCAGGTCATGCAGGACACAAGCAATTTTTGCAGTGGACGTCCACCCTAGTAGAACAAAGAACGTCACCAGCCTCTCCCCCACCCCCAATTGCAATGCCTCCCACCACATGCCTCCTAAGGGCCTAGGGATGTGTTTAAAATGTAAGAGGCACAATGATATACATAACTTTAAGGTGTGTGGTAAATCAAAGCTGAGAGTAACCAAGAGAAGCATTCTAAAATACACTGTGCATACCCCACCTTTGCACATTCACCCTAATCAGCCAAGTAAAAGTGTCTTTAAATCCAGAAAATACTCATCTAATTTAATAATTATAATTGTTCTCTTATAGCACGCTTAATATCGGGACCAGTTTCTAAGTGTGAGCCCGGGATTTAAACCTGTGTTGCTATGCATTGCCTTGTTTCCAAGACAATAGACATTAATAATGCACCCGTTACCAGCCTTGTGGTCTCCCTGTGTTAAGTCTTGTCCAAGTGGATACTAAATAGTGTGCCAATACCGAGAATGGCTGTAGAAGAACCTATAGATAACATCCTACAACTTTGTCAACAGCGCCTTTTTTTTGCCCAATAGTATTCCCCTCTATTCTCAGATGTCTTCCTTAAATATGTTCTGTCATTTCTATGCCGATTATTCACAAACCTTTTGGTCTTTTTCTTCCTTTTCTAATAAGACCCATAACACGCTCTCAAATTGCCTCTTTGCTGTCCAGGCCTGAATGAATTCTCGTTTTCTTCATTGAAAACCCTACCAAGACTGAAGTTCTTTACTTTCCTGCTTCCCTTCATGATCCCACTACTATCCCCTCCCCTTTCTCCTGCCCCACTGCTTCCAACACTTTCTTCCTCTGCGAGGAATCTTCTAGTCTTGTTTGACTCTGCTCCTTTCTGCTTTGCTCGTTCCCGATATGGCACATATCTGTCACTCATCTCAAATATTCACAGAGCTTGTACTTTTCTAGCGATTTCATACCACTAAACATCACTCATACTTCACCTCTCGATTGATCTCCCATCCTCTGAACTTGCTTCTCTCCTTTCAATTTATAATCCTTTGTTCTACTCTTTTCTGCCTCTCTCCTCATACCTTTCATGATTCCACTCCCCTATCATTCTCATGGCTTTCCCATGACTATTTTTTACTTCTTCAGAATTATTTTCAAATGCTTTGTGGGGTACATTGACAGACTCAGCAGAATTCCCATCCATAACCAAGCTGCGCTTCGGCAATGAACAGCAGAATGGCTGCGCTGGCTCCTTGGAGCACCATTGCATCAAAACTGCGTTTTGCAGCGACAAAAGGATGGCTGTACCATCTTGCCAAACACCTATTGAGCTAGTTGGAACAGGGGGCATGCCGATAAAGGTGCCAGCGCGTTTTTGGGTGCACCCAAAAGAAGCAAATCAAAGCAGCGCTGCTCTGCTGCTTACGAAATGTTCCCATTGAAAAGGGAATATTTTACACTGAAAAGGATGCTGCCCTGATGCTATTTTCATCTTTTCCACATCGCATTGCTTTTATCCATAAGGTCCTGCCATGCCCATCCATATCCACATTGTGCTTCATCAGAAGAAAGCATGATCCCTGCATGACAGGCTGTGTCAGCCAAATGTGAAAAAAAAAAATCAAAAGAAACTTCACATTCAGCCGCAAAAAAATGCTTGCCATTTCAGTCACAAAATGTCTTAAAGATCAAGGATTCAAAGAAATCCTAGCTCTCTGGGTCTATGTCAATTTCAGTGCATCTGTGTTTCAAGCAAGTTGCTGTATAAAAAAGGAATAACTATGGCTGCAAAACAACTTTGGGAAGTCAGGTGGAAGAAACAAATTTAAAAGGGAAATCCTAGCAGCTTTCACCATGTGTCAAATGGCTGTTTCAAACCAAAGAAAAAAATGCCTGTTTTAAAAGTATAAGGTTGAATAAAAACTTGTCATTGCCTAGCATTATAAAGGGGATTTGATTTGCGGGGGGACCTGTATGGGATGCTTTATTCAACAGGCTTGTTTTTGATTCAGAACAAAATGACAGAAAATAAAGTAATTCAAATGCATTGGCTGGATTTGGCTAGCTCCAGAACAGGTCTTTCTGCTGGCTAAACTGAGACCTTCCCCCACAAAAAGAAGCCACCATAAGCTTCTAGGACACAAGCATGCTAATTGCCACCTTGAAAACTTTGAATGGACCAAGAGCACTAAAACATCCCCTGCCCAGTAAACTTTTGTCTGTACTCCAAGCTGAGACAATAGCTCTGGGACACCAATTATTCACTCAAACCAAGGAGTTTCAAAGAGAAACTCCACGACAACCCTGGGGAAGCAGACCTTTCGGGGTAGCCTGGAAATACACGACCACATTTGGAGGACAAAGGCAGCCCCAGTTGGCTCAGATAATATTTGATGAATGATCTTGTAAGACTTAATTCTGTAACCGGACAACTCAGAAATGTAAAAGTTTAAATACAAGTTCTGGGGCTTTCAAATAAGATAACTTGGCTGTCAATAGCATGTTTGGGACACAAACGCCAGAAAAATGTGAATCATGGGGAAAGGATATATGATGGAATGTTAAAAACTACAGAGATATACCCTATGATAATATGTACACACACCTAAAGTTATAGAATTTTAACTAAAAAGTGTGAAAAACTGGTAGAAGGGCGAAACAAAGTCTGATAAACTGTAGAGTTGGACTGCCATGCTCAGCATGAAATATGTAATCCGCCTAGGTAATTTGTAAAGATGGCAGAATTGAGTAAATGTCTGATATACGTGAATGGTTTTAGCTAAAGTAACTGTGGGATGATCCTATGCATAGTAAAACCCACATCATAAAGATGATGTCAGGTCTCAAAGTCCAATCAGCTGACATGAAGGTGGTAACAATCACTCCTGACCAATCCAGTTGTTTAGGGGCGTACTCAGCCTCAGCCTGCCCTACCATATAATTCTACGATGTCACCATGCTTTATATAAAGGGTGGCTGACAGAACTCTAGATACATTCTCTCCTGACTTTCCAGCACCTGCGTTCCTGATCTTCTACATCCATCTTGCCAGATTCCAGATTCCACTGCAAGGCCAAAGCAAAGCTGACCCTATCCCAGCAAGGCCTAGATTCAGAAAACCCCAGTAACCATGGGAAAAACTGTGGTTCCCTATTGGGGGGACGAGGGGGGTGGCATCCTGAGACCAGACCGCTTTGTTGCTCGCAAGCTGCCTGCCAGCTGAACCTCTGCCATTCAGCTGTACCTGTGGCATCCAGTGACCAGAATTGCCCAGCTGTTCGCTACCTGGTGACCAGAGCTATGCAGGGACCATAACCCGGTTGACTGTTCCAAAAACCCAAATTCAAGCGTGGACTGAGTATTTGCCATCCCATAGAACACATAGCCTACCTCATCTTGACCCGTTTGTCTTTATTTCACTCTCTAAGCAATCCTATCCATGCCTTGGTAATTTGTCCTACTGTCCGAAAATTTTGTGCATCTTGTCTGATTTCCTAGTGTTAGCGCCATTCTTTCATTCACCCCATTTTGTAACACCTTAGCAACATTTTGAATAATTTAATTAATTTCCACACTAGGAAAAACGCGGCGTGGAGCAGGTTAATGCACATTAATTATTTGTCAATTTCCAAGTGCCATTTCATGCCAATGCAAAGGGTTTTAAAATCCGTTTTTGCCTCTTATTATACATTTTGATTTGGTTTGCTGCACAATATCCCCGACTCCCTGCTGATTCTTTCTGTCCATTCCAAATTCAATTCATAGGGGGTTGGGAGAGCATTGAACGGGGAAATATTAACTTGAGTGCTATCTACCCAAAGAGAAAAAGTGCTCCTATTCATTTGTGCTTTGTATATGTTCTTGTAGAAGGTTAACCAAGTGTATTGCTTCAATTTCCTTTGTAATTATCATCCCATTGGTGATTGCTGCCCAATATTAAAATGTGTATTATTTTCTTTGAAATTTAAAAATAAATAAATATTGCATTTTCACCAACCGGCCTGGTTCATGGTCCATTGTGACCCGGGGTATTTGAAAAAGGGGGTGTGAGACAGGTTGTGTGCTATCTCAAATTGAATGTGTAGAATATAAAGAGAAAGCATTCCAATTGTGCGCTACATAATAGGCTAAGACCAAGGTGTGCCGCCCGATTGAAATCCTTAATAGCATCCATGGACTGGCTCCTCAGTATCTTGCTGCCTCTGTGGTTGCTTCCCATCTTTCTCTTCATCTTCTTCGTTCTAAGGTCTTCTTACAGTTCCAAAATCGACAGGTGCCCCCTCTTGCTTTGCTCCTTTTCCATCCTCACCCCTAAGCACTGCAAGGTGCCTCTTTATGAGCTTAATGCCTTCTATATTGATATATTCAGTATCATTACTCAATGTACTGTACCAGCTTTTTCCTTATGTACAGCACTTTGGCGAAGGTGCTATATACCTCACAAATACAAATCAGAAGGCCCTCTTCTAGATCAAATCCAATGAAAGTGGCTGAAATTCACAGTGAGATTGGCTAGTAGTTCACGATGGAGCATGTGCGTGTACAATTCTGTAAGCATATGTAGTTAACAAATAGCAAAAATATATGTTAATGACATTTCTGTACAAGAAATTAACAGGGGCCAGGAGGATAGTGTGATAAGGAAATATATACAATAAAACACAAGGGGAGAAAAAGAGGTCAAGTAAGGAGAAGACGTGATGTTGTTTTACTTTACCAATATAGGATATTTTCCCTTTTGTCAATTTTCGAAACACGGTTGTGTTTTGTTAAGGATAATTTGTAGAGCAGCACAATTAGTTCCAGTTGTAAAGTGATAATATACCAGGATAATTTAATATTCCTTCAACTTCTAAGACCAAAGTGTAGTAATAATAGGCATTACTTTTACCCAGCACATTGCCACTACGTAGTTTGGGCTATTAGGTATCACTTGCAAAACCCATAAGCCAAAACGATTGCATTAGAGTACAGGTGGGGAGAAATGGCATATGAGGAGGGACACAAAGTCTGGAGGTGTCGTTTGGTTACGTGCCCATCCATTGACAGCCCATCGACCTGCTAATCCCTTTGGCCATTCCCACCCAGTTCTTGTCACTCCTCACCCACAACGCCACTTATGGGAACACTTTGAGCTCGCTTTAATAGAGCCTTATCATCAAACCTTGCTCTCCAAGTGCCTGCCAGTGTTTTTTCAAAGCAGTCTTCTGAGTTAATGACTTAATTGGAGTTCAACACGCACTAATGGTGTAATAAAAATGTCTTACCAAGCGCACTCATGTCCTTCACTGAAGTCTTGTTAAAAACAATAATTCGCAAATCCATCAATCAATTTTGACTTATGTAAAGGCATTTTCCAAGCACTGCTATTGGATGCACAGGTACTCGCAGCATTTTGCGCCTGGTGTCATCAATGGGCAGGTAATACCACTACGGCTGAGCCAGGCAAGCGCCTTTCACATGCCTAAACAAAAGTCCAAACTGTTGGCATTGCCAATGCTTGTTTTTATTTGTATCGTAGTGATAAAAAGATCAGTGAACCTACAGAGATTCGAATCTGATCAGCAACCTATAGACCGAGGCGCTTCATTAAACAAATGGGCAGTGATAATGTAAATATTTGCTAATTAGAAAAAGTATGTTACTTAAATAAAAACAACTCTGTGCATTTCAATTGAAATCTTATCCTGGCCAGGTTTAAATACACTTCACTTAATGTCATTAAAGTGCCCACTCCGTTTGTTTAGGCAAAGCTCAAATGGCAACCTTTGAAACTCACACGTGCATGCAGAAAATAAAACGCAGCTGTAATATAGACTACTGCTCCCGACGGATTAGTTCGCAATTGTGATGTAGCAAAACCCAACTTACTTATGCAAGGTTAGGCCTTGGACAAGAAAACCACTATATACGGACTAAAACGATTATTTCCTTTCTAATTTACGTACGCAAATCATTTTCTTAAAATGGTTTTATAGCATCTTGGAAAATCAGTTAATTTTTCTATCCTTTACTGAAAGTTCCTTTACCTGGCTCTATAAACTCTGTGCTTTGTGTAAATTACCACTACGTCTGGAATATTCCTTGCAAAAGGCAAGCCAACGTTTTTAGTCTCCTTTGTTCATGTCTGTTAGTACATTAACAGGTCATTAATAGTGAGAGAGGCAAGATAAAGGGTTAATCTGCATACATTACAAAGCTTGTGCACCACTAGTCCTACCTAGTTAGTCCAGGCACTCTTCCACCTCCATGGTAAATATTCTGGGTTTTAATTGTATTGTGCCTTGCTTGTGCATCCGGATCCAGGGCGTGGCAAATCTGAAGACAGCATTCCAAGATATGCTCCTATATTCAGCCATGGTTAGCCCAGCTCAGAGTGCTTCCTTTCACTTTCATACTCCAGTAGCCTGCCTGTGAGCACCTGCAAAACCACTGATTGTTTTTAGTAGCTTATGGGCCCAGGTTCGGATTGGCCCCTCTGCCTTTCGACCCCGTGGCCTGGCCGAAATCGTCCCTGGGGAGTGGTGGCTGGTTGCTTGGCATGCCTGGGCCGGTTTGGAAGAAATAAAATGGAAAAAAAATATTTTTTTTCAAAAAGCCTTTCATCCTTCTTAGGTCGTTAAATGAGTACCAACACATGTTGGGTGATATTGTATGAATATTTGTTCTATAAAAAAGAGCTTAAGCGTAAGTGCTATAAAATACCATTATCATCTGGCCTTGGACATCTGCTTGGATTCCTAGTAATTTAATGTACTTGGGTACAATGCTATTTGATGCCACTTCCTGTTTTGTCAAGGGGTGAAAGAAGGAGTTTCATCGCTTCCCGGGATGTCACTTTGGGGTGGGGTCAAATGACATCACTTCCGGTGATGTCATCAGAGGTCAAGGGCCGTGAGGCGAGCGGTAAGCCACTTACTTGGGTGACCGGGCCTATTTATTGTTCCAGTCTGACCCTGTATGGGCCCTCCAATGCTGGCCTGCCAAGCCTCCTGAACCATTATTGCCTGCAATTATGGCGTGGGGCGAAGGGGTAGCAGGGTTTTGGGTGGAGTGTTTGCAATATTGTAAAGCTGCAAACGGGCAGGTGAATAAATCAACGTGAACATGCGAGTAGCAATGTAACCTGAAAGCTCTGCTGGTAGTATTGTTCTAATCATTTCCAAATCGATTGATAGGCTGGGAGGATAGCTCATGGGCAACGTGTTTGATTTGGAAGCAAGACAACGCATAGCAAAACAGGTTCGACTACAACATGTCCCCGGTATTAAGCATGTTGTAAAAGAACAGTTCTATGTCAAGACTAGTGGGGAGCATTATGCATGAACTTGTTTGATTCTACTCTTCAGCAGTTTCAACAAAGTAACAGAAAAAGGACTTCAATCACTCATTTTCTTTTCTTTTTTTAACGTAAACTACATTTCCCTCTGAAAAGCACTCCATCTGTAGTCAGACACTTCCTGTCTGTCCATCAGTCACTTCCTGCCCTTTGCTCCTCTTCTTCTTTTCCTGCTCTTCAGCAAGATAAGTACCCTTTCTTACTGCTGAGCATTTCCTTCATTACATAGCATGTGTAATATGTGGGTATTACGACTCGTACAGCGCGTTAGCATTGCGTGCATTTCGGAATCATCTTAACACGAGGGCGTGACGATTGACTAGCTGCAGCGCAGGCTTCCTTTTGTTCAGCTTCATCAACATACTGCGAGCGGTTTCAGTGTGAGCAGTTAGCCTTCTGACTTCACTGACTGAACAGAGCTCATGCTTCATCCCAAGCACACTCGGGGCGCCGTTCAGCTCGGCGGAGTATTAAGGAAGGTGCAGGAGTGACTCGGCCCCCACCTGTGGGGGGGAGGAGCCAAGCACTGCTGTGTCGCATATGCAGCATGGGCTATGATGTTCCTCGTTACCCGGCCAGAGCGAGCGGAAAACAACCGCAGACCGCTAAAGCAGGAGCATTCTTAAGGCTCTCAGCTACTGCGCTCGACAGTGGGTAGGAAATGCGCCGAGCGAAGCAACCGGTGCACAGGAACAAACAAAAATAAATAAAAAAGAAAATAATAAACTTTTGTTTTCTTCTCTGCAATCGTATTACACGCTACAGTAGCGTAACATGGAGCACACTACCAGCTCCAACAACCGCCCAGGATTGAGAGGCCACACTAGTTTAGTGCTCACCAACAGAACAGTTGATGTGCACCTCAACCTGCGAGATCAGGTATCTGGCACACCGCACCATTACCCTTAAAATGTTTGAATATGAATGGAGTGAGGAGGAACAAGCGCATGATCTAGCACTTAGCTTTAAGGAGGTGCTAGGTAGCTTGCTGGTAGATGCAGTGGCAGAGGGCATTAAGCCCATTAACGAAAGGCTGGTGACACTGGAATCCCTCCTGGGGCAGAAACACTGGACAGTCAAATCCAGTCAAGACAGCACGTCCACAAGGGCTAAGAGCCCTCAGGGGTGTAATAAGATCCCGAAGAGGAAACGCTCTTCGACACCACGGGTCAACAATACGGGGCAGAAATGAAGGCCCCAGAGGCAGCTGATGCATTTAGAAAATGAAGAAGCTTTCCTCCATAAATCAGCAGTGCCAGGCCTCCAGAGCCCAGGGGAAGACAATATGGGCGATACAGAGATGGACTCACCGGGAGTCGTCACCGGACACTTATGACCTCATCCCATGACAAGGATAATAATCCAGAAAAAGAGTGAGTCTGACCCACAGGGGGTAAGAGACTCCGGAAAGAGAAACATCTGGAGGAGGAAGAGGTGGAGATGTCGGATATATTTAATCCAGATGATATCCGGAACCCCAGGTCCTCCGACTGTCAGCCTTCACCTAGAGTAGAAAAGTACATGGCGCAGAGAATTTGCAAAGCGCCAGATAAAGACATTAGGCTATGCATGACAGCCGAATGCCCTCAGCCGGATCTGGCTGGTAAAGTAGTGGAAGCTCCAGAACTAGACCCAAAAATGCTAGCTTTAGTCACCAAAGCATTCAAGGACCTGAGGAAAGGTATGGAACGGTATTGGAAGAGTTGCCAAGAACAAGTACTAGACCTGACAGAGTCCCTAGCTAAGATCATGGATCTGGTCGGAAAGCGCTAGGGATACAGGCGAGGAGATCAAACCAGACATCCCAGGAGGTTGGGCCCATGGGGCGGTCTGCCTGCAAGGAAATGCTAACTACACAATCTCCTCACAAAGGAGGAAGAGGTTCCTGTTAAAAATAGACACAAAATTGAGTGACCTTGCAAATTACAAAGCAGGCGAGGCGGCACAAGGCCTGTTATTTGGAGAGGCGTTTGGCAAGGAGATGGGGAGGTTCGTAGGAACTTACACCTCACTGGAAAAGGTGCAGACATCAATTAAGAAAACATTCCCCAGTAGAGTTTTTGCCGGGACCGGCCGCTATAGAGGTCGAACGGCCGGTTGCTTCCAATCTTCATGGAGTCCTCAAGGCAATAGAGCACACTACTGGGAAAGCAGACAGCACGACTCCTTTTATCCGTCCAGAGGGAGATTCCCCAGAGGACATAGGAGCCGTGCCGCTGGAAGAGCACAGGACTCTACCACAGGTGAGATCCATCATCTATCCGACGGTAGGGGGAGGACAAAGCAGTTCTGGCTTAACTGGCACACGCGTTATAGCGATGCTTGGGTGCTGCAGACTATTGAGGGGCTGCAGATAGAATTCATGCAAGAACGCCCTCCCCTTTGGCCCCATAGTATCCCAAGCAGAGCAGAGTCTCCTCCACGACAAGCTCACTCAGCTCAAAAGGAAGGGAGCCATTGAGCTGTGCGAACAAGCTCCGAGACACATTAGCAATATGTTCCTAGTGCACAGGAAGGAGAAGAAGAGACCAGTCAAGAATCTGAAAGACCTGAACGGTTGGGTGACATACAGACATTTCAAGATGGAAGGTATTCATCAACAGAGGGACACCCTGAGAGAAAGAGACTGGCTAGCGAGATTAGATGTGAAAGATGCACAACTCACAGCACCAGTAAAGAAGGAAGATCGCTCCTTTCTCGCATTCACCTGGGAAGGGTGATTATGGCAATTCAAGGCTTTGCCCCTTGGCCTTTTGCGCCAGCGCCGTCGACATTCACCAAACTGATGAGGCAACCTTCAGAGAGAAATGAATTTTAATAATTATTTACATAGACAATAGCCTGCTGTTAGCAGACGACAGACTCTGAGATACCAGACGGCCTGGGGAGGGACCCGCTGACATCACTATGCTTCTTAATCAACCAGGAGAAGTTGGACAGGACTCTAGCGAGATGCCTCAATTTCTTGGGTTTCGTGGTAGACACAAGGTTACTCTTGAACAACCGGTGAGAAAGATCCAGGATATCAGGAGGTTGGGGTATGCCTCACCAATCAGACAGTCTCTCGCTGAGTACAAGTGAGGATAGTCGGACTGCTAGCGTCCTCCATTGAGGCCATATTCCCAGATATCGATAGCAATATTGTATCTCCCAGGAGCGCTCAATGTGGTTGCAGACTGGAACTCAGCATTCGACATACTCCAGCGACTGGAAACTCGACAAAGAGGTATTCTGTTGATTGGAATGGCTGCAGGTCCCGTTTCACACTGATCTTGCCTCCACACTGAACTCTCGGAAGAGTCGGTATTTCAGCTGGAGACTGTACCCGACAGCGAGAGGAACGGATGCGTTCCTACAAGATTGGAGCAGGGAATTGCACTATGCATTCACCGCTTCTCGATAATGAGCAGAGTTCTATCGAAAGAGCACAGAGAGGCGGCGGAGGTGATCCTAGTGGCGACCTTGGGGAAGTCGCAAGTGTGGTTTCCAGCTCTGATGGAACTTTCTTCAGATTTCCCATGGATTCTCCTGTCCGGGCAACACCTGATCACAGGCCCAACTGGTCATTTCATCCTCTGAGGGTGAAGGGAACGCTCCCCCCCGGTGGCATTATCAGGCAAAAGTGGTCTATGCTGGGAATTTCAGACCAGGCTGCTACGCTCAATGCGGACTCGTGGGCCCACTCCACTCAGGGGAGGTACGTTAGTTGCAGTCCTTAATTTCCTAGTCTCTGTTTTGGAAGAAGGGATAGCTTTTGGGACAATAGTGGTACACCGGTCGACAATATCTGCTGGACACACGCAGGTGGACGTGGCAACCATTGGGGACCACCCACCGGTAGTAAGGCTAATGAGGGGAGCTCGCTTTCGAGTTCCCCCAGGCCCAAAACACGATGAGACGTGGGACGTGAGCATAGTGCTACGATTCCCAATGGACTCGCCGCCCAACAAATATCTATCCTTAAACCAGCTATCAGGGAAACTGGCCATGCTGCTATGTATCGTGCAGGAGAGTATCAGATGTTAGGGCATTAGAAATAGATAGGAACGAGTATGTACCACATGGATTTACCTTCACTCTCACTAGGAGGATGAAGATTAACTCCTCGTCAATCTCATACCCATATCTGACAACAAACCGCATCTGAGTGGCTGAATGCATTAGAGAATGCAAGTGCAGGAACTGCGGCCGGCAGGTGTGTCTCAACTGCTAATAGCGCAGAGGAAGCCTTACAAGGTGGTGGCTACAGCCACTGTAGCAAGACGAGTGCGCGAGATCATGCAGCAAGCAGGGACTGACCAGCGATTCGAGGGGCTACGGCGTCCAAGGAATTCTCATCCGGGGTGGCTCTGGGAGATATTCTGCAGGCAGCAGATTGGGCCAATCATAGTGCCTTTATGACTTTCTACTTTAAGCCAGTTCCATCACTAGCAGCGGTGATAGCGTGGAGCTTTGAACAAGCATAATGCTTGCCTCCTGTCTTGACAAAGAATGAAGATTACCCCTACATACTGCGCAGGGAGTCTTGATTCTATTAAAGACACAGAGGGGAGCATTAATTACCCTAATGATATTGTTTCTATTTGATAGGAGATGACCAGACAAATGGCTGACCGCAAAGGGTAGTGACGGTGTCAAGGAGTTGCCAGCGAAAGAGTTGGATCCGAGTTAAGGAGCACGCCAGAATTATCGAGAGCTTTCCAAAGAGGACGTGATTTCAGTTGCGGTGTTCCAGTTACTGTTTTACGTGCAGTTCAGAGCATCAAAGGAAGAGGAGGACCAAAGGGCAGGAATTGACTGATGGACAGAGATAGGAAGTGTCTTGGACTACAGAAGGAGTGCTTTTCAAAGGGAAATCGAATTTACATTTTAAAAAAATAAAAAATGAGGGATTGGAAGTCATTTTTCAGTTATTTTGTTGAAATTTCTGAAGAGTAGAATTAAAGCAGTTGAAACATAATGCTTGCCTCAGTGTCTTTAATAGAATCAAGACTGTGCAGTATGCATGGTCATCTTCATTATATGAGAAACATGGTTTATTTAATCAACTTAGTATACTTATCAAATATATATTCATAGTGTTGTTGTCTAAAGTACAATATTAAATCAAGCATTGTCCAAACCAAACGTTCTGGCTTTTGTTGCACTGCCATATTAGTACTACACTTCTTGCTACACTCTTCTCTAAGCTTCATTACCGTCCTTCACTGGTTTTCTTCTTGCTGCACCTTCTCAGTGTCTTGGTTTGGCAGCCGCTCCTCACCTCTTCCTCTGCCTTCTGGTGATTAAGGTTCTATCCCAAGCAATCTTTTTTTCTCTATATACTTCTCCCATCTGCCATTATCGCCATATTTAACTTCTTATTCCACTTCTATGTTCACGATTCCCAATTCTTTGGTTCCTTCTGCAACTTTTCTGATAATCGTCATCCCTCTCTATCTGCCGGTCTTCTAGAAATCCAACAGTGGATGCACGAAGACTAGCTTCATTTGAATCCTCTAAAACAGAAAAGTCCATCCTCCATCTCCCTTACTCTTCCTATTCCCTCTCTTTCTTTCCTCCTTACCGTTCTTTGCTTCTCAAATGTCGGTCGCAATTATAGAATACTTTTCGTCTCCTCTTACCTTTTCTTCTCACATGTCTTCTATTTTTCACAACTGCCATTTTCAATTGTTTAATATCCATGAAATGCGTCCTTTACTTTCTTTCACTGCCACACAAACTCTAATCTCAGCATTTCTATTTTCTTGACTTTCTTAATGCTCCTCACTGCATATTGGCTTTTCCGGCTACCAGCTATCACATTTTTGACTTTGTTCCATCTATACCCCCTCAATTTGTATGATCTTTTGTCTTCCCTCCTGCTTCTTATTTAATACAAAAGGGGATGCCTGCACTATAATTCCTGGTCCCTCAGACAAATGAGCAGACACGATAAGGCAGTAGACCAGTGAATAAAGGATGACAAGTCCCACTAAATCAATACATTGCATGTAAATTTTATCTTATCAATACAAAACTAAATATGAATTTTTTATTATGATACTACTACGTATCCAAAGCTCAAAACCACTATTTTTTGACAAAACTACAAAACATCAGGCTCACACCCTAATGGTCTCCAACATTCATTCCCATACACTCTCACAGAATAGCAATGGCTTTTCTTCTTTTATGTGTAAAAAGAATTTCATATTACACATATTTCATAAAGGTAATTATACAGCGTATTCCGACCCTGTCTTTATTACTTGTGTTGTTAGATAGTTTGTTATAATTTCAAATTCATTGTATAGTCGACGCGCGTTTCGGTCTCCTGGAACTGACATTGTCCCTTTCTTTTGTAGACCTTCCTCAGGACGTAAGGTCAAGATTGGTTGTCTTGCCTTTCATGGACTGGAGTAGGCCTGACCATCTATATAAAAACATAAATAATAAAATGAATATAACCCATCACAGTCTCTTGTCATCCTTTTTTTTGTTTATAAAGGCTATTAATGTCTTGAACATAATCCACATCTTGGATGCACACCTCTTACTCACCTCCTAATAATTTATTTGGAGATGTAGCAGATGTGATGGAATAAATCCCTCAAAGGTACCAGGGGTACTTCTGGTCCTATGACACAAACGGGGACGAGACCCGTTTAATTGCCAGAATAGCAACCCACATTGTCTATACTTTTTTTTTTAGTGCAGTTAGTAAAGATAGTCCATGTTTACTTACAATTCACAATCCAGAACCCGCCTAGAGTCCTGTGCTTCCTTCTGTTCAAGCTGTAACAGCTCCCATTGGATTCAAGACATTAATAGCATTTATAAACCAAAAAAAGGATGACTAGAGACCATGATGGGTTTTATTCATTTTATTATGCATGTCCAGTCCATGAAAGGCAAGACAACCAATCTTGACCTTACGTCCTGAGGAAGGTCTACAAAAGAAAGGGCCATTATTATCAGTTCCAGGAGACCGAAACACGTGTTGACTATACAATGAGGTTGAAATTATAACAAACTACCTAACAACCCCAGTAATAAAGTCAGGGTCGGAATATGTTGTATAATTCCCTTCATGAGCTATGTGTAATATGAAGTTCTGTTTACACATAAAAGAAGAAAAGCCATTGCTATTCTTTGAGAGTGTATGGGAATGAATGTTGGAGACCATTGTGGTATGAGCCTGATGTTTTGTAGTGTTTTCAAAAAAGGTGGTTTTAAGCTATGGATAAATAGTATCATAATAAAAATTGCATATATATTTTTGTATTGATAAAATAAAATGTACATGTAATGTATTGATTTAGTGTGACTTGTCATCCTTTATTCACTGGTCCACCCCTTTATCTTGTTCCCTCCTGCTCCTCCATCTCCCCCTCTCTCAAGTATCAATCCTGGCTTTCCTTCAAATCTGGTCTTCTATTGGTTTTCAAATATTTTCTTGGTCTTGCTTCACTTTCTTTATCTTTCTTCACTCCACCTCGCTCCCGCTGATCGCAATCCCTCTTCCAGCTCTGTGTACTAAAGCAACTCAGTCCCTCTTTCGCATTCCTTGCTCATAATCAGTGGAACATACTTCCGCTCTCCCTTACTGTTAAAATTAAATGATTTGGTTTATGGACATGAATCTAATCATTTATATCAGATCTGTAAACAAGGTACAAACATTAAAAAGCAATGAATGTATGTTACCACACAGGTGTTATTTATTAAAATTCAACCCTTACTAACACCATTGAATTGGAGTCACTTTGCCCTGAGGAAAAGCCAAGAGGGCTGAAACACATGTTGGTATTGGGCAAACATAAATAAATGATGTAACCACTCAATTGTAATATATACTAAGTGAAAGGGAGATAATACATATCATTAGAGTAACACGCTAATACTTTCTAGTATTCATTGAAACGTTTTAGCAGGTATCAAGGGGAAAAGCCCTTCAAAGGATTTAGATAGTGAACAGATCTAAAGCATGCCCAGAGCTGATAACATGAAATCCCCCTCAATTTCAGGTTTCATGTTCCCTCTAAACCCATCTCAGTGTCAAACATCTTTAGGGCAAAAGTACTGCTAAGATTTAGCCTGCCATCGTCTGAGCTCCCAGGCTACAGTCATTTTGTGGCAGTAGCCGGCAACGTAAACACCAACTCAAAGGGCAAGACAGCCCCACAGATAAGTGGAAAAACAATCACAATTTATCTCTTAAAAGCAGACAAATACTCCAAAATCAAGAGGACAAATACTCAAAAGAATAGGAAAGAATGAGCACATAGAAACCTTCCCCTACTTTCAGTCACACAGCTGCATGGATGTTAGAATCAGTGGTGTTGTGTCAAAAAAAATGCATCTTTTAATCTGCACAAATTGCTATATACGGAACAAGTTACTTACCTGTAACTGTTGTTCTCCAGCATGGGTCTGGGATGGATTCACATGCTCATGAATATTCCCCGTCATCAGGCTGGGAATCCTCGGTAAAGAAAAAATCAGTATCAGTTTCGATTCTGATCTGGCTTTCCTAGTAGTAACCAATCACTGGTCTCTGGGTCATACTGCCCCCAGCCAATGACTGCCCTCTCCCTAAGCCCTGCCTCTGGCAGCCATCCTCAGATTTGGTAGCACGTAAAGTGGCAGTATGACCAAGTGAAGAGCCGCAGAGGGGCAGGAGAAAGGGTTCACATGTGAATCCATGCCAGACCCATGCTGGAGAACAACAGCTACAGGTAAGTAACTTGTTCCTTCTCCAGCATGGGGTCTGGCATGGATTCACATGCTCATGAATATAAGAATACATAGCAATATACACATGCACAACCACGGGAGGTGGCCAAGGCTCAACATTAAGCATTACATCAAAACTGAACATTAAGCATTTCTTACCGCCTCACCAGGCTCACCTTAAGCGAACAGGTTGCGCAACACTGCTTGGCCGACTCTGGACTCCTCCCTGGAATCCCGCTCGACGCAGTAGAATCTCGTGAAGGTGTGCGTCAACCTCCACGTAGCAGTCCTGCAGATGTCCAGCAGGGGCACACCAGACAAGAACGCCGTGGTAGCAGCGATCGCTCTGGTGGAATGGGCTCTCGCACGGCCGGGCAACGGTCGGTTTGCAACCGATGACAGTGCATGATGCAGCCGGAGAGCCATCTGGAAATGGAAGCCTTCGAGAGAGCCTTCCCTTGGTTCACAGGTCCAAAGTTCACAAACGGCTGTGATGTCTTCCGAAAACTCTTCGTTCGGTCCACGTAGAACTTCAGCGCTCTAGCTACATCCAGCGAGTGCAAAGTCCTCTCGGCCGGCGACGAAGGCGACGGGAAGAAAACAGGTAACACCAAGGGCTCGTTGAGATGGAAGTCTGACGGCACCTTGGGCATGAAGGAGGAGTGCGTCCTCAGCACTACCCTCGTATCGTGAAAGGTCAGGTATGGAGGCTTGCAGGATAGGGCCTGGATCTCTCCCACGCGTCATGCGGAGGTGATGGCCACAAGGAACGCTGTCTTCCACGACAGAAACTTCAACAGGGCCGAATGCAACGGCTCGAATGGCGGACCCATGAGCCTGGTCAGCACCACGTTGAGCTCCCACGCCGGGGCTAGCGCCTTCACCGGCGGGAATGATCGAAACAGTCCTTTCATAAATTCCTTCACCAGGTGATGAGACCACAGGGATGACCGCCCTGTAGTTCTGGTATATCGGGAAATCGCTGCCAGATGGATCTTGATTGAAGCATGAGATAGTCCAGCTTTGGCTAGCGACAGTAGGTATGGTAGCACTTGAGGGGCTGTAATCCTGAGAGGGTTAATCTTCTGTGCACGGCACCAGACAGAGAACCTCTTCCACTTGTGTCCATAGCACGAGAGTTGTGGACGCCCTGGCCTTTGCAAGGACCTCTCTTGCAGTCAGCCGGGATATCGTATCCTCCAAACTCTAGTGCTGTGGGAGCCAGGCCTGCAAGTTCAGCGACTCAGGGTCGTGATGAAGAATGGCGCCTCCCTCTCTCGAGAGAAGATCCGCGTCCGTCGGCAGTTTGACTGGTGGGGACGCTGACAAGTCCAGAAGGTCCGGGAACCATATCTATCTCGGCCACTTCGGTGCGACTAGGATCATACTGCTCCGGGACCTCTTGAGTTGGTTGATGAGCCTGAGCAGCAACGGCAACGGAGGGAACGCATAAAGGAACAGGCCGTACCTAGGGAACGAGAAAGCATTGCCTATGCTCCTCGGCTGGGGGAACCTGCTGGCAAACCTCTGGCACTTGGAGTTCGTCGCCGTCGCGAACAGGTCTATTTGGGGTTTGCCCCATCGCCGGAAGAGTTGATGCACTTGATCCTGGCATAGTTCCCACTCGTGGCACGAGCGCAGCTCCCTGCTGAGTGAGTTGGTGATGGCGTTTATCCCTGCTAGATGAAAGGGTACCAGGAACATCCCCTGGGCAAAGGCCCAGTGCACAGGTCCTGTGCTTCTTTGGACAGGGCTGGGGATCTGGGTCCTCCCTGCTTCCTGATGTAGAACATCGTGGTGGTGTTGTCGGTGAAGATCCTCACCACTTTGCCCTTGAGGGACGGGAGGAAAGACTTAAGAGCCAAGAACACCGCACGGAGCTCCAGTATGTTGATGTGGAGCGGCCTCTCCTCCGGGAGCCATAGGCCTCTTGCGTGAAGGTCCTCGGTGTGCGCTCCCCATCCTTCCAGGGAGACATCTGTCGTCACCCGATATGCTGGGGTCTGAAAGTCTGCGCCCGCCGCAAGATGAGCGCGGGTGCCCCACCATCGAACAGCTTGGCGGAATACTTTGTTGAGCGAGATCTTGTCCTCGAAGCTGCCCGTCGCTTGCATCCAACGGGCGTCGAGAAACTCCTGCAAAGGACGCATCCGAAGCCTGCACAGGACATCACCCTGAGAAGGGATTTGATGACCTCCCTCTGGCCACGTACGTGGACAGCAGACACTGTACCTTGCCCTGGATGGCCTTAGTTATTTCCTACGACGGCGAGGCCAATCGCGCCTCTGTATCGACCTTGGCTCCGAGAAACAGTGCGACCTGCGACGGGACCAGGTGGGATATGGGGAAGTTGATGGAGAATCCCAGGTCCGTGAACAGCTGGACGTTCTTCGCCGTGTGTTCGACGGCGAGCTCCCTTGTTGTTGCCGGATGAGGCAATTGTCCAGGTAGGGGAAAACGTAGATCCCCTGCAGGCGCAGTCGCGCCGCCACCGGTGCTAGGCACTTAGTGAACACCCTTGGGGCCGACTTCAGTCCGAACGGGAGGGCCTTGAACTGGTAGTGCCGCTCTTGGACCACGAACCTGAGGAACTTTCGGTGCCTTTTTAGAATGGGGATATGAAAGTATGCATCCTCCAAATCCAACGATGCTAGGAAGTCGCCTTCCTCCAGCTGTCCCAGCACATGCTGGAGGGTGACCATCCGGAACTTCTGTGCCTTGATAAACTTGTTCAGTCGACGCAGGTCCAGGATGGGGCGCCATCTGCCCGTCTTCTTTCTGACAAGGAAGTATCTTGAGTAAACTCCGGAGCCCCGAAGCCTCTTTGGGACAAGCTCAATGGCACCTTTTTGAGCATCGCCTTTACTTCCAACAGTAGTTGAGGGACGTGGTTTTCCTTCCTGGACATGGGTGTAATGCGGGTGCACCTCTTTAGGAATTCGAGTGTGTGCCCCTGGGCCAGGGCATCTAGCACCCAACTGTCGGTGGAGATTAATTTCCACACGCTGACAAACCTGGTCAGCCGGCCTCCCACCGGGGTGCTTCGGTGGGGGTCGACACCACGGCCGGTACAGTCTTGCTTGGCTGCTGCCTTGCCGCCTTGGCCTCCTTGGCGAACACGGCAAGGTCCTCCTGACTTGCCTCGTCCCCTGTAGGCTTCTTGCGACGAGGAGCGGACCGCTTGACGGTACTTTGAGGAGCCTCTGCCGAATCCCTTGGAGGCACCTTGCTTGCCTCTGGAGTTCCGAAAGGGCGGACGTCGTTTTTGTAAAACTCCCAAGGCCCGAGCCGTCTCTGTGTCAGTCTTGATGGCCTGAAGGGACTCATCCACTGTCTTCCCAAACAGGTTGTTCCCATCAAAGGACATGTCCAAAACCTTGGCCTGTACATCCTGGCGGAAATCCGTCGCCTTGAGCCACCTCCGCCGTCGAAGGCAAACACTGTTGCCCAATTGGCAGAAACCGGTGTCGGCAATGTCCGTGGCCACCGTTATGGCAACTCCCTGTCGTAGCGGGCCACGATCGCTAGGGCATTGGCCGTCTTAATCGTCATCGCCGCTGACAAAATGACTCGTCCCATGGTATCCAGCTTCTTTCCCTCGCCGTCCGGCGGGGAAGTAGAGTTCAAGGCCCGAAGCCACCCGCTTTCTTCTTGGACGCTGCTGAAACGACCGAATCCGAGGTCGGTTGCGCTCTAAGGCACAAAGGGGCGGCGTCGGGGACCCGGTACTTCTTCTCGTACCGGTCCCTCTTAGCAGGAGTCATGGACGGGTTCTTGAGGAGGGCAAGTCTCTCGTCCCAGATGTCATCCAACAACGGCACCGCGAGGACAGTTTTCCTTTTGGCCTCACGCCGTTGGTAAAGGAAGCCTTCCTTCTTCTCTTCGAGGCAGAGCTGAAAAAGCTTGGATGCCCTGGCGATCATGGCGTGAAGCGAGCCAATTTCGTTGGGAGGAGACGCCCGAGGAATCGGCGACGGGAGATCAGTCCCGTCATCACCACCATCGTCGTCATCCGTCCCAGTCGTGGCCGTATCCGTCCCAGTGTCCTCCCTCGGGGTCGGGGAAGGAGACAAAGGCTGAGAGGGCCGTGAAGACTGAGAAGGTGGGGTTGGATGGATCCTTCTTTTGTTAGGGGGGCTTCCTGACGGACTCGGCTCTGTCGGGTCGTCCGTTGGAGGCAAGGGCAACCTGGTCCTTATCTCCGTGCATAAGGCCTGGATTGCTGTCAAAATGGCCACCGAGTTGTCTTGTGGCCTGTGGTGCGACAGACGCAACGGTTGCTCCTCCTCCACCAGTGCCTCGTCATCGTCAACCTCCCTCTCGTCATCCCCCTCGTCGGGATACCTCCCGTGGGGACGGGGCTCCTCTATGACTTCGACCAGTTCCTCCTCAGAGGTCGTATCCGTGTCCGTTAAGGCCACCGTCCCCCCCTCTTTTTCCACCGGGGTCTTCACGGGGTCATCTCGATGGGCTTAAAAGTGGCTTCCGTCCGCGGGGGCAGGGAGACTCTGGGCCCCGAGGTCGCCTCCACTGGGGGAGCCTCCTGCTTCTCCAGGGCTGCAGCGATACCCTCAATAGAGGCCTTGGCCGGGTGAATCAAGGCCTTCACCACCTTGGGTGCGTTTGAGGCCTTCACCTTAGGGGGAGGGTCACCGCCTCGTACACCTTTGGCCGGTTCCTTCGAGATCGACCGGGGCCTCTCCAGAAGCTTAGCCGGGTTCTCAGACTTTCTCTTCCCCGAGCCAGAGCGTTGGCTCGCGGTTGATGGCGTCGGTGAAGGTGCGCCCTGCCTGGCAGCAGAGGAGCCCGACCATTCGGCGCTCCCGGTGCCCGCGCACTCACGGTGCTTTGCCTTCTGTTGGGCCCCCGTCACTGGGACCCCCTCACAGGACTTAGAAGACCGCTCGGGTTTCTTCTTCTCACCTGCTGGGCTCTTGCTTTCCAACCAGTTGGCGAGAAGGGTCCGACGGTCCCTCGTGGACCGTTCCGACAGGTTCATGCAAAACGCACAGTCCTTCTCCATGTGCGATTTGTCTTCAAGAAGGCAGTAGAGGTACTTCGAGTGCTCGTCTTCCTTGAACAGGTTCTGTAGCTTGCATCCAGGGCAGTTCCTGAACAGCTTGCCCGGTGTCGAGCTTCCTTTCTCCTGGCCCATGTCCACAAGGTAGGCCTCAGAAACTTCTGGAATCCTCCAAGAAGCGTAGCTCGACGAAAACTTCACCCTTGAGGGGCGTAGAAGATTCCGAAATGGGTCCCAGTTGATCGGAAGTAGAAGCGGTGGAGCTTGAGGCTCTATTTAACCGAAAAATGAGCTAAATCTCTGAAAAAGCGCGAAACGCAGAAAAAGCTCGAGAGCTATAGCACGAGGACTCCCAACACTTGAACGTGCGGTAAAAATCTGAGGATGGCTGCCAGAGGCGAAGCTTAGGGAGAGGGCAGTCATTGGCTGGGGGCAGTATGACCCAGAGACCAGTGATTGGTTACTACTAGGAAAGACAGATCAGAAACAAAACTGATACCGATTTTTTCTTTACCAAGGATTCCCAGCCTCACGACGGGGAATATTCATGAGCATGTGAATCCATGCCAGAACACATGCTGGAGAAAAAAAATTATAGATTATAAAAGGATTTCTGTCTAAGAGGTAATGATATATTTGTACTCACCTACAAAATTCTCACTTAGCCATTTTATTTCAAATGTTCAAAAAAACTGGTAGTAAAATAAGCCTTCTTCAAATCTCATCTGGAGCACTGGGGCCAAGCCTAACCTGAACCCTTGGTGCATATTTTAGCCATAGAATACATTGAAAAATAAGCATTACGAATCCTCATCTCAAAGTAAAAGCCTTTGGGAAAGGTTTCTACTTTAATCGGAGCAATGAGGCTTCCCTTCCTCATACATTCTCTCTCCTTTTTATCTTCCTCTGTCTGTGGAGGCTTAAGCCTTCCTTTATTATATTGAGCAAGGAAGAAAGCTCTACAAATCTCTTATACCATCTTCCCTTTTATAGAAATGGATCATGCCATGCCAGATATTTAGGCAGACCTGCTGTACCCCTACCAAGTTGCATGGTGGGCACAGCTCATGCAGAAGCAGGGTGGGGGACTGCACCCATAAAGGGAGGGGGGAAGGGCAAACCACTCATTGTCCTTTTCAGACTTTTGTGGGAATTTCCTGAGGTGGCATGGAGTGCACAAGGTGCAACAATGACTGAGGAAGCACCATCTGTGTATCCTTCCTAGCCATGGCATGTTACTTGTATTTGCGTACTACGCTCCCTTCTACCTGTAATAAACAGTGCCCCAGATTAAAGAAAGGTAGGCAGAAGAGGGTACATTTTGTATGGAGCTGAGCACTATGACCATGAACCTTATCCTGACTTCACTACTTACCTGCCCTCCTGTCCCTTACGATGAGCAGACTGAGTAACTAACTTGAACCTAATACAGTCTTCTTGGGTGACAAGGTTTTTACAAGTCACCACTCTGCCCAAAGTCAATGATCCCCCCACCCTAAACACCCTTTTTAAGAAACAGTCCTCCCCAACCTTGTTAACACTGTAAAGACATTACACCAACATGCTCATGCTGTGAAGACCAACAGGTGGGGCTACTCTTGCTGATACCTGACTGAGGCGAAAGATCATTAGAAACAGTAGGTTGCTGGTGTTGGCTTGGACACTAATTTCCACCTAGGGTAACTTTAATTTAGAATGTGTGCTGTGTTGACAAGTTATCCAGGTCCCATTACATTTACTGAACATTTGTTTTATGAAAATTACCCAAATCCCTGTAGAGCTATGTTTAAATATCATTCCATTATGACCCTATTTAGTGGTCCAGTGAACTCTCAAAGTTATCATTTACTGCTCTTAAATTCCTTAGGATGATCGCCCTCGTTGCCTCCCGTAGCCTTGTACTTCAGTCGGATCTGTTATCTACAGTATAGAATGTGTTTTTAAATAATGTGTCTAAAATGATTCCAAATGCTCTTATGGGTAAACATTATTAAAGGAAATCTCACCATACTGAACACTGTTTAACCTCAACCGCACTATGTATTTCCCCATTTTGTCTACTTGTTTTACCATGGGCAATCCCCCTTTAAAAACAATGTCACATCCATATCACTATATTCCAGTGCTAAGGACAAGAAATACATGCCCTGGATACTTGTACTTTGGAGGAAATTCCCCCATGAAGATCAGAGGATGCTGTAACACTCCAATGAACAGGATACTGTGCAAAGGTTCCAGTTGTGATGTTTTACAGATAATTCCTGGCAGTGACGATAAGCAGTTTAAATTTACGTCCAAAGAAGAGACACATACACAACAAAGCAGACTGGTTTAATATGGCTATCAGCAGTGCTGTCAATAAACCACACTAGTCCCGTCTTTGTGGTGCGACCAAAGGATCAAGGGCCCAAACTGTCAGCAACATTGTGCATGGTCTACAGACTTCAAAGGGACTACTTGGTCAAATATTGCAGTATAAAAAAACGATACAACTGCCTATCTTTGGAAGAATTGCTATCTGGACCACCTCAATCAATTTGTTTCACAAAGCAGAGGCGACATTTGCATTTGACAAAGACAGACTTTCTTTAAATGAAGTAGGTTCCAATCACATTGGTAACATGTCGTTTCATGGTGACTGGTTTGAAGAAAATCATCACAAAATACTAAGAACATCTAGCCTTAGAGCAGCACAATCTGAGGCGTGCAATGGGCTGAAATGGCACAGTTAACATGCAAAAAGCTATGCTTACCTATGTAAGGATAGGGAGGGAGACTGGGATCAAAAGAATGAGGAACAAGAGGTTTTGGCTCTAGTGACTCAACCGTAAACCTCTGCAACCGTCAAAGTCAAGCCTAGTTTTGAAAGCTCTTGCATGTCCTGCCGATACCCCTGAGCCTTAAGAGGCCATTCTCCCCAGACTTTGTCATTTCCCAAAGAAATTAACCCCTCATGAAGCAGGCCTTTGAATAAAGTACCACATAGAAGGCATGCAGAAAAACAGTCTCACAGAAAGAAGAGGTTGGCTAAACAAGGTGGGGTCAGATTCGAAAGGAGACTGTGATGTCTGGCAGATGCCCATCTTATAACTGCACATTTGGGAATAGACAAAACACAAGAGCTGGCTTGAGTTGCTTCTACTGGCCAGGCTTTTAAAGCAGGAGACAAATCAAGAGACAAATTATATCTCAAAGGCTCCTTTACAACTATTGCCAATTATTAAGGTGTTGGGTGAAAGGAGCGTCATAGATGTTCCTGGAATCCAAGAACCATCCAGGTATATTTTCCTTATACAGAATTATGCTAGACGTTATCAATGAGCATTTGCAATACAGTGCAACACCTCATCCAAAATCTTAAAAGCACACTTGCCCGACTTTTCCAGAGAAGGCTTTCATCGGGAAACCCTAACCGATCAGGATGATCCCTTCATGTTAAAGATGGATGTGTTGGAATCATTAGACAAAGACTTTACACACCTCAATATTCTATCTCCTTTTTTAACAAGACATTAAAACCTTTTCGGAGGAAGGTGGTGGATAAGGGGGAACAAAATTACCATGTCCTATTTTCTGTCCAGAAGACTGCCCCTCCCTCCAACTACCCCAGTTTCTCCCAGATTGAGATTTTTTTTTTTTTTTTTTTTTTTTTTAAGGTGGCCATACGATCGCTATGATGTCGCCAACATGATCAGGAAGCAATGGGAAAACCAACACTCTAGCTCAAACTTGGACGCATTTGTAGAAGACATCAATTAATGAGTCTTCTCCAAACTTGAATGAAAGAAAACCTGGAAAGGGCACAAAAGAAACAAAAAATTAAAACAGTAAATTAAAAATGCCCATCAACGCACGTTCAAAGCGGGAGATTGTGTGCATAGTTAATTGCCTACAGGTTATAACAAATAACTAACCAACTGGCATGTCCTCTTAACAGATAAATAATTTGAGGAAAACAAATGATCAGCTGCATCAGTCGAAATGCAAAACAAAAGATCTGGTCGACCAGGTGAACTTGCTAAAAGGTATAAATGCCATGAGAAGACAAAACAATCCATTATTTAAATGACTAAGATTGAAAAATGACCCCCCAATGGTTAGGTACAACAAAAGAATTCATGAAAGTCTGACAGACACCGAGGAAGAGAACTGGAACTATTCATTCAGGAATTCCAAAATGTATCCACCAGCTCAGGTAGGTTAAATATTCACAAAATAAACGTTTTGGGAAAAACAGTACATCAAAGACATCCTTTTTTTCTCTCCTTTACCACCGACACCCGAGTGCACCGTCAATGGTCTTTCTGCCATGTGGCACTGGATGGCACTGCTCCGTCTGGTGCTTAGCAAACCAAAAACGGATGTAACATTTCTCCTGGCCTCCAGTGCCTTCCCCACTCTCAGATCACCAAAATCCTTTCATTCTGACCACCTCACACACACCACCCAAGGTTCACAACATTGGGGTTCTCTGACAGCACCACTTCATCACTGCAACTGCCACTGGAGCCAGTATCAACCTTCTAAATATCAGATCGACACGTACTTCACAAACCACTCTGCCAAAACTCTTAAAGACAATTTCTAATGAAAGTTATACAGTAGTTGTACATCCCCATATCACACCTGCTGAGGTATGATTGAAACTGGAGAACTACATTAATGGGAAAAAATTAACATCACCACGATGGAAATTTCAAATGTTACTTTTATTAGTGTGATTCTATGAACAGTAGCACCTTGAATGTTGTAATTAATAGTACATATATGAAGCACACAATTCAACTTGAAGGTAAACCTCTTGTTTTACATTAAAAATAAGTTGTGTATACAATACATTTGACCCATTGTAACACCCTGGAAACTCAAACATGGTTCAACATAATACAAATATTGTTTACACTCTAGCACTATGACTGTCAAGAGTGTTTATGAACAATTTTTTCATGGTGAACTGAGTTTATATATCTGCAAGATGTTATAAATGATCTGAAGCTGGTTCACCATGGAAAACACTAATTGTTAAACATTATCGCTAGAACTTTTTTTAAAGCTAACTGGCTATACTGCATATATGTGTTATTCGTGACTTCCTCTCTACATACACTCACATTTTTTACTGTAATGACGGATTATGTTCAATCACTATACTTTCTCCACATCAAAGACACCTGCTGTGTAATCCATTTACCCTTCCTGCCCGGCTAACTATCGTCCAATCTCCATCACTCCTTTCCTGGGCAAACTCCTGGAAAAGCTGGCATTCTCCCAGCTTAATCTTCACACTGAATCTGTTGGTTATCTCCATGACCATCAGTCTGGCTTCAGAGCTGCCAGAAGCACGGAAAATGCTCTCCTGAACATCCGTGAAGACCTGCTCTCCAGACTTGATTCCAACACCCTCGGTGTCCTCATCTTACTTGACCTCTCTTCTGCCTTTGACACAGTCAACCATGCCATCTTGCTCAACCGTCTCCATGATAACCTGGGTATCACCCATCAGGCCATGGCTTGATGACCACTTTCCTTTCCGATCGACACTACCAGGTCCAACTTGGGTCCTTCCTCTCCTCTATCTCTACCTGTGGTGTTCCCAAGGGGTCTAGCCCTTCTCTCTGGCTTATTCAACCAGTACCTGACACTCCTTGCCTACTGCATTGCCGCTCTCTGCCCAAACTTTCAGTGCTATGCGGATGACACTCAGATCATTTTCAGGCTCCCTTCCGCTACCTCTTTTCCTTCTCTCAACTCTGTCTGCCTGCTATCCAGGAGTGGTGTACCGCCAATGATCTCTGCCTTAATGCCAGTAAGACTGAGATTCTCCTCATCAGTACTACTGCGCCCTCCTTTCCTGTCACTCTATGGCTGTCCTCTTGGCCCTCTTACTGCTCCCACCCATGAGACTAAAAACCTCGGGGTCATCTTCGACTCTGCACTGTCCTTCTCTCCTCACATCGCTGATGTCTCTGAGAAGTCACACTACCAGCTGCACCTCCTCAGAGGTATTCTTTCTTTCCTGTCCTTCCCCCTCGAAGCTCACTGTCTCCAGTGCTCTGGTTCTCGCTAGGCTAGCCTACTGCAACAGCCGCTTTCTAAATCTTTTTGCTTCTACTCTGCCCTCTGCAACTCATCCAAAACAGGACAGCGAGACTTATCCCTGACCTCAAGCCCAGGGATCACATCTCTTGAGGACTGAAATTGCTGCAGTTGCTCCACTTGGCGGTGAGGACTAAGTTCAAAACCCTCTGCATTGTCCAGAAGGCCTTTTATGGCCTGGGGCTGCAATACCTTCAACTCTCTCTTCCTAAATATCTTCCTTCTCAAGCTCTTTGCTCATCCACCTCCAACTCCCTCAGGATTAGTCACTTCTCCAAGCAATGAGTTGGGGGCAGATCCCTTTCCTCTGCTGGGGCCTCCCTCTGGAGCAGCCTCCCTGCCTCTCTGAAACTTGAGGAGAACCATCTCCTGTTCTGGAAGCACCTCAAGACCTTCCTCTTTGCTTCTGCTTTCTCTCCTCTGCTCCCTTGCTGATCTCCTGGCTGAAATTGAAACTGCACTGGTTTACCCGGTTACCCTCTGATCTAGGGCCCAGCCCCCCCCCCACCAGTTGCACACCTGCACTGCCCCCTGGCACCCCTACACTCGGGGACTGTTTCTGTATCCCTACAGCCCCCTACCAGCACTTAACACCTGAGGTCTACCCATACCCTTGCACATACCACCAGCTGGCTGCATTTTTATTTATCGTCCTGTTATTTTATTTCTTTCTTTTTTACGGTTATCTTATGTACTGCACGTCCTCCACCCCCCCTTCCCTGAACTTGTGCAATCTCAATGTCACATGGCCTAGTAAGATCGCTGTCTGTCTTCCCTCTGCCCTCCACCCCCTTGCTCGTCGTGCCTTTAAACACTTGTGTACAGGCGCGTTATAAATGCCATATCATATTTAAAGCTAGCAGAGAAGTGTTTCCTCCCTAGGGCCAGGATCATTAATTCTAACTTATTATGAATATAGCAAATTGTTGAAATGTTGTACTCAAAGCGTACATTTTGTAGCTTGATAATTAGTGAGACATGTAGTCTGTTTCAGTGTCAGTTTACTTTCAAACAGTACAGCAAAAATAACCAAAATCAAGACTATATGACACTTGAGTACAGAAGTATTTAAAAGAAATAAAGGAATTGGATAAAAATCAGAATTCCTAACCTGGTAGGCATACACTTACAAATCGTAGAGGTGTTTGCATCCCATATAAAGTTGGAATCACCCATCCAATTGCAGCAAAACCTTTGTAATATAGGATTCATGAGCTGTATTGAGTATTGTCAGCAAGACTTCCCTTTGCATAACCTTGAATTTGTCCAACAGAAAAAAATAATTTAAAAACAAATCTTGAATACATTGACGGGTTTGTCAATTAATAGATCAAAATGACTATATGCTATGCGGTTAAATAGATACCTAAATATTCAAATTGATTTCACCCGGGTATGGGGTGTGTCTATGAGGACGCTATGCTGATGGCCAGTGCATGAAGCCCAGAGCATATGATAGCGCTTCTACATTCTTTCCGCAGTCCGGAATGCTAGGAATGCGGTTGAGAACCCATGAGGGAGAGGTTGATAAAGAAACTATTTGAAATTTAGCACAGGAACAGTGTTACAACCTCATTGTTTCAACGCCGCTGGTGGAGCGAAGTGAACTCAAGATGGCGCCGGCATCGGCCTAAGGGAACTGCCAGCAGGCCACCCATTAGATTGCGTGCTGCCCAACCAAGTGAAGATACACCGGAGCCGGAGGAGTGTGTGACATAACTTCAGGGTGATTTCCTGGTAGCCGCCGAGGAGGTTGAAGAAACGGCAGCATTTTGGAAGCAACAAAGGAAGTAAGCGCTTGCTCTTCATAGAGAAAATGGAATTGGGCAACATACGTAAATGATCGTAGCATGATGTGGAGCTTCAGCTGGCCTAAGCTCCGGTGAGGATTAGAAAGCGGGAGGCACCGGTGTCCGGGCAATATTTGCAAGTAGGTAAGAATAAACATTTTTTAATTCGACGCCGGAGGCGGTGGCTCCTGTGATTTCCATACGCTTGGGGGGACAGAGCAGCAAATGGTTAGTTAGCAAGCAGCTTATTATGATAAGGGCCAGGCCCTGTTGAATTGAAACACTACAAGATCTTTAGAACAATGGATCGGGCTGCTGATTTGTTGCTTTCCTCTGTTCAAGCAAATTAAACTCATTACTTTACTGACATTTGAAACAACCATTCTTTTCGGCTAACTAAATTAATAATGCCCCAACAGCCGA
This sequence comes from Ambystoma mexicanum, assembly GCF_040938575.1. Lineage (NCBI taxonomy): Eukaryota > Metazoa > Chordata > Amphibia > Caudata > Ambystomatidae > Ambystoma > Ambystoma mexicanum. Next base: position 781,640,688 of record NC_090939.1, read on the forward strand.
GGGAAACCCTGTTTCGTGGCGCAACAGGTCTAGACAATCGAAAATACCAAAAAATGTTGACATATCCACAATGTTATCATCAGACAAAGGGAAAATAACAGAAGTGGTGAAAACCCTGCCTCAATCTCCAGATCGCCCTGCATGACAGTAAGCCATTAAGGATGATATTCAGGGGTTTTTACTTGATATAGTCTGAATTTCGCAATTGCATGTCTGGAATTGCAACCAAGCTGGACCGTCTGGACCAAAGGGTTCTAGAGGTACAACAAAGACAGGGAGAAACAGAGGATCATGTATCGGATCAATCATCCACATTGGTAGATCTACAACATAGAATCCAATTTTTGGAAAGTAAAAGCAAATCAATGGAAAGAAAATAGGAAGATATAGAAAACAGGGCTCAGAGGAATAATTTACAAATTAGATGTGTGCCCTCTTCAATATCAGACCAAGCTTTGAATGATTGCATAGGAGATTTTATTCAGACTCTGTGGCCCGAGATCAACAAGCCCTTGTTGCTTCTAGACCACACTCATAGACCAACTCGGAGGGCCCCTCACCAAATACTCCACCAGATGTAATCACTCGAGTCCATTTCGTTACCACCAAACAGGAGATCCTTGCTGCAGGGTGCACGCAGGGTGGGTCGACCTACCAGGGAACAGAGTTACACATTGTTCAAGACTTGGCAACATTAACAATCCAGAAACTAAGAGCACACTACCCCCGAGATCATTTTTGCAAAACCAAAGTACTGCTGGTTGTTTCCTTCCACCCTGCAGTTTACGTTCGAGGGGACGGATCGCACTATTGGCATGTTAGAGGAAGACATTATGGGGATTTTTAGGGAGAATTCACAAGTATGGCTAATTTCCCTTACCTAGTGAGTCCCTCAGCAGCTTTGCGGGATTTATTTTTTTCACCTGGTAAGAGTGTGAGTCTTTTTTCCCCATTCTTACATGTGTTTTGCTGTGTGTGTGTGTGTGTGTGTGTGTGTAACATTTTTGTGTTCATGGACTGTGGAGCCTCACCTACTCCACAGGCATCTTTTTACTGTGTTAAACAGCACCATAAGTGCAGTAACACAGGGTTGTCTTTTAGACTTCCCAACACAGACTCCATTTTCTGTGGCAGACTAATGTCCCCAGAACATGTAAAGTTGCCATTAACTTTACTAGTCTTTTTTTAAATCCACAGACCCAGTACAAACCATCTTACATGGAGTACTGGAAATGGTTAATACTTACCCCTTCTTGTCTGTTTCTCTTGGAGCATTGTTTTGCTCCCTTTCCATTAAGACTTGGCTGGTGGCAGTGGTAACTACCCTATTTTTCCTACTGCGATTATCTTAAATAACCATGGTATTGTTTCAGGCTATCTTGGTAGCCTCGAACTTAAACCCGATTAACCATATTGTTTTTAATATTGTTCCGGCTGGGTTTAGTCGCCATTTCTTTTTGGAAAAGTCTCTCGTGTTCGTCTCTACGCGCCAAGCCAGGTTTGGTTCCTTTGTTCACCGTCTTTTCACGGGCTTCCGCACAGAAGCCCTCCTTTAGGCGCCTGAAAGTCTGGGTAGGTAGGATGTGAGGGAGAGGTTTTAGGACCCCTGCCATAGGTTCCCTTGGTAACCCAAGTCACACTCCTGTTTGATTGGCTGGGTGACTGTCCCCGCCAGGACAGCCACCCTGCTGTGTGATTGACAGCCAGGCTGAGTGAATGGGGGAAAACTGCATAAAAAGCAGGTCTCTGGGTCTGGAAGAGCAGAGTCGCCACTGGAATGAGAGAACCAAAGGGGAGCTGACAGAAGAGGACCCCTACCACGACTGAACTGCCTGGTGAAGCCCTGCTGCAGGTCCGAATGATCAGACTCCAACGACAGAGGATCTTCCAAGAATCTTCTTCCCTTGAGCTGGTGGGACCACCCAAACTCCAAGCCAGGACCCCCTCTTCTGGTCGAATTCGCTGTACAGAGCTACAGTGTGCCAGATAGCCATGAAGGTCGGACCCTGCTTGGGTTTTAAGGAGCGCACCTTTTATTCATTGCTTTGCTCTGCTGCTGGTTTCTTCCCTGGGTAGTGCAGGACCCTCCAGTCTTCCTACTTCATTTCAGTCCGACAGTCGCTTCAGGAACCGTGAGCCTGCTGGAACTACCAGGAACGTCCACCGCAGCGACAGCTTCTTCTCCATTTAAGGTACTGTTCCACATCTGGTTGTTCGTTTTGTCCAGCCGCGGTGGAAGGGTGTGAAACCTTTCGCCAATCCGAGGGCTTGTCCTTCTCTCCTCTTTAAGCTAACGTTTCTGCCGACCAACTTCGTTCTGAACACTTGGCAAAGACTTAACCGCAAACTTCCCTGAACTATGAGATCTTGAGCAAAAGAATTGTCCTATTGACTTTGGCCCTAAACCTAATTTTACTTGATTCCATCACTGTAGTTCCTCTTTCTAGATCGCCCTGCTTACTTACCTGTTGGTACTGCTCCCTTTCTACCTAATTGTGGCTTTCCTTCCCTTTTTAATTAACAGAGTGCCATTTTGCTCCCACTTCATTTTGTGAGCTTAACTTGGCTGGAAACTATTGGGAGGGGTGTGGTGTATTAAGAGTGTGATTTTTGAACTGCTTTACTTTAGTGAAATATTATACAACTGAAGAGTAAATAAATGTATATTCTTTTACTCGGAAACCTTGAGTCAGTGTTTGCTTGAATCATAGCAACTGCTGTCCTTTGTGTATCTATTTCATACTACTCACTTGCTCCTGAGATAAGTGTGGCTGCTCAGCCATTGCTACCACTTTACTGTGTAGTATAGGGTTGTACCAAAGGTGAATTTGTGCTGCCACTTGTAGTCCTAATTGTGTGTAGTGTTCCCAAAGGGTACTGCATATAATTCTGCCTAACAGGGATCGCCATTCTACAGAAGAATGGTGACTTCCCACCGAACGCTCATAAACCTGGCGATGGTGAAGCTCCCAAACCAAAACTTAACGCCTTGGCAAAGGTTCCCAAAGGTGGTAGACCAGAGAAATCGCCACTGCAAACTTGTAAGGTTAGAGATTTTTGCAATCCAGTATTCCTCAGCAGGTGAAAATCTAAGGAAGCACTAGAAGAAATAATTGTAATCATGGGCTCCATGCGTTAATGTCTGACCTTGAGTGAATGTCACTTGAGGGCCGGAGGGGCCAAATGCCCTATGTTTTTTTTTGCTCATCTTTGAATCATTGTTTTTAGGTTTGTTTGTTCAGTTAAAATTATGGTTGTCACATGGAATCATGAAAGCGCAGGATGAAGGAAACATTTGGCCTCTCCACAGAAAACAAATTGGATCTGATGACCCCTCTAAATCGATCCTGCGACGCCTAAAAGACCTGAATGGTTCAGTGATTTTTCTGCAGGAAATCCATTTACTCCCTTAGGGAATTTTCTCGCTTACGGAATAAAGACATTCCAACGTTTTATTTGCTTCCAGTGACTCAAAAAACTGGTGGGACGGCAATTCTGTTGGCGAAGGGTATTGCATTTAAGGAACTGGATGTTATATATGGTCCGGAGGGGCTGCATCTTGGCGTGAAAGGTGCGTTTGGGCAATTGTATACGTTGGTCTCAATCTGTGCCCCCAATGAAGGACAAGAGCAATTTCTTAAACAGGTGGAGGCTGCGGTTCTCCCCTTCCGTGAGGGTCAGGTTCCCATTGGGGGGATTTTAATGGGGTCCCTGAGCCTGTAAAAGATCAAACACATGACCCCACATTGAGAGATTTTAAAATTGCATTGGGGATTCTCCACTATTTTTAAATCTGTAGGTGTGGACAATACCTGAGAGTAATACATTCGGGGGAACAGGATTTTACTTTCTTTTCTCATGTTCAACGTTCCTCCTCTCGCATAGATTTGTTCCTGGCGTCCCCCCAGCTTATATCATTTGTTGATAGGGTCTCCATTGGCCCTAGAGTGCCATCTTATCATGCTCCGGTCCTTCTGACTGTCAGGGTTTGTGACCCAGCTCGATCCCCTAAGCTACAGTGGCGCTTATATGACCAGATCCTTAACGATATGGCTCTTAGGGACGCAATAGGTAAGGCCAGGCCTCCAGATAAGGTGCGTACCAGGCCTTTTTACGCATGAAAATCTTGTGAATACGACAGCTTTATTATTTTCCTGTGTACATTTACACACAAGTTTAGAGCAGAAGGCAGTGCAAAGGTCAGGTTACTTAACAGAAGCCAGAACGCTCCTTTTGATTTTTATACAGGATGTAATTGCAAGCCATGGAGAAAAGCCTCTGAAGCAGAATGTATTTCTCTGAAGCCTTTCAAAAAAAGAAACTTCACACTGATAAAAGGAATGGTTTATTTCTATTCAGCTTCTGCTGTGTCGATACTCGTGGAGCAAACAGGAGCACTGTGCATATTTATTTTTCTACCATTTTAGGACTGTATAATACGATGGAAAACTAAGTTGAAATTGAAAATTAATCTTTTTTTAACAAATTATGCTTTTTTTCCCCCAGTGAAAGCAAACCAGTATTGCACAATTGTATTTTTCAGAGTTCCTGTGCTGTGTGCATAATCATGCGGAGGCAGATCATGTTTACACTTCTAATTTAATGTACACTCTAATTATAAAAACAGTGTAAAATGATGAGTATGCACGGTCTAGTTTACATCCATTCAACCTTGCAGTCAATGGGGTACATTACTATAAAATGGTCAGTGGCAGCAGATTCTTTGGTAAAGGGTGAGTGATTGTCATTACACCAATCATAGGTGTTCTAGCCTCTCAAATATTCAAGACTACAATTAAAACATCCAAAACATGACTCTCCAGGAAGTGCAAGCTCTGTTCAAAAACAAACAAATGAAAGTTACATTTGTAATTGAAATAGAAACTCAGCAAAACATGGGCCAGTGATAATCCAGATAGCTATTTAACTTTGTGTACCGCTTCATGCATGGTTTGTCCAACATCTAGGCACTGATTATTATACCTTTGTCGATTCTTAGTTTACTGACCTCTGAAGGATGTTAGCCAAGATAGCTCAGCCGATTCAGTGCTTGTTGCTGCGATCTATGCATGATCTGTAGGTTGCAGGTTTAAATCCAGGCAAGGCCAACTCGGCCTTGCATCCTTTCAAGGTCGATAAAGGAGTACCGATTTAGGTTTGGTGATAGTTGTGATAAATATGCTCTATGCAAAAGCCCTATATAAATAACCATTTGACCATGAGATTAGATATAGAATTTACAATGGAGTCCTGGCCTCTCTGCACTGTTGTATCATAACATTGGTTGGTATGTCATTAGGTAGTAACAGCTCCAGGAAATGAGGACTTTCATTAAACATGAAAAGACAATTCTGCTATCAATCTTCAAAGCACACAATACAATTCAGGTTTTCTTTACTATGTAATTGGCTAGGTTTTTGTGTTTTCAACATTTAAATATATACAGGAGAGATCAAATGGCCAAACATTAGAGAAATGAGGAAAGGTGTATTCTGTCACAATGCAGAAGGTTGCCGCATAGTAATGATTTCCATACATCGGCTGGATGTCACATACATTTTACTCTTGCCAAGGTGAAAAATCATTTTTACTCTCTTGAAATCATATTTACTCTTAAAGTTTAAAAATAGGGAGTAAAATACTCCCACCTCAAAATCTTATCTGGAGCACTGGGTAAGGCTATATGGAATTATTTTCAAGAGAACCCAGTCGACCTCACAGCAACAGCAATCACAAGGGATGCCATGAAGGCAGTGATTAGGGGGGGGATATAATAGACCATACAGCAGCCTGTTATAAACCTAAGCGACAGGCCCGATCCCAACTAGAGCTGGAAATATCAGTCCTAGAAGGGAAACATAAAAAAAGGTTGGTCTCCAAAACTGCATCGATCCCTAGACATTGCTAGAAACAAACTAGGGGCCCTCTATGCTGAAGAAACAGCACATTCGCTTTCAGTGACAATGCAGGGTTATTATGACGAGAGTAATAAGACCAATCAGTTTTTTGTGAGGAAGTTGGCGAAAGCTAAGAGACTTAAGATTATAGGCTTGTGTAACCAGCAGGGGGTGATACAATATGGGGAACAGGCTAAATTGCAGCTAGTGGAGTCTCACTAGTGGAAACTATGTCAGCCTCCCCCCCGCTCCCTAGGGAGGCAAAAACAATACATTAGGGAAGCAGCTTTACTATATCTTTCTCGAGAGAAAAGTGTGGCCTTGGAATCCCCAATTCAAATGGAAGAAGTAGATGCAGTTATTAAGGTCCTGATGGAGTTTCAACAAAATGTTATAAACTGTTCGAGTTCAACTCCTATTTCCGCTGACATCGCTTTTTAACTCCTTCAGGGAGACCGGTTCTATGATCCCTTCCATGCAGAATTCGGCAACCATTCTGCTGCTAAAGCCTGATAAAGACTCCAAGGATTGTGCCTCGAATAGGCCCATTTCTCTTTTAAATATTGATGCAAACATCTTGCCCATGGTTTTGGCCAACCGTTAAGTGACAGTAATCCCTGCACTAGTAGATCCAGAACAGACGGGTTTTGTTTTCGGAAGGAAAACTGGGAACAACATTAGGGGAGCATTGAATTAGATAGAAACTGCAACAGCTGAATACTGTAAATTAGCACTCTTGGTGTTGGATGCTACTAAATCATTGGACAAAGTAGATTAGTCTTCTTTGAAATTAACCCTAGAGTCTTTTCAATTTGGCCTCCTCAATCTGAAAATTATTTTGGCCAATAACATACCGCCTAACACCTTGCTTCGGGTTAATGGAGAACAGACAACACCCATGCCCCTAACAAGGATGCCCTCTTTCCTCCCTACTGTTTGCTTTAATTATGGAGCATCTATCTCTGCTGATACGAAATAACCACACTATTGAAGGGGTTGTACCTCTTAAGTGACGACATAAGTTATCACTTTATGCTGACCATGTCTTACTTTGACCAACATTCCATCCTCCCTTCTCCACGTCTTTCAGGAATTCAAATCCTTTGGACAGATGGCAGGCTTTGAAATAAATTATGGTAAATCAGTGGCACTGGGGGTCGGGCTGACAGCTAATGAAGTTTCCTCACTGCAACTTTCCTGTCTTATTAGATGGGATAAGAAAGCAATACAATAGCTAGGGGTCCGTATCACTCCGGCTCCACTGGAGCCGGAGTGATACGGAATTACTGGAGGCTAATTTTCCACCTCTTTTTAAAGTGTTGGAGGTAGACTTGGAGAGGTGAATAACCCAGGCAATCTCTTTGCTGGGACAGATTACAGCCATAAAAATGAATCTGCTTCCCCGTTTTTTATATTTTTGTACAGCCCTACAAGTAGAGATCCCGCAGAAATGTCTTTACTGCCTTCAACATAAAAAGTTAGGGTTTATTTGGCGGGGTAGGAAGGCTAGGATTCCTAAAAGGGTGCTGATGGGGGGTGCCCGATTGGCGAGGGTTGGGGGGAGTTAGGGTTTCTGGACTTGCGCAAGTACTATGTGGCAGCCCAGATCTCACATCTCTTAACATGGATGTCTTCTGACACTGCACCAAAATGGGTTGACATTGAACAATCTAAGCGTCCTCTCCCCCTTAGTTTTTTTGCCATTTGTCCCCTACTAAGCACGGAAACGGTGGTGAGGTTTGCTTGCCTCCTCTAAGGCTACGTGAAGGGCCTGGGACTGGGCATTACAACAAAAACAGGTTCCAAGAGGCATAGGCCCCTACTCCCCAATCTTTTATAATCCAGCTTTTTCTCCAGGTATACCACCTGCTGCATTTCGAAATTGGAGGCGAGGGGGCCTGGAAACCTTATCCCAACTGTTTGAAGATAATCAACCATGCACTTTTAAAAGGTGTGAAACAATATTTCAACTATCTGAATCGGACAGATTTTCATATGTACAATTGCGCCACTGGATAACACGCCCATTGATTAGACAGAGGGTCACACGTGGTCCAAGCCCAATTGAGCTTACTATCTAAGAGGCTCCACAAGCTGGAAGTATTTCTAAAATATATAAACTCCTACAAAATGATATGGTGGTGGATCGCCCGACATATGAGCTGCTGGGAATAGGACCTCTGTCAACCATTAAAAGACCAATCCAGGCTAGACATTTAGGTTAGAAATTACTCCTCTTCCAGGTGTATAACTAATAATAAATGTACCCTAAAATTGTTATGTTAATGGTTTTATTCCCCAGTACAGCCTAATCATTTCCGTGTAACGTTGCAGCCAACTTGCTGGTGGAAATGTGGTGCACAAGGGACATATTTTCATATATGGTAAGACTGTCAACTTATCAACTCCCTCAGCATAGCCACTCAAAGCCTATATGCCAAGAAATGTTAGCTCGCTACTGTCGGTGATCAATTTCTCTTTTTTGTACTGTATTACCCCCTAAGCAACTAAAGACCATCTATAATGTAATCTGCCATTTAACTTAACGTTTTGTACTGTACCTTCTCCAATGTAACTAAATATAGTCTTTAAAACGTCTATAACAGCGTCCCCTGATGACTACGGATTTGGTGAGCTATACAAATAAATAAAAATAAATTAACTCTTTTTAGGTGAAAATTGTGACCATAATAGAGGCTATTGCCCATACCAAAATCCCAATGAAGCCTGAGGTTGTTCTCTTGGGTGCCCCAGTTAAAGAGGTTTACCATAAATCGGGGGGTCCCTCTCAATTGATAACACAGCTCCTGCTGGATGCCCGCATCACAGTGGCCCGAAGTTGGCAGTCTCCAGAATGTCCATTGCTAACTTTATGGTGGGTTAAGGTGTGGGACATTGTGGTGGCTGAAAAAGTTGCTGCAGCTAAGGAAGGTACGTTACATCAATTTACGAATATTCGGTCCCCGTTTTTAGACTATGATCTGAAATTTCCTGCATTAACATACAATTCTAATTTGTAGAGACAATTCCTGCGGATGCCTTGAGTCACTGATGATTGCATTTTTGTGGGGGTGAGAGTAGAGAGATTGAGGGCAATACAACACCATGTGTATTTGTCAATATAAATGTCTTTGATGGAAACATGTTATTCCTGTAATGCTTATCCATGTGTGTAACCAAATAATAAATTGTTGTAATAAAATAAAAAAATAAATAAATGATTGATTTTACCCCAGGTACATTTGACACCCTTCAAATTAATATTTTGTGTTTGTGTTACATATGTTTAATCTGACAACTCTGAAAAGTCTGCTATGATTTATCAAATCAGCAGAACAATTGGAATATACCTTTATGAAATACTTCAATAATCTTGTTTACTGAAAAGCATTTTGTGAACCCTCTTAAATTGACCAACTTCAATTTTGATACTTCGATCTCATGCAAAGGCCATGAGAAAAAGACCTACCATTCCTCCATGATTAAGATGTCATTTTTCAGAGGAAGGAACTCGTTCTCCAATACTCCCCATCTGTTGCTGCACTTTAAGGGCTTCCTGAGAAGTTTGTTTAAATGAAACATGAATATCATATGCGTGCACCTAGAAAGTATTCCATTTGAAAACAATGCAAACCCAAATAGCATGTGTTTTGCTATTGGGCCTTATTTAAGAGGATTCATAATTTGCCTGAATTAATAGATGATGTTCTCACTATATGTCTCATCTGGTTCTTGCATCAACATACTCCTGCAAACTTCATCTGCCAACATCACCTATATACAATTCAGGGCTCAAAATGTACACTTGAAACTGGCTTGTGATAATTGACTCTTGGTAAGAAATGGTGTGATGTGTGTATGGTGTGATGTGTGTATGTGCAGAATTGATGTGGCGAGTGAATTTTAAAGCCTCGCTAGTAGCTAGCAAATTGACATGCTGTGCCCTAATAAATTAAGAGGCCTTGTTTCTTTTCTCAAACTGTCATTTTCAATCCCTAATTGCACTGGATTCTTTACAACGAGAACCGGCTTCTCTGTTGGATCTGAAAGTAATCCATTTTTATGCAAAGCTTAAAAGAAATAGAGCCAACTTCACCTTTGCGAAACAGACACTTGTGCATTTCCATTTAATGCCCAGTTTGAGAGTTATTGGTGTTTGACACATTCCATGTACATTTGATTAGATTAAAGACAAACGATGTGGCTATTCAAAGGCATGTGACTATTACACAGAGCCAGGGTAGAAATGTGGATCACTGCTCATGCAATTTTGCAAGCAATATTTTTTTTTAAACAGATCTAAAAGCAATGAATGTTTTGGCCAGGATGCTCAGGGAAATCAGCAATTATTTATGCAGTCATCTCCAACTATGTTCTCCTCCCAGTACAGAACATTTGTTTTTGAACCCACACAGATTCAACAACTGATATGGAATCAAGAAATTCCCCAAGCCTGGTCTTGTCTTTTCAAATAGATACCACCAGCCCCACCCCCCCGCAACTGATTTTCAAATGTGATGTCTTCTAGGAACCCTGCAACACTAGCTTTTACATATATCTGGTGTGTCCACCATGGTGGCTTCCCAAGTGAATATACATGTGTACATTTTGAAAAGGTTCCCCTGTGTGCAGTCAAAGAAAACATGATATCCTACAGTTTTAGGGCATCATATTAGTTATCGATTTAATCACCATCAAATTATTTTCTATATATAACGTTAATGCTTTGGGTTGGCATGGGAGTCAAAACAAAAACGGGCCATACCGTCAAACCAACAGTATACTAATAGGCCCTGGCGCAAATTAAGGGTTGGCAATTCAGTCTCTACTAATGCTGTCAAATCCACCAAAGACAAACGCAACAAGCCTACAGGGATTGAATGTCTAATTTGCTTTGCATGAGTAGCTCAGGTGATGGTTTGGTCCTTTCTTAATTGTACAACGCCATGTATCTTGCACAGTGGTCATCGAATATACATGCTATTACACACATGCTTTGCTACAGCAATGTGTTTGAGGATTTGAAGATGTTCATAGCAGATATGATGCACCTGTAGAAGTCATCTACATCTATGCATGAAACAGTCTGATGATATCACCCCATAAACTATGGTGAACTGGCCCTCAATCTTTGGTCTGTCAACCCATCTTGTTCCCTACATACAATTAAAACGCCCATCAATCGCTTCTTCCTCTTTAATGGATGATTTGCCTATTGAAAATTCATAGTATGCTCCAAGGTGCCCACTGTCCAACCCCATACTCAAACAATATGCTGACCCTTATGTCTCGGCCAGCTATCAGTTTCCCTTTTTGACCACCACAATAAAGTTCTGGAACATGATGTTTAACAGCAACAATGTTTAACCTAGAAGGCTGTGGATTATAGAAGCCTTGCCAATCTGGATTTCACAGCCTGGACTCAAAAAGGCACTCTTACAGGTCTCACTTTTCACCAAGATAAACTATTATCCATCGTCATACTACTCGATCTACCTGCCAACTGCAAACATTGTCAGTCACCCTCTATCCGGGACTTTCATGACAATGCAGTTGGCTGGATGACCTACCTTTCCAACTGCTCCTTCACTGAATCTTCAATTATCTGTCTTTTGTCCACTTTCCTTTCCGATTCTACAGAATCTCCTTCAGGGACGTCCTCTCCTTTGGTGTCTCCTAGAACTTATTTTTAGACTATACCCATATCTTTTTTTCTTCCCCTTCTCACCTTTGAACTATCCTTTCGCATCTCCAATTGCCTCTTCACATCCATCGTTAATTGCACTCCGCTCCCTGATGGTTACCTTCAACCACAGATGTGAACATCTTCTCTGCTCTTAACATCTCACCCCTTCTCACCACTCCAATAGCCCCCCTCTCCACCCACCTAGATATCCAGATGACACCAGTGAAGGCTCACGACATAGATTTGGTCTAGTGACATTTTTTTTTACAACTCAACAAATTCACAGCCACAAGATGAGGTCTTCTGAACTATAAAATAGGTGAAGTGGGGACCAATCATTTCATAAAATCCCTCATCTCATCGTCGGCAGGTTGGACTTCTGTTCCAGCCTTGTCATGAGCCTTCCACTTTACTACTTTACCCCCTAAACAAGTACTGAACTTTGCCACCAGTACTCTTCAACCTCTTGGGTTTACCACCCCCATCTCTTAACTGCCCCAAAGCGTGCTGGCATCACTGGTGCCCATTTGAATTAATTGTAATGAAATATGAATCATTTCACAGACTTGCTCCTCACTACCTAGCCACAACCATCTATTTCACCTTGCAATTTTAAGTCCTGTTCAACTACTCGGTTTACCAAAACACACTGCGTTGCTTCATGCTACAGCTCATTTGCCCTCCTGGTTCCCATCAATGGAACTCCCAACACCCCTGATGTTAGGAATGTTGGATAGGGCATTTATTTTCAATATGCCAAGTAATGCAAAGGATGTTCGAAGTGGTTTGTTGTGGCTTTGCAAGGATACAGTCTTGGCTACATATGTAATCCCACGGGCATGAAAATACCCAAATCCTCCTTTCCTGCAGCCTTTGGTTGAGGATCTAACAGAGGAAGATAATGTTGAGTAATCTCTGCTACCTTCAGGCAGTGCACACTAAAGGATTCAGATGTTTTGGGGCGCCTTTGCTGCTTAATTTGATCACATTTGAAATCATGTTGAGGCATTTCTGTAATGCTTTCTACATAATGTGTTTTTTGTATTGTTTTTATTGTATTTACATGTACTTTTTTGGATTGGTATGCATGTCTTTTTTGGCATTTTATCTTCTACACATGATTGGCCCATCAATGTCTGCAATGTCAATTCTTTACAAAAAAATGAAAACAAAACAGACACAAACAAAAACAATGAACGTAAACATGGTAGTAGGCTTCAAAACCCCGATTCAGAATGGCCTCCTCTTGACAGAAGAGACCACAGAGATGTACAATGGCATCAACATCCCCAAGTTTCAAACTGTTTATATTGTAAACTAATGTACATTGCATAAAATCCAGTATATGACTGGATTTCTGGTCTTAAATTACCCCTCTGCATGTTCCCCAATTCCTGCGTTAAACTGCTACACTTTCATCCACACTTCCTTTATGTAAAACAGCTAGCAATGTGGATGCTATGTTTCTGTAACTCGTGTACAATGCTTTTGTTCAAGGCACTATGCTATCTCAGTGAAATCGCACAATAGGAGCCATTTAAAGGACTGTCTCCGGCCCAAGTCTCTGGAACCACCTCCCTTTCAACATCAGACTCGCCCCCTCACTTCTACATTTTCTGAAGGAGCTGAAGCCCCCCCCTTCAATGAATGTCTCATTACTAACACCCCCCACTCATCACCTTACCCGAGAGCGGGTGATCTGCCCCCCACTGTTTCCTCCCCTGATTGCGGGATCTCTCTTGTACCAAACTGACTGCCCTCCCCGTTAGCTCCCCGCTACCTTGTTGCTCTGCTTCACTCACCATGTTCTACCCCATATGATTGCTAAGCACTCTGTTGCTTCCCGAAGCAAGGTCTGTACTCGAATACCCTAACAATAATAATACAAAAATTGTGACAAACACGTAGAAGAGGAACAGCACCACTGTGCATATGGCAATATCACCAGCAAAGCAATATTACTGAAATAAAATGAAGTCAAAGTGATCTCTCTTAGGGTTATGGTTAAAAGCATGGACATTTGAAGTTAGCTTGAGCAAGATAAAAATCTGCATTACATTACCCGCTTCCCAAATAACAGCAAATGTTATTGGCACGTTTTAAGTGAATTTACCAGAACTTTCCAGGCCAAATGTAATTATATAAACAGCCAGGAGGCTGAAGTGAAACACACTACCGCCAATGAATGAATAAAACAATTTGAGGATTCAAAATGTCTCTATGGATGCTTGAAAGAGGAAAATACGATCCCTTACTCTATAAAAGGAGTACCTTACAAAGCACTCTGGTATGACAACTGAAACCATTGAAATATATACAAAAAAAAAACGTACATGCCCAGATCAAAAATAGTTCTACGGAGAATATGCTAAAACAATTCCACATAAAAGCCGATACATGGCTATAAATGTTTTAAGTATAGTACTACTTCATTCAGATGGGGAGCATTTTACCCAACGACTAAAAGAGTGACAACGTAATTAACATTTCGCACATACAACTTTAACTTGCAATTTATTGTAGGGGAGGAAAACTATGGAAAAAAAGAAGATACGAGTCAATGAACATGGAGAGTGCAAACTTCACTAAGTATGCGAACCGGCAGTAGAAAGACCCAATATGAAAACTAGGCACACAATGCAGCGACAGGGATGGCGGATCGCTGATTCAATTAGGCCACAGCCCACAGGGCGAACCGAGAGACATGGCTAAAACAGAGGGGATCTTTATAGACAGGTTCTGGACACAATCTGCCCTCAAGGAACCACTGGAGAAATTAAGCATAACCATTTCCTAAATAAACTAGTCATTTTGCTTTTTTTATTATATTATACTGCATTTTTTTTTAATAAAACTGCAACTGGTGGGAATTTCAGACAGCAATAGAAACAAGCAAGAGCCATGCCAAAGGGGGGTATGGGGGGGGCGGGGGGCACCCGCATTCATTGATGGAGGCAACCTTCACATGGCATTAAGAGAAGAGAAAAAGGTCTGTATGTCTCATTTTCCCCTACCTGTTCGCATGCAGAGCCCAGGGCATCTACTTACCTCCAAGTGACTCCAGCCGTAATTATTTATGACTGCCTTCAAAGTAGAATCGCACAGAAATGCGGGTATCTTTCTCTTGAAAACAATTAGATTACATTTTGGCTTTGTTATTCTGTTAGTGAACCTGGCAGAAGTCTTGCTTTTTAGTCGAAAATGAACACCAAGGTATTTTCTTAACTGACGATTTTGGATCAACCAATCTAACTTATTCCAAACTGAGAAGCAGGCAATGTCAATAGACCAGCCATTGATTAGGGACCAACAAAAATGAAGGTTTGCCGATCCTAAGGCACCACCAAGATTATTATAGTGAAAACATTACTTGCTGTCAGGAGCGGATCAAGGCTTTTGGAATAAATGTATGAAAAAGACAGATTGCCAGATGCACCCAATGACGTTTACATGGCACTCCCAACACAGACAGCAGCATGAAGGTTCACATGGGCATTGGGGCATGTGCGCATGTAAAATGGAACATAGGATCAGGGTGGAAAATTAGTATAGCAAAAACACACTGCTGCAAGTGAGACCACCACCAGGAATCAATGCACAGACTAGCCTTAAAGGTTAGACAGCACTTGATGCACCAGATGAGTGCAGGCATGATTTGTTGCAAAACCATAAGGTAAGTATTGTAAAACTAACCGAGTATGGCCCTAGGCATGGGAGTTGTAAAATGAATTAAATCCCTCGAGACTAGGGGTGCTCCGCTTAGTCTTCGATTAAGTATTATGTGGAAATTCAGCCAAAATCCAGGTATACCCGGGAGAATGCTTGAAGCCAAAGTCTGATCCACTTTCTATGATTATTTATCCATTTCTGTGTTCGAGAGAAGTAGCCAATCATAGAAAGCATGGTGCTTCAGAAGCCACGTAATGTCTTTCCTTATTGGCTGCTTCAGCCTGCCCCAGCCACCAGGCCAAGGTAAACTCCCCCCAAACCGCTCCACCACTGTTTCTAAGGGGACACTGAGGTTTGGACGACAGCCCTTTTTAAATTAAGAAGCATCAGGTGCTGCTGGAGCAAGACCCAACGACCCCAACAATCGTGCTGTACTTGCAGCCCACCAAATACATTTTTTTTTTTAAAAAGAAGCAGCTGTGGGGTCTGCCAGGGCAGGACCTAGTGACGCCTACAATGATGCACAGAGTTGTATAATACAAAACAATATGAGAGGGCTTCCAGGGCAAGGCCCACTGATTGCAACAGTGGAGGGGTGGGGGATGCTGGGCCTTGCCCTCACGTACCCCCTATTGTTTTGTCTTTTCCAACTATTCAGTTCACTATTTGGCTCCAGACTAATAACTTCAACCAACTATTCTAGATTCGGCCAAATAGTAAATTCACTATTCAGTACAGCCCTACTCCAGACAAACAAACACATCTCCACCTGGTTCCCTGACCTTACCACCGAGTGCCATGTCATACCACCATGACAATATGAATCACAAACATTGAAGCATATGTGCCCCTCCGTTTGGGTTGGTCAGACACAACTGATTTTGTATGTGTACAATATAGGGTGCCATTCAGTAGGCTGGGGCATGACAGTAAGTATGCAAATGACCTAGACATTCGTTTTTTCGACACGAGCGATGTGTCCGTCCTTTTCCTGCAAACATACTAAGAGAACAGCTACAAAGTGGCCGGTCCTACCTCTTGATTTAATTTGTACACGGTTGCGCACATTATTTTGAAGAGGAAAGAAATGCTCTAGGCTACCCTGCCAGTTGAGTAATTAGTGTATAGAAGACCGATTTATTACTTGCACATTAGTTTGGTGTGTGCAAAAGTCACGCTACTCACCACTGACACTTAGCAAACGAGAAATCCTATAGGCAGACATGTTCCCTAATCATATTTTAACATTTCAATGGTTCTATATTTTACATTTCTACAAATCATCCAATTAAGTTAACGTCACTACTAGTCTTCAACTTTTCTCTATACAACAAAATTTATGTGAACTACCATTCTTTACCTTTCTATACAAAAGGAAGAAACACCCCAAGTACTTCAATTCGGGGCTGTGTACTTGGGTGCTGTGCTGCTCAGAAACCTAGTGGGTGAAGGAAAATAAAAGCAGATCTAGCAGTCTTAGATCACATGGGAGTGACAAGGGTGTATAACAAAGAATGGCCCCCTCATCAAGATACTGACATATGTACCCCACCAGAAATGCGTGAAGAAAAAAACCAAACCCACAGACATACCTTTTCTATACCCGTTATTTCTTTCTTTATTTTTTACTAGTACAGGTGGGCTAGAACAACATCTATGAGCCAAACTAAATAGCTGAGGAGACAAAGCTATATGTTCTGGAATAATTTGTAAACATAGTGAACTTTAAATATTAAAAAAAAGAAATCCTAAGTGGATGTAATGTTACTTCGGAATTGTTGTGCGGATGTCGCATGTACACAAACAATTATGAGTGTAAAAGATGTGGAGCCAGGAGTACACTGACCGAGGTGGGGAAAAGTTGATTTAATTAATTCTAAGATAAGGAACCGTCTTTGGCATAAAATGTGGGTGGGGTATGAACAGCTCCTTACTCCGGTCCATTGACGTCTATTTCTTCTCGTATAGGCGTCATTCAGTGCCTGCAATTCACCACTAGAGATATACAGTCTACAAAGGAATACCATTAACTCTGCAGGCCTGTAGAGAAGAAAATATGTTCACATAGGGCTCGTTGATGGACATGGACTGGACCTCGCAAACATTTCTATAGGAGTGAATCACAACCAGGAAAGCTACCTTTCATAGAAGGTATTGGAAGTCTGACTTCTGTATGGATTCAAAGGAGTGGCAGTGAATGAGTGACACTGACACTTTGCCAAGTTCCTAGGTAGATGAAAGTATCACACCCAGTTTAGAAGAGTGGATCCACTGTCATCATGGAAAGAGTATTACATACACCAATTGTGTAGACAATGGGCAGATTCAACAACATCCTGCCCATTAAACTGTGATCTGACGTTTCAATATAACAATTGTAGATGGCATAATATTGAACGAAGTTGGACTACAACGAACACGTAAATATTGTTTTGTTTACAGAGCATCTCAAAATATATATATTAGTGCCAACGATACATAAGAATCAAACAAAACTGCCAGGTAGCTGGGCACAATAGAAATCAAACTCTGCGGTTTGTTGAAAGGGACCACCTACAAACACCATTGCAAAAGAAATGGCAACGTATATTCGATTTTGTCAACAAACAGGAAACGTTGCTTTTGCCAGATCAAGGAGGATATATAGTAACACTAGGTGTACACAAAATACATTGAAGATAGCCAACACATTGTTACAGAGCATTCATCAGGCGTAGACCATTACTTTGTGAATAGACCTTTGGAATTTCTGTTAAAATATAATTATTTTACTTTCCAGTCAAACTTTTTTGGACAAACAAGGGCCACAGAAATGGGCTCACAAGTAGTCACAGGCACAACTACCTTATTCATGTACACATTTGACCAATATAGGATATGCCCAGTATCTATTGGTCAATTATCGCATGTTATGCCTTGGCATACAGTTGGATCCGTCTTCCAAAGGGAATGCTCAGCAGGAAAGGAAACGACAGTCGGGCCTTTTATTCGGGGTAGGGCACAGGAGTGACCCAAACCCTCTACACCTCTGTGCGGACAGCCAGTATTAAGACTGATGGCAGTCTGAGAAAAATGGTTATTTGTTGCTGGTTAGAAATGGTTGGTATGGCAGTGACTTTGTCAGACTTTCTGCCTTGACGTTAACTCTGTTCCCTCCTTATTACGAGAAACCATACATTCGCACGCCAGGTGGATGGACCTGCATCTTGCTGCTAGCTTTATGACAAAATCTGACTTTGGGTAATGCCCAAGACGTACTGAGATGGGGTGCCCAGAAACATTTTTTTTTAAAGATCTGGCCATGAATAAATGTGCTAAGAGCAGAGCTTTCAACATGAGTTTGCCGATACCCCAAAAGGTGTTGAGGTTCGTTATGGTGATAGATGAGCACCACGGTTTGGCTCTGTGATACCGCCTGGAGATTTCAAAAAAGTACCCATATTAGACATTTTACAGGAGGACCAAATGCTGTATGGAGGGGATGCCCTGGACGATGAGTTGTGCTGTCGGCCTCTGGACACCACACAATTGTTCTATTCATCCATCTCCTGTTAAGCATGCAGAATTTCTCCGTCCTAAAGATGGTCCCCAAGTAAGAGCCTCATATTCTCTTCTTTATAGGGCTAAAGGCATTATTCTGGCACTACCCAGGGTAGCAGCATGATTCAACATCTTTTGAAGAAAAGAGCTTCCTAGCAGGGAACATCGCCATAGGGGGCAGTGGTAGACTAGAGCAAGTCACATGGTACTCAAATCCGAGAAAGGAGGCACACTAGTGGCACATCCCTTCTCTAGGAAGCTCCTATTAAGAGTTGTTGGGAGTCTAAAACGTAGACAGAATTCCTTGCAAAATAAATTCATCGGGGAGGGCTGGAAATGGTCCTCATCACCTCTTCTAATTGGTCAGGTATTCCTTTCCTCGTTTCCTGTGTGGCTGGGTCCACCTCCACATTGTCCTGGCTATCCGATAACTACAAGTTGGGCAGGTCAGTCTGCTCTATAACGGGGGGCTAGTGAATGACATCCAAAACTGCAGCATGTAAAGTAAACGAGGCTGTTGACAGCACAATTGCAGATACGACTGTCGACGGGAGCACGGTACAAGACACAGACTGATTGTCAATCAGCAGGGATCGGTGGACAGCAGTGCCAATGGGGGTTTGGCCAGTGAAATCAGCAGGCGATGCCTCTTTGTCCCCACTGACATGTTGATAGGTGTTGGATGTGTCGCAGTGGGGATTTTAAAAAAGGCATCACTGGTGAATGCAGGATTCACTCATCTAGAGGCTTCAGAGATGTAGGTTTTGATTTTGATGACTTTCTGGGGTTCCTCAGAAGGGGACGGAGCGGGAACCCGTACATTGAAGACTTGACTTGGTGGAGGAATGAGACCTTTCCTTCAGAGGAGCTTACTTCTCACGTGTCATGCCTGTCGAGATGGAAGCTAAGGCAGTCTTGGAATGCTCCTTTCCTGAAAAGGGAACCTTCACTCATCAAGGAACATCCACAGTCGCCTCTGACTGTCGTTTGTAAGCTGGATAGAGGCAAGAAATACAATGTGAGTTTGGAACTTTGAGGAGCACATTCTTCTCATGAAAGTCCTAGAAGAAGGCCCTTTTCACTCCAAGGCTGTTACCACCCAAACGTTCCTCGAAGGCAAACATCAGTGTGAAGGCTGTGGTTGGAACTAGCCTGGCTAGAAAAAAGTCCAGGAAGCATTTAACTGCTCATGCAAAGCATCTAGGGCAATCCATGCAAAAGCACAGGTGGACACTTAAAATCCAAGATGTTCAGAAATGTCCCAAATAAAAGCCACAACAAGCTCAGCGAGAGGTAGACGACTCTGCAGAGCAAGAGGACTGCATCAGGAGCAGCCTAAGCCAAACGCCCACATTGGTCAGCAGGAAAAGGACCAAAGTGAGGTTGATGGGCTCTAGAATAAAAGCCTAGCTGTGCGTTTATATAATTCTTTGACACTAAAGTGACAATTAGGATTACCAGCCAGATGACTAGGAATTATTCAACGGTTTGAATCTGTAAAAGAGCCAGTGTTGGAGAAGGTGGTGTTCCTCCAATTATGAGTTATTTCCAGAGACTAAGATTCCTGGTGGCAACATATTGACAGACTTTGAAATTAGAAACATTGCAAGTTACTAATTCTTGAAATCAATCTTGCTATATTCCAACTCAGAGGATAGCCCTCCTTTGCTCGAGGCACCTGTATGTGAGCCAGCATATTGAATCTAAACATTAGAAACGCATGTGCCATTAATTAACTTACAACAGTGGCTGGCACAAGATGTGTTTAAAGGAGGTAGAGGGGAACAGGTGACAGATGAAGAGCGTATCATCTACAATCAGAAGGCCTTCAAAAGGCTTTAATGCACCACCCCTAACATGAGAGTCTGATCAACAAAGGAGATGGCATTATTGAGGTACACTGTAGCCTACTTTGGCAACAATGCCTGGTGTAGTGGGCTATACCAGAAGGTAGAAATCTCCCGCCTGAGTTGACTAGCCAAAACAAAGCAAGGTCGATTAACAATGGCTGTGTGAGGGTACGACCCTCACCGCAAGTATACCCTGCCACAATTATTGCCATTTGCATCAGAGAAAGTGTTTTGCCAAAAAACAAACCTACAATCCAGGTGGCCACCTTGGAAAGCGTGAATAATGCTCTACAAGAAGCCCCTTTTCAATGTCAATGTCGGATGGCATGTATTTGGGAGAAAATCAGAGGAAACAGAGGGCCTTATTATAAGTATGCCGGTCCTGTAACAACGGTGCCGGTAAGCTACCGGCAAAGTTGTTACCGGACCGGCAAACTACGAGTTCTGCTCGCAGGTGCCTTTCCGCCTGCCATGTCTGACCTGGCGGGCGGACAAGCAACCGCGAGCAGACCTCGACGCATGCACCGACACCAATAATGAATGGTGCCGGTGCATCCGGCCTCCCCATTCCCCATCGAGTCCAATGGGACTGAAATGGGAATAGGGAGTAATTATTACCGGCACCCGCAATGGGGATTTACCGGGTTCACCGGGGCTGGAATGCCCCGGTAAGTCCCCATTGCCGGGTGCCGGTGAAATCATGACTCCGACAGCAGCCGTGCCGGTAAGTACCGACACGGCTGGTGCTGGAGTCATAATAAGGCCCAGAATGTCTATATTTTATATTTGTTTAAATGCTAGAGTTAAAGAGGGTAGGTGGTAAAGCGAGCAAATGGGCAAGCAAACATGAGCCGCCAACAGCTTGTACGGAACACAGGCCTATACTGCAGGGTTAATAACCACATTTGCAGGTTGGTTTGGGCATTAATGACCCACCTGACTGAGTCAAAGTAGGCCAGAGGAACTTGCGGAGGGCAATGGGATGCTTACGCCCAAGGCCGCCAGTGAATGCGGGTGTGTATGCCATTAGCACACTGGAGTGGCGATGAAGGTTTTTAGCTTTTTTCAACGTAAGTGGTTGTGAAAGCTGTAAAAAAAGTCATACCATATGAGCAGTACCGATTCGAAGTACAAGTTTGGAGAGAGAGGGACATTCTAACACAAAGTCAGAGAAATGCACATTTGCTTAACGTGGGTTGTATGTGGGGACCATAAAAGGTGAGTTGAAGACATTATGCTCCACAAAGGAAAAAGCATGGAAAATGTGGGCAGGGCTTAGCACACTACTTATGACTTTACATACGGTCTGAGTGGGAGAGACATGGTTCGACTGGCCAGGGAAAAGGACCCAATCCTGGCAAAGAAAGTGGGATATATGCAGGAAGTATGGGTTATTTGGGTGAAGTCAGGTCAAGGAGGAGGATGACAAAAAACAAGGCAAGACAGGCATGTGCTAAATGGAGGGGATTTAAGTAACTTGGACCCACTGTTTGTTTGTTTGATCATTTCGAAAACTTGCCACCTGTTCATAGAGTTCCAAAAGCTGGGAACCAAAAAGGTGTTGAATAGAAGAGTAGATAAGCAAGTCCAGATTATGAACATTTTCAATGTATTACAAATTAACCTCAACGTGAATTCTCAGTCACACAAGTGGGACCACACACTCTGAGACGTCATTTCACCAACACTGCACGACCCTTAACCTCTGATGACATCACAGGGAGTGATGTCATTTGACCCCTCCCCCAAGTGACATCACAGGAAGTGATGGCACACAACATTCAGACGTGTCTAACACCTGTATTTCCAGGCGCTCTAATTTCAGTCAGATATATGAACCGAGGCACAGAGGGAGGCGTGATTTGTCCATGATCACACATTTGGGGAATGTCATTTTCCAGATTCGACGTGGGGTCTTTATGTAAAACGTACATAATGCAGTACTTATAAAGGGGCAAACAAAATATCTAACGCAGACTACAGCTAGTGTATGAAACATCCATAGATCAATAGACACAGAAATACTGGTGATCTGTGTCATTGATGTGTTAAACAAGCCAAAAAAGCACCGATCTTGAAGGCGTGCAGGGTCGGTTTACCCAGGAGCAAAATGCTACATGATCGAGGCCTGAAAATTAAATCATTGACCAGGATTTAGTATCCACAAAATTCTCTGGTTATAAATGGATCTACGAGTTAGCTACCACTACACTAGAAGAAACCTATTGTGCAGGTGTATGCTTCTCTGTGTGCATATATCTTTAAATTATGTGACAAGCAACCACATGTCCCCCAGAACCCAGTGCCTTACACCTTAATGTGTATACATGACTCTTCTTAAATCTTTAACGGGGTGAGGTGGGGTGAGTTTGAGGATGCATTTTCCTCAGGAATGGGGCTCAATGCATCTACGGTTTTCAGAGCTCTATGTGCGAGGTGTGTTATTCAAAGACCTTCCCGAGGACCACCCCGTGAATGAAGCTTCCACAACGCTCTTTCCAAGAAGCAGTTTGAGTGGGGAGGGTTAGGTCACTCCATGGATCGCTCACTTCTGTGACTCTGGGCCCCATTACGAGTTCCGGCGGGAACCTTGCCGGTGCATTCGGCGAATTGTCACCAGACATTTTACCGCCACCTAGCTTCCCGGTGCCACCAGGACATTACAAGTCCCGGCAGACCTGGAAGCTCAGTGCCAGTAAATGTTAGTCCCCATTCCCATGGAGTCGCATAGGACTCCATGGGAATGGGTTCGGTGCCGGTGCTTCCATGATGGCTCTGCCTACTGAGGCAGTTGTGCCCGGCAGGGTCAGACCCTTCTGGCGCAGCGGCCCCGGCAGGCAGACTCGGAATGTGGCGGTCCGGAAACAAGGGTGCCTCACATTAATTCATTCACGACACAGGCATGCACCCACCCCCCCAGAACATTCACACACACAATCACATTCATACCCATTCACCCACCAGTCAGTCCCCGATATACCTTCCGTCACATACACTCACATTGGAACCCACCCACCCAGAACATTACACACTCACACACTCCTATTCACTCACCCACCCACCATTCAATTGCGCATAAACCTCTCAAGTCCACTTGCACTGCATTCTCCACACAGGAATGCACCCACCCACCCAGAACATTCAAATGCACACTACCACAAACCTACTACTCATACGCCCACCACTCACTGACCCCTACACCTTCTCTCACGTCCACTCACACTGCATTCTCCACACAGACACGCACCCACTACACTGAAACACACTATCACATTTCTTCTCATTCACCCACCACTCACCCCCCCCATAGCACATACATGCATCCGATACGCACTTCACACATGCAAAATACACATCACATTTAAATAAATAAAAGCCTTCTTACCTTTTTTTCCATCTTCGGTCTGTTACTCCAGGCCACCCTCAGCTCCTCTGTGCTGCTCACAAACAGGAACCAGGAAGCTGGGAGAGCTTCCAGTATATGAACTACAAAGAAGCCGGAGGAGAAGAGGGTTGGAGCTGAACGTGGCATGCAACACGTGCCGCATGTCATGGTAAGCTCCAATCACTACTCGGCACTTCCTTCTCGCACTGCAAGCCCCAGCCCTGTTGCAAGGCCCCTGTTACTCCAGTGCCCAGGAGCTTCTGTTTTAAAACTAATGTAGTGCAGGGGTAGCAAGGGAGACCCTTAGCCACCCCCATATGACATCCCTGCACATTCTTTTTTTGAGCTCTGTTCTACAAAATGCACCTGCAGAAGAGTTTGAAAGATCTGCTTTTAAAACTGCACAGGAATCTTAGTTCATGACTCATAACGAGTGACATGCAAGGAAATTGGACAGAATCAAGTTCGCTTATTGATGCTATCACATTGGTGGAGTAGACATGACAAGTGGGCAGGAATGGGCTTTGTTTTCATCCAAACCAACAAATTACCTCCAGTAATGTTCTTTGTGAAAGATGTGACAAGCCTCCCAAAGATTGCTCATCTTGTGAAAATACACCTCAGATTCAGTCTGCTAGGGAAAGGTTTCTACAGCCATCACGTGGGCCACATGGCTCAGAGAATAACGCCATCACAACTTCTTGGTACTGCTTCACATTGGAGCGATGTTAACCACATTGATACTTCCAGCCACTGGCACATTCCCCTCAGTTCCACATTTTGAACCCAGTCAACCGTAACAGTAAAACTGTCCCATTTCAAAAAGGAGAGTTAATTAAAAATTGCAATCTAGTATTAGATTTAGAGTGCAAGGAGGGCAGGCAATAGGGAATCTGTAGGAGGAATAGCATATCCATACAACAAAACATTACTGGTGGCAGTTGGTTCTTCAAATGGATACTTTCACAAGATAAGGAATCTATGAAAGGAAAGACCCCCAAAATTGCACCATAACTTTAATGGAGGCGGCAGGAGGACAAAAGTACCTCACAGGATAACATTTGGCAGGATCAACGTAGACAGCTGGTTAAGGTATGAAGAGAAGGGGGTGGCATTGCAAAAGATTTTGGTGGATAAACATTCATAAAACCTTCAAGAAACTCTAAAATGATGTGACCGAAAAAATAGGACCCATGTTCAGACATTGTTCAACCTTGCTTTCACAACTGATGACAAACTGCAAAACTGGGCTGGTGGAGGAAGCTGTCAATCACACTACCAGGTAGCAGAGTTCTGCCAGGGACTGGCACGGATGGATATGGAGAATAGGTGTCTCACAGAGAACATTACAGATTCCAATGCTTGTCCCTCCACCTGTAACGCTCACCTGGTATCCACGGGGACGTCACTCAGCCTGTTCTGGCCTCTTACGACCTCAAACCCTTCCCTGGAGGCTATTCGACTGGAGACTGGGCCTGAAACACAGGATTGGTAGAGTTTAACTCCCTATTGTCTCTGTGTGCTTGAACCCCTTCTTCCCCGAGGTCCAACCCTTCCCTTTGATCCACAGCTCACCTTGTTTTCTTGGATAGTGTGCTCTCCATCCTGCTTTCAGCACAGGGGCGCGTTGATTGATGCAGGCTCGTTGCTGCCTAGTTACTTCACTGGCATGAGTCCGACAGGTAAGTATAATGAGTCTTTTGAACAGTTCTCTAACTTCGTTCCTTTCCTTCCTTAGATGACGGCCGGCGTCCGGGGATGGCAGCGTGCTGCTGAGATGAGTAGCGCTGAAGGTGAGTAAGAGCGCGATGCACCCCTTTTTTATTTGTATTGAACTGAGTTATTTTTCTGTGTCTTTTAGGTGCTGCGACATTTTCAGTGTGGATGCCGGTTATGAAGAACAAATGCGGCGAGTAAGCGCGGTATGCGGCGCCTCTAGATGTTTCCACGCTAACCTAGAGTGTCTTTTCCCTCTTGCAGATGGATGAGAAGTTCTGGAGACAGAGTTCCCCCAGAGTGTCTGGGATTCAGGTAAGCGTTTGAAGCTCGAACAGTATTTAAAAATAAGCAAAGATTTGCAGAATGCTTACTAATGCCTTTTTTCTGAGCTTTTCCCTTTTCCTTAGGAAGCGGCATGCCGGGATGGGAATGACACCGCCGAAGATGCTCGCAGAACAGAAGGAGCAATGAATGATGGGCAGAATCGCTGCAAGGTAAGGCTGCTCCTAACGGTGTGCTTGTTCTTACAGGGGATGAGCACAGAACAAAGATGCAGGCCTACAAGTCCAATCCCCAATGTTATCCTATGGGAGTGAGTGAGTCTGATTCCACAAGCGCCAAGTCTGACTCCAAGTGGGTCTTTGGAGGGATGGAGAGGCCCTGGAGGGCCATGTAGGTGATCGTGGCCTGGCTCCAGCCTGACATCTTTCAATCTCCCAGAAGAAAAAGGAGCATGGCTTCCATGCCGTTTTGGCAATCTCACAGTGGCCATCTTGTTGATGGTGGTAGTGTTGTGAATGAGGACCTGGACCACTGAACCCCTGAAATGCCAGAAAAACTGTCATGATTTCCAACAAGCTGGTGCGCAAGCATTTCTCCTTGCCTTTCCACAGATTGCTCACTGAAAGATCCTGCAGATAAGCTCCCTATTCGATCCCAGACAGATCCATTACCACGGTGACCGTCTGTCACAACTGTTGGAATGGGGCCAACAAAAGGAGGTTGGTGCTCACCAAAGAAGATCCTTACAAACATGAAGGTGAGCTAAGAAAATATCCCTTGCGTCCCTGTTGAACTGGGAAAGCAGGTTTCTCAGTGACCACTGTGGAGACCCCATGAATTGCCTTGAGTCCACGACAATGAAGAGGCAGGACACCAAAAACCCTAGCATTCATGAAAATACACCTGGGAGTCCCCTGCTCTGCCAGGCAAGTGCTACCCAGGTCTGAATGCTTGCCACAATTTCGGGTAGGGGTTGGGGAGCCATACCTTGCTTCATAATGAGGACTGCCACTATAAACTGCTTGGAGGGGGGTGTCAGAAAAGTCTTCCTCAGGTTCATTGAGAAACCTGCACCTCTGGGAGTTTGGAGCATGTCACCACAAGATCCTATAAAAACGGACTCTTCCGACCATTCCTCCAGGAGCCAGATCTCAAAGTGGAGAAAGACTAGCAACCATTCTCCTATGCATCCACCCCCGACATGACCGTCAGCCCATTCTCTGGGCTGAAGTGAGGATGAATGGGAGTACCCTAAAGTGGTACGGAGTGCTTCCCACCAAAACACTGGAGTGCGTCTGACGTTTGTGGTGAATGGGGATGTGAAAGTGCATGACCTGTACACCTAAAGACAAGCCAATCGTGTAACTCCAGAGCTTGAAGGATCAGTATTAATGTAACCACCATGAATAAGTCCTTTTCAAGGTGCTTGTTAAGAAGCCTTGTTAAGGATGTGTTGGAGGCCCCAATCTTACGTTGGAACCAGAAGTGAAGGGAACACCAACCTTTACCGACTTCTGCTGTTGGAACAAACTCCACTGCTACCTTCTACAAAGCCAGAGCTGACAGACATCATCTCTTGGGAATTATTGTACAATACGGTTCTGCCCCTTCCAGAATCCTCATGATGATCCACAAAGTAAAATATTTAAGTGGTTTTGAGGCCACCCTGTTAATGGATACCGAGACTGTAGTCATGGCCTTTAGAGTACCTTTGTCTAGCGAAGAGCGGAAAGTAAACCTTCCTTGCTCCTATGGTGGGAGCTGATGCGAATACCCCTACTCCTTAAACAGGAAAGAGTAGGGGTCTATACCTTCTTCTCCCAGAGTACAAGAAAACAGAATGTACTGACAGATCTAAAGATGTGTTGTTCTGGTGCGAGGACTTACATTTCCACAGACCTACATCTGAGTTAGTAACAAAGTTGCAGGCCAATGAACATGTCCAAATGTTTCAAATGTGCATCTGCCTTCAGAGTTATGCTGTGGGCTGTATGTTCTGGTCCTCTCCATTCTGGGGAGGTGGATTTACAGGGAAGCGTGTTGGGGGGGGGGGGGGGGGGGGAATGTTAAATGTCTTTAAAATTATACTGGTCGGCTGTTACACCAGTGAAACTGTATGGTTACCGGCTATAAGGGTCTAGTTATGGAGTTGAGATCAAGCAGGCACATCATACACTTGTTGAGATCCAATTATCAGCTTTAAAATGCTACTCTGAATGTGGAAGGTCTAAACCTGCATGCAAATACAAAGTACGTACTGAAAGGGCTTCGGGATCTTGCTACGCTAGTGGCCATAATACAAGAAACCCAACTCATCCCCAAGGATGAAGCCAGGGTTTGTCAGATTTCCATACACAATTTCTTGCATCTAGTAGGAGCCAAGATGGGGGGCAGTTCTACTTATAGCTATGGAAGTTATGTTCAAAACACTAGGTGTTCTGAGATATGCATGGGAGATATATGGTGAAATGTGAATTATTTGGCCATATTGCTCCATCTATATGCCAAGGAAAGGCAACGGGTGTTCCTCAATCTTGTTCCGAGGATTGCCTAGTTTATAGAAAGACAACTTATAATGGGGTAGGAATTTCAACATGATGCTGGATCCCTCCATTGGTAAAATGCTACCTCCCTCAATCGATTTGCCCTTGCATTTGCAGGAATTGCGGCTGATAGAGGTTTGGGGGTTCCCACACCCCAGGAAAATAAATGTACACCCATGTGCTTTGGGGGGGGGGGTTGCCTGCATAGATTTGTTACTCATTTCCTTGAAGCTCATCCCATACAGCTCTGAAGCAGTAATCAAACTTAGAGTACTGTCTGAGCATGCCCTGGTCACAGCTAGCTGCAGTTAGGGTGTCGAGGAATCTTCCTAACAGCGGCCTCCTGGAAGTTGTATGAGCCTATACCCACGGTCCCTATATTGTGAAAGGATATCACAGCAGTTATTACCAATTGCATCAAATGGGATACCTTCCCTGGGACGAGAATGGGGGTGCTTTGGGATGGGTTTAAAGCAGTAGTGAGATGGGAATTTATCAGCCACGATGCAGCATACATTAGGCATAGGGAGGCCCCAATATTATAACTGTAGCGAGACGTCCATGCTAAGGAGCGCAAACGTAATATTAGAGGCTCACCGATGGTTTTGAGAGAGCCAAGAATTGCTAAGACTAATCTTGAATAGGACCTCACAAACCTTGATGAAAGCTAAGCAAAACTATTATAAAGTTTAAAACAAAGCAAGTTGAATGTCATAGCCGTTGGTAATCAGACTATGCATTTGGGACTTGGAGTAACGAATCTCCAAAGTCGGGTTTCACAACAATACAATTTACTAGATCAGATGAATCCAAAGCAAAAAATTGCAATGTAATGGGAAAATGGGATGTAGAGCTGGGTATGCAAATTGAATGTGACTCATTGAGGAATATATGGTCTAGGGTGCATAAATCATACAAATGAGTTACAAAAATGTGTCACTGAAAGCAGACCTTATAGGATCACTATCACAGAGTATTCATACAACTACACCTACTTACTACTTTGCGTGCTGGAGCGTGAACATGTTAAGGAGGGTATGTTCGCCCCTATGTGGTCTCCTAAATCCAAAGTTTTTTGGAAAGAAATTCAGGCCAAAATAATAGATCACAGGAATTTGATTGCCCATGGATTCATTGTTGGTGCTCCCAAGTGATGCTGTAGAAGGCGTTTATCTTATGACGGGTGTAACTGCTAATCTTATTAACACTTACGGATATTTTCCAAGTTGACCCTTGATAAATGTAGAAAAGAACGTGATGGTGTTGTATAGTAGTGTAGGGCCACTGTTAACCCCACTGCTTGGGGTTGTGCATGCCTAAAATCTATATAGTTGAATAAGGTTCGTAGGTCCAATATAGAAGAGAATTGCAAGAGTGCTGAAGAGACACAGCTGAAAGGAGAGTGAGCAGGGCAATGAAGCTGGGGGTATGAATACCCATTACTTGCATGCTACATATGTGAATAAAGTTATGTTATTGTTCACAAAGTGTGGCCTACCCTATTTCAGATGGACCAAAGATGAACATGTGATGGCACAAAATGTGGAACATTTTGGCATCCGAAAAAATGACAGCTTTCACAAAGCTGCTTTCCACAGTATATGCAAATGTGGTCCCCATTCATAGAGTACTATAGGGATGATCCCCAAATTTCCATAACAAATTCTAGACAAAGTAGCCACCATTCAACTTCAATTATATGTCGAACAGCAAGCACAGTTTTCTAGGAGATTGCCAGCCTGTATTTTGTCTTGCCAGAGGCACGAAGTTGGCACTTCTAGATGTTAAGGACAGCCTACTCCAACTTATTGACAATGACTAGGCTGGATCGCTCATGTTATTAGATCTCCCCTTTGCTGTTCAATATTTAAAGCCCTCACATGATCTCCTTGATAATCTTGGTGTAGTCTTCCAAAATTCAAAATCTAAGCCATCATTATTACTATGGATGACAGCAAACCATTTAGGCCTCAAGCCTTAGAAAATTTAACGTTTCAGGTTGCTACGCAAAATTCTTACCAGTAACCACATCAAGATACCATGAGAAACGTCTCGCGGTCTGCATATCTGCCCCTCCAATAAAATAAAAACTTTAGGTGTTACATTTGATTCAACCTGGTCTATGAAACCTCAAATAAAATATTCAGGTCAGCACATTTTTATTGAATGCTCTTATGGCAACTACGGCCTTGAATATCCGAGTACAACTTTGCAACTATGCTCAGAGCCATGATTGGGTCGAAGAAAGACTATTGCAATGCTCTTTATGCTGGTACCCCCAAGTGTTTAATCAAATTGTTGCTAGTTCTTCAAAACACCAATACCCCAGGATATGTATACATCACTCCTGTTCTGAAGCAACTTCACTGGCTGCCTGGCAAGTCCTGCATCAAATTTAAACTTTTACATTGGTGCATAAATCCATCTATGGCTCAATGCCATTATACAGCAAACATCACCTAAAACTACTAACTTTTTTTTCACACTTTAAGCTCTAATGCTTGCCAATTATTCAATGTACCTAGATTTAAACACGCACTCTGACTAGGTAGAGGAACACTGTGACCAAACTCTGGAATACTCTAAAAATCTCTACCCATTATATGAAAAACATACTTCAGTTTAGGAAAACTATCAAATCACTCCTTTTCTAATTAGAGTTTGCTACTCTGCTGGTCTTGTCTTCAAGCATTAAGATACCCCAGTTAGTTGTGCCTTTCCACACAAATACCCTCCTTACACAGGGATCGCAATGAAGATTGGATGAGCAGAAGCTAAAAGCAGCTCCTGGGCATCGAGCAATAAACCTTAACCAGGAGCTACTGCTGTGAAAGGAGGAGCTAGTACATAGTGTTCTACAAACATAACAAACAAAAGATGCAAATGTATCATTTTGTCCATAATTCAAGATCCCTTAAAGGGGTAGTTGTTCAAAAATGGCATTGTGTAAAAAGACTGACCATTATAAAATATACACATGTATATACAAAAAACGTTTTTACAAAAAATGTCTATGTAACACATAAATGATATGATAGGTTATTTATAACACGCGTAATACCCAAATGTTTAAGCGTGTGCCCTGGGATCAAACCTGTGTTGCTCGTTGATGTCTTGCTTCCAAGGCGGGCCCATTGCCCCTGAGCTATCCTTCTGAGACAAACGAGCCTCAGAGTCAGGATTTTTAAGCACTAGGAGGCAACCATTTTGTGAAATGAACAAGCCTCCTGTGTTCATATTAGTTCTGCTCTCGCTGCAGTAATCAAGCAAAAAAAAACACCGGGAGCGTTTGCTTATTGCTGCAAGAAAGCAGAGAATGCTGACGGTCTTCCCACCCCTACATTTCTATTTTTAATTCCTCTGGTCACCACAATCCTATTTTCATGAACTCTGGTTCTCCAAGTTACTGTATATAGAATATAGAATTGCGGCGTGAGGCGGAGTCTCCATAATTGCCTGTACTTTCGTTTTAATGTTCCTGGGCTCCCCCAGAAACTTAAAACGAAAGTACCAGTAATGATAAATACTACGACACCTGCTGCGACCGGTGGGAGGCTTAGTATTTCTAATTACGGTGACTTCCGCTTTAAGTATCCTGGGCTCACGCTGTCAGAGCGCACAGGAAACTTAAAAACAAAAGTAACGGCAATTAGAAGTACTACGCCTTCTGCCAAAATCAGCGGGAGGCAAAATAAAAGTACTGCCAAATAATTGCTGCGACTTCGCTTGAAGTTTCCTCAGCTCCCAGAAAACCTCAAGCGAAAGTAACTGCAATTATTAATACAACGCCAGCAGGCTGTAGCCTGCCAGCATTCTCTGCTCTCCGGCAGCAATAGGCAGAAGCTCCCAATAAGGGGCTTTTGCTCAATTACTGCCGCGAGAGCAAAGTTAATACAGCAGGCTTGTTCATTTCACCAAATGTATGTCTCCTAGCCAGGACTTTGAGCATCATATGCAGAAAAGATCATTTGTAAAAATATTGTTATATATATTTATCATGGGCAATGTTTTTAAACAATACATTTTTTTAGTAAACTACCCCTTTAAGCTTAAAATGGTACAGATGTGTTCTACTATTTATTTTTTTAGATTGTCCCAAATGTGCAGAGTAATATTCACATAGGCGCTCATTTTGTAGTGGTCAGTTGGCCTGGGGAGCTAAAAGCAGCTCCTGGCAGCTGTTGGTGTCAAGCTAACCGGGCTCTTCTAGGCCACTAGCTTCTGCTTGTGGGCTAGAAGAGCCTGGTTAGCTGGTTAGCTAAATGGCTCCCAGCTTCTCCTAAATTAGGAACCCTGTTACATAATCGTTTTCTAGGATTTTGCACATTAGTGTACATTTTAACAGATCCATGTGAGAGATATGATAAGAGCCGTCTTGGGGACATAGGCGTTTGCAATTATGCATGCATAGTTTGGAGCTGTAGCGTGCTACACATCTTTTTACTGCTACGTACCGAGATGTGTTTTCTATGTTGTGGTTTGTCTCTCCCTCTGTGTTGATTTATTCCTACCGTGAAATATTAAAGTTTGCACACAAAAAATAAATTGTCCAACCTAGTCTAGTAGTGCCATGACAACATTGCTACTGCTTCTGTGTTCATGGAACTGCCTACAGAGTTGATACCATCCAATTGGGTTTGCAGAATAAGCCTTGCTGTGTCCTTTCCATGTTGTCCTGGATGTCTGGCGGAAGATTATTCCCTACCATATCCGGAACCTTCCTGAGTACATGCAAGCAACAAGCAGGAAGCATTTAGAGTTCTCAGGCCTAAACTGCCCGAAGCAAAGCCTCTAGAGCCCTACCCATCAAACTTCAGAAACCCCATCTCAGGGATGCGGGGGTGGAGGGTAGTAGCAATGCTGCGGCCCTAGAACCAGCTGTAGTAGCTGGAATAACCCTGCTCTCTGGTGAAGACTGGACCAGGAGGAAAAGCCCATCCTTTGCTTATGCGCCAGGTCTATTGACACTTGGGATGGACGCTGACCTACTCTCCTAACTGTCAAAAGTGTATCTATGAGGGTAGCAGTGGTCCTGGGGATTTTCTGCTCAAGGTTATCTGTTGCGTTGGGTGTCTGAACTTAAATGAAATCAGCACCAATGATAGAGTGTCCACAGTCACAGTCATAAATCTAACTGACTTAAAAGAGACAAAGTTGAGGGCAACCAACAGAGTTGTATTGTAGAGTTGGGGTGATGTTGAGGCCACTTGCTTCTTGCAGATCCCCTCTGCAACTTCAAGCAGGAATCTTAAGATTGCTCTACAAGAGTTCTTTAGGTAACCGTCTCCCTTAGGCCAAAATGCATTGCAGATAATAAGGAATGTGGTCCTCTACAAAAATGGCTCTAAACCTTTTAAATTGGGTAACCCCATCATGAAAGACAATGACCAAGTAAGAGACTGGCACAGAGTCGGGGGCAAAGACACCAGCTTCCATACTTCTCACTTGGGCCAGAGCGCTTTGACATATGACAGCAGTGCTTGTGTTTCATGGGGCTGTCCTTAGGAACAGTGAACTGCCCTTTGGCGCGGTCATGCCTCCAGTTCAAAAGACCTTCATCATTTCTTTGTTGGAGCCAGGATGGCTTGTAATCGAGAGAGTATCCAGATTAGGGATGAAAGCCACGTGGGAAATTCATTGTTGATCTGCAAAAGGCAAAACAATGAGCCATCAAAATAAAGAAAAACAAAAAATCAAGTTTCTAGTTGTAGTGAAGTCGTGGGCCTCTTCACACTCCAGAGTGCTTCCTCTCAAACCTGGGGATGGCTAAAGGGCATCAGTGACCAGCTTTCTTTCCCAGTATAAATCATATACGTACTTGAACTCTTGTTGTGGTTAATTTGTGTAAACAAAGAAAACCATGGTTCATATACTGAACATTCGCAACACACCGGAGAAATGGGCGGATGTCACTTACGCAACAGTAAGGAGTTGGTGCAGACTAATGAGCACATCATGGTGGCGTGTCACACAGTGCAGTCTAAACTAGCGCTCCGGTTGAGCCATTTAGTTCATAATCTGGCTTACTTAGTAGACTTTTTGCTGAGTCTCTAGTGGAGAAGAAACGGTAGCCACCATTGCAGTGGTTAAGCGCTTACATTGAGCACGATTGTTCAGACTTCAGTGGTGATCTTGATATTACTTCACTAATAAGACTTTAGATTAAATAATATTCTGTGGCAGTGGTTGTTTCGTTTTGGGGATTTTATTGCATTTTCATAATTTTTTCTAAGCCTCTTCTTTTTTTTCTGGTTTATGTAAATGAAAGCAGAGATTGTTTTAATAGCCTTGAAATGTAATTATTGCTTGTGATTTTCTTAATTAAGAAGTGTAATTAGTGACATTGTTCTTTTGTAACTTGTGTAAGATTGGGTATTTTGCAACCAAAATCGCACACAAAAAAAACGGACCCATTTACAATCTATTGCTTCCACGATAAAATACCCCACTATTTGCTAAACATAATAACCACTTTAAATAAATCTCCCCCTCCCTTTTCCAATTTCCTAAGTGAATTGTTTTCTCTAGGTACATTTTTAATACATTTTATTTGCATGAGCAATGCAAGACAACAAGCCCTGAACCTTGGCAAGCTTTTTGTTTTAAAGCCAGTTTCCCCAGTCACTTGTACCCTATACACAAAGTTGCATTTAACATTCTTTAAAATGGTTGATATCAGGGCTCCCCATTAAATGTTGTATGAAATCAACAGCCTGCAGCCGTTCGTTTATCAACGTATTAGTACTAATTTTCTTATCATGTGAAAAGTGAAAAGTGAAAAGTGAAAAAGAAAAAAAAAACAAAACCGTAAGAAATGTAGATTGGCTAGGTCCATCACTCAGAATAGTAAAACAGATAGAAGGGAAAAAGAAAACTAAATCATGGTGCTGTGTCGTGCCCACAAATGCATAGTATTATCCTTTTTTGTTTTTCCAACCATTTTCAAAGATGTCACACTGTCGACCCATATATTATCACCAAAATGGGTACTTTTGTTTTAAAATTGGAAATCACAGTATCTGACACCAAACAGTATGAAAAATGTGTCTCCCTAGAAACTCAAAGCCCTATAACTGGATTGATAAGAGGTTGCCATAGCCAATATTCTCCAATAAACTTATTTTTCTTAACCATCAGACTCTGAATAACAAGACCTCCAGACTTGGTTACATGAGGAAGAAAAGGAGTGAGCACGGGAAGAGGATTCATTGCAAGAATGGTAATGCCTCTTCCTTTTTCTGGTACTTTCCTTCCAAATGCACCTGATGACGATTTGTCAGGGCTCTGTCCATGCACTCCTTAACTACGTCTGGGTTCATCACCTGACAGAATCCTTACTCCATTATATACCGTTTTTGGTTTTAGAAAAAGTGTAGTCCTGCCCCATTACCTTAAGTATAACCTATGGGGCATCATTTAAAGTTTGCCATGGCTAGCAACTGGTACTCTTGACGACTCCCTTGGTTCTGCCCTCACGACTCCTGGTTCATGGATCACAGGGCTTTACACAAAGTGTAAAGAAGTGAACCGAAAGTGAAGTTTACGTTCAGCAGCTACAACCCTTTTCCCTCGCTTAACTCCTCAGCAGCTTCATAACGTCTACTGAAGGGGAAGCGAAGGAACAAGGGCTATGAATTATTCTTCCAACTCCCACTGCATCAAAACATTACTGGCAACATGCATGTGGTCGTGGTGAAAGGCAGATGGGTGAGGGTGGTGCACTGAATTAAGTTATTGCCTGCTATGATATTACTGAGGCATTTGAGACTCGTAAGAAAGGCATGGTAACAAGTTAAGCCATACACAAGTGACCACAGTTCAAGGGTGTTCAAGGGTGTGATAAACACCTATCTAAACCTAAATTTAAGATGGGAGCAAGCTATGACCATGAAATAATAATAATGCAGTCCTAGTGGAGTCTCATCAAAATAAAAGGGTCTATACTAATAAAACCTATTGCCAATCCTTACAGCTAGGTTACAAATAGTGTGGGGTAATGTTCATGAATAAGAAAGGAGTGTTCACAAAATGATAAGTCAGGATGATCAGGCTGATGGCCTTCCTTTTCCCACGTTTTCAGCACGGGGCAAGGTGGTTCACTCGAGCATAGCGCACTCTTGGGCTTCTTCAGCACAGGGACACAGTTCCATTACAAGCATCAGGGTCTTCAATGCCCGAATCTATTGATTCAGAGGGCCTGATGTATCAAACAAATAAAAAGTTCCTTTCCAAGTGATCAAGTAGGGCAATTCACTTTTCGCCCTGGATCCCCCTCAGCCGGGCTTAGATCCCTTTTGCTTCCACAATTCTCTCGGGTAACTCACGGATCAACCTGGATATCTCTCAGTCGGGCTCAGATTCCTTTTACACAATTAGTCTCCCTCAGCCGGTCTCGGACCAAATACAGTTTGTATTAGCTTACAAAGACTTTCAAATGTGCACGGGGGTGGCTTGACCCATTTCAGGACCACTCCGATGTCACAGTTCACCATTTTACACTCTCAGTTGGATACCTAACAGAGATCTTCGAATGAGCACCCACTGGGTGCCGGTCCACTCTGTATATGTTATCTTGGGTTGCCTCACAAAGTTCCATCACAAAATTCAATTACTTCTTTAGTTCCAATTATACTTGTGTCGCTCATTGCCAACGCCTCACACACGGTTCTCTTTATACAATGTTGCTGCTTGCAACCTCGGTTCTAACACAGACCAGTCTCCTATCAGTCTCCGACTCACCGTCTGTGCTGATTTTACTGGTGCTGCTTTGTTGCGGAAGCCAAGGACAGTACCACAGTGGCAATCCCTCCTCCCCACCTCAGCTATCGATGCGGCAGGGCCCCAGGTACCTTCGACACACAAGGCACCTTTCTTCAGCTTTAATTCCTGGTCTTATGTTTCTTGCTCTCGAGGGCTTGTGAAAGTATCGGTTTTCCTTCGAAAAGGCCAAGGGCAATTTCCTCCTTGCAACTCTTTCTTGTCTTCCCGTCTTTCTCGTATTAAACTGCCATCTCAGAAACTCCTGCTTCCTCGTGTGTTTTGCCTTGCTCACTGTGTGCTTTCGTGCTCTGCCCTTTATCTCTCCCTATGGGGAAGAGAAAGGGAAGTCAGGCGTGTGTAATCAAAGTTGATTGCCTGATCTTGCCTGGCCTCAAAATTGGGACCAGATGGCAGGCTCTCATACAGTTATAGCCCTCGTATTCCTATGTTTTATTTTCTGTATCCTGGTTCATTTTCCCTCATCCTATGAGGGTTGGTAAGCTCGGAAGGATGAGAATCTGGGGAATTGTGTTTGTGGAATTAATTAGAAAAATCTGTAAAATAATAGTTGAGGTCTGGCGAGCGAATAACCTGGATTATTGTTGTGTAATAGAAATGGAAAGAATGCATTTATTATTGGTTTCTGGAAGGGTCGAGGGGAGTATTGATATGTTGCTTTTCTGGAAAGAGAAGAATACCCTGTCTTACCCGCGATTTCGCCACTTGTGTTTTCCAAGTATCCCTGACAATAGGCTGGGATAAACACCTCTGGTCTCTCACAGGCTGCACTTGAGATATGATGATAGCACCTTCACTCTTGAGCATGTACCTTACATATAAGGACTCTACCAAGCATATGATGCATCAGATTGTGTTACTGAGGCATTTGGAGTATCTGACAGCACCTACAGACATATATACCTTGCATAGGACTATGCTGGCATATGACGCCTTAGATTGCGTTACTGAGGCATTTGAAGCTGCACT
Organism: Ambystoma mexicanum; assembly: GCF_040938575.1. Taxonomy (NCBI): domain Eukaryota; kingdom Metazoa; phylum Chordata; class Amphibia; order Caudata; family Ambystomatidae; genus Ambystoma; species Ambystoma mexicanum. The sequence continues at coordinate 781,679,006 of NC_090939.1, forward strand.
TTATGCATCATAAAGCCTGCATGTGGGGACTATTCAAACATATGGGGTCTTAACTGGCAGCATCCGATATTCCGGAATGCATTTGAGATAGCACTTGCCATATAATGAGAGCACCTAGCTATGTGAAGCTGCACAATCATATGTAGTGTAATGAAATAGACTTTTATACTATGCACAGGAGACATTAAATGACACTGGATGGCATTACTTCAGCATTTAAACGCCTTGCCCGGCATATTTTGGCAACAAGTGGGCATGAGACACTGCACATTACATAGGAGACTATAAAAAGCACTTGAGACAGTAACTGCCATTCAATGGCATTAATGAGATCTGTGATTCTGTCTATTGCGTATGGGGACCATACGAGGCAATACCTGACGCATGGCATGTCACAGGCCCTGAAGCAGCACTAGCATGAGGAAGGACATACCTTATATGACTAGGCATTGTATGGGATTACTGTTGCATTTGTGAATGCACTTACTATACAATGGCAGATCCTGGACATCTGAAACATTTGGCGACTAGGATGCAAACAAGACCTTAACTGGCAGATGGCATTTCTAATCTTCACTTGGCATAAGAAGGAAGCACCTGGGGGTTTTACCTAAGGCAACTGTACCAGGGACATAGGACACTAGCTGGCATCCCCTGGCCCTCATGAGGCATTCGAGGCTGCACTTCTCATTTGATGGCAAAACCAGGATATTTCTGTCTTAGGGGTGTCACGGTATTAGTTTTACGACGGTACAATAACGTTCTTGCCAAATGACGGTATAGCATGGTTATCGCAGTATAGCAGGTGGCGTTAACTAATCTTAAATATTTTCTAAAAGGTCATACATTGTCAGATTTATCATCACAAACAAAACCAGGCACCCAGGGCCAGAATTGGGCTTTTCAACATACTTTCCACTGAAATACCACCCCTTGCTTCCACCAAACACAAACACATGTGTGGAGAGGAGGAGGGGGGGGGGGGGCTGCTGCGACTGGCAAAGCAAACTGAATAGCTTTTCTTAAGTGGTCATTTAGGCTTTTAGCTCCCCCCACTGGCTACTGGTGAAGATGAACATGTTGCCATCTTGATAACCTGCATGCCGCAGATCAATAGAGGCTGATGGTAGTATACGCGTGTACACACACACACACTTTACGTTACAGCCTTTACTTGCGGGCCAAAAGGTGTTCAGTAATCACAGACATGTTACCCTTTGGTATGGCAGCATCGAATACCCACAGAGATGAGTGAATTTCGCAGTGTGACTTATATGTAAATTCAATGATCGAACCAGGGAAATCACCCATTGTCATATGTTTAGCAAATATTATCCATTATAAATATATAAACCCCAAAGCCGCCAACCCAAAGTAAACCCTTTTCCTTCTTGGCACTGTATTTATTCTTCCTATTGCTAACATATTGATTTTGTGTCAGGCACGAGTGGTTTATGGAATGGCATTAAAAACTGCTCCAACTGAAACTACTTGGCAGACGGCACATCCAACAGTGCAAGACCAAGACTGTGCAGCACTTGCAGCCTTTCCAAATCAGATTGAAAAGCACACTTCACGGTATAAACGGTATACCGGTATAAACAATGGGACGGTGATTATTGTTCAATTAAGTGGTTCATGGTATTTTTAACGGTATACAGCTATACCCCTATTCTGTCTGTACCATACAGGCGACTACAATACTTGGCATGTAAAAGGCATAAGATGGCAGTATCTGCATATAGGAAGTTACTACTGTCATACCCTTGCCATATACTTACACCACCCATGGTTAATCAACGGAGCAACCTAGTTAAAACATGGTTGGAAACTAAAATAAACTTCAACCTCTTCAGTATCGTATTATATTAAGCATAGGCTTGCGTGTTTTTACATCCATGAGGTACTCGGGGGCAAAGGTTATGTGAACTTACTACTCGAGGTGTCACTTCTGTTAGTTACTCCTGACCTGTTGGGCGGAGTAGCGTGCCTGCCTAGAATGTTCCGCAAGTGGGGAGATGCCTATTAAACAAAGTTTGCTGCTACACACAATTATATAGTGAAAATTGTGACTGGTTATGCAAACGATCTCTTCCAAACGCAAATTTAAAAAAAAGATGTTACCGGCTGCTAACATGACATATGCGCCGTGAAATTATTCGTTTACTTGCATTCCCAACCCGGGCGCACACTCTGGCAGTAATTAGAAAGACCAGCACATGCATGGGGCAAGGGACTGGATGCGCCGTTTGCATAGAAATAAGGCATACTTTAAGATTTAGGATAAAATCCTAGAGCTTTGTTCGAAAACCGAAGGGGCAGACTGGTTCCATCGCGCCTAAATTACACTTGAACCAGAGTAACAAGGGAGTGGCGATTTGCCTAGGCAAAGGAACCAGGTCTGGGAGGCCACGGCTATTAATTAGGTGTCCCAGCTGGGCATTGGGTACGCAGCTGTTAACGTGATCAATGACTTACCTTAATGTCATCTTTACTGATTCGCTTATAAATTATCCGCAAGTGAGACTAATGTACAGGTGCTAATTTATTTAAACTGTTCGCTGCCATTCTACAGAGCTTCCTAAACTGCATCTGGCACCTAATGTTAGCTGTCATTTGTACTTAGACATGCCTGTCCTAACGACTCTCTTCATTAGACATGAGTGCAAATTATGAAATATTGTGAAAAATGATACATCAAATTGAATGGGCAAAGCAAATCAATTAGATACGTTTTACACAGCAATTCACACTCTGGAGAATAATACACCCTTTCTTCGGCACGAGGGGTAAAATTACAATTAAAAAGCAATTGGAGTGACTTCAGCAGTGCGATGCATCTTTTTATATTCCTTTTTTTTGCTGCAATTGGAGTTATGCTTGGGTTTCTATGCGCCGTCGGAAATTGAGCTTTCAGTTCCTTTTAAAAACACACTAGCTTTAAAGTTGGACATTGGTTATGTCTGCGACGTCAGTGCAGTAAAGGGTATGGCGTATAAGGTCGCGGATTCCAAGAATCGCTCATCCTATTAATGGATGTTTAACGTAAATTAGCGTTAGTTTCACAAAAGCAAAACACAGCAAGAGATTACCAGTGGAAGCGCACAGGTGCAGAAACCATCAGAGGAGGCATTTCATCCTCGTCATCTTAAGAAAAATTATTTGAAATTCGACAATCGTAGCTCAGACTGTTTAATTACATGTGATTGAAATATGTAAATATACACACCACGTTATACGCATGCCGGGCCCAACTTACCCCTAAACGTAACGCGAGATCAATATCCTAAATTTGTTCATGTTAAGATTGTTTTTCTGCCTGAAATAATTAACTTAAATCTAACACATCAAGAATGGACTGTTAGGGGCTTTAATCAGGCACTTTTGTCTCTGAATCTTTGGCGACAGTTAATTCTATGGAGGTTGCATAATTAGCGTTGCAATTTGCGAGTAGCAGCCGCTTGCCACCCATTCTCTACTGCACCCACAGCAGACATGCAAATCACGCAGTAAATCAAGCATACGTGACCATAGCGTCTCTTCATTAGACACGGATTAGCAGAGTCACATTATTCTGCAGTATGCAACTTTACACACCACAAGGGTGCATACAAGAAGCAACGTTAATTTCAAAATCGACACGGCTCCCCTCTCAAACAATTCCTGGCACAGGCATATGTCCCCTATGCACAGACTCAAGTCATGGTGGGTCACATGAGATAACCTTTCAAATTCAATAAAATAACTAAGGTGGGGGCTTAGTTAGAATATGTTGGTTCAGATATATAACCCACTATGTAAAATTAAGCTTTTAGGGTCAATTTCCTAAGCCTGAAGAGAAATGCATAGATTCTTCACTTAAAAATTTTTATACATTGAAAAGTATACTCGATATCGTTCACTCACATTATAGACAACCTTTAGCTAACCTCTAAGTATATTTGACAACGGGATAGGGAGAACAGACTGCCTGCACAACCTTGTGGACAACACGCTGCTTAAAATATAGTCCTGTTTGTCTTTAATGGTCACTGATCATTTTGGTCACCATTTGCTTTTTTGTCATGGATAGTTACGGATTTCAAACTCAGTCTCTAGTCTTAGAACATCCTGAGAACCGCCATTACACAAAATGGTTCGAGAGAAATTCTTTTGCACTAGGGTTGCACCCAATAGTGATCCTACTATTCAGCTGGTGTGCCTTGCCGCAGCCAATGAGCAATGCGCGTATTGGCTGATGAAGCCTTGCCCCAGCAGTTACACGCTGATTGTTTGTCATCTCTCAAACAGAGAACAGCTAGCTAATTCTAGAAAGCATACTTTGGATTCGAGTCAGTGTTTCAAATGTTATTCGGCCAAAGCCGAATACCTGAATTTCAGCCTCCAACTTCAACCGAATACTCACTCGAAGCCAAAGTTCTGTGCACCCCTATTCTGCACTCCTAATATACTCAACAAGTGATAAGAAAATGGAAGAACACCACAATCTTTTTTATCGTGTGTGGACTACTGCTGGAAATTATTCAGGAAAAGATCCATGCATAAGAAGCCTATGTGCCATGCCAAAATCTACACAAGACCAACAGATGTATTATTTGACTGCACAGTTTCATCTTTCATCCATCGTGATCAAATAAAGGTAAATGGAAAGAGCGCAGATTTTCTTTTGATGCAGTGGAACTTCAAATACAGTTAATGAGCATACTTGAGAAATTCAGAGTGTGAGGCAACAGAGTAATGCTCAATGGGCCACTGACAAAAGCCACACACAAAACAAAAGACATTGCTCGCTATGTAAAGGCATGGAAAATCTTCACCAAATCGGAACGTGTAACAGTATATTCGGTAAAAGAACTCAAAGAAAAATGATGAGGAAATGGGAATTAATGTGGGTGAAAGTGGAAAGAGGAATGCAAGATACACAGAAACACTTGTCATAAAAAAAGAACTTTGAAGGTTTGTTACCAAAATTGCAACCATTTGTTTTATAACCATATATTTATTTGTTCTTAGTCATTCGCAAAAACACAAGCTGTCATACAGCTTTGTCCAGTTATTCCATTCCAATAAACCAAAACTTACACTTCACTTGAAACCACAACAGTAACTCCCCACTCCCCCCTGCCCCTCCCCACCAGTTCCCTTCCATCCACTACAGCCTCCTCAAGTCCTTATGAGCTGCTCCACCCTCCTCTTCCTCTCCCAAGAATCCCAGTGGCTGCAGTCTCCTCGGGATGTACAGGTACATCATGTCTTTACTTGCGTATTATAAGAAGCGTGACCAAACTTTCCCAAACTTTCTAAGGGAGCCTCTTAATATTGCTGTCAGTTTTTCCACATCCACCGCATCCCAGATGGCATAGTACCATTGTAACAAAGATGAGGGGTCTATTTTTTCCCTAGCTTATCTACGCAACGCTTAGCTGCTAGCATTAAGTTGACCCATAGCCTTTCCATTCCCTGCTCCATCCCCATCCTCCACTGAAAGTTAATCCTCAGGAGGATTTCTATCCCTGTGAAGTCCCTTTCAATGGGCAATATTTCTAGAACTTTCGTTTTCACTTCCTGCCAAAAGTGCCCGAGTCGTTGGCAACTCCACCAGACATGTTCCATGGTCCCTACTTCAGCGCATCCTCTCTAACACTCCGACAGAGATAAGGCATCAAACAGATGGAGCTTTTCTGTGTTATAGTGCCACTGGTGCAGCACCTTATATTGCAATTCCCTATTTTCAACTGAAGTTTGGAAGGAGAACCAGCTTTTCCACTCGCTCTCCCACTCAGTATCCGTAAATGCCTCCCCATCTCCCCTTTCCCCACTTATCCCTCAATGCCATCTCCTCCTCCTCCTCCTCCTCTCCCTCCTGCAAAAGTTTATAAATTGCAGAAATCAATCTCTTATTCTCCACTGAAGTTCGCACTAGTTTTTCCCACCCTGTGTGCTCCCTTGTTGCCCCTTCCTTCATCTCGGCCACTCCCGCCCAGTGACTTAGTTGACAATACGCAAACAGATCCTCGTCTATCAGTCCCCAATCTCTTACCTTCTTCAAAATGAGTTGTATTGCGTACCCTCGTATAAATCCCCCACCCCCTCACCCCTCCAACTATCTATTCAGTGTTTGGATCTACCATAATCTCTGCCCGATGGGAAAGCCGGGTTACCGTAAAATTGGGGTTCCGGGCGATGGCCAGGGCGACAGCCGTATTTCTTATTGAGCTGATCCCAGAGCTTTAGCATGTCACTCGTTATCAAGTTCGTCCCAAGACCCTTCGGCCTATCACCTGCCCTCATCCCTGCAATCTTACATAAGTGACTCCATGCCACTGCCTGTTCCATTCGTATCCAGAGCTTCTCGGTACCTGTTCTCCCCCATTCGACCATTGCTCTCAGCTGTCCGGCCTGGAAATATTTTATTATACAGGGACAAGCCACCCCGCCCGCCCCCCGCGGTCTTGCTCCTAAATAGCATCTTTCTCCCTATTCTCGGTTTCTTTCCTCCCCACATATATTCCATGAGACTGTTTTGGATGTCCCTCAGAATTCTGGCCGGCACTGCCAATGGAATTGCCTGCAACAGATAAGAGTCGGGGAAGTATATTAATTTTTGTAATAGCGATCCTTCCATACCACAATGTGCATAGTACTTGCCATCTATCCAAGTCTGCTTTAATTTGTTTCACTAAGCTCGAGTAATTTGCCCCCACTATTCCACTTATAGATGCTATTAGTTTGATCCCCAAATATTTGACTGATCCCGACTCCCAACAAAACGGAATGCTCTTTTCAAGCATTCACCTCTGCTTATCAGCAATGGACAGATTTAATATCTCAGATTTCCCAAAGTTTACCTTAAAGCCCGATACCCCCCGCAAAGGCTTGTATCTTGCTCATGATTGCCGGCATTGACCTTTCCGGTTCAGTGATCATCAAGTTCACATCATCAGCAATAACCCAATTTTGTGCCAATACCCTGCCCAGTTCACCCCCTAGATTTCCCCATTCTCCCTAATCCATTGTGCAAATGGTTCTCTTACCAGGGCAAAAAGAAGAGAGGACAGTGGACATCCCTGCTTTGTTCCTCTTCTTATCGCGAAGGATTCAGTCAGCCTCCCGTTCACTCTTACCCTTGCCCAGGGTTCCTGATAATATGCAAGGATCATTTTCTTAATTTTTGGCCCCAGACCGATGCTTCCCAGTACCTGTTCCAAGAAGGCCCAATTGACACGATCAAATGCCTTCTCGGCATCTAACATCACCAGGCATGTCTGCGTGGTGCCCTCTTTCTTTCCTGTCTTTTTGATAACATGCAGTACCCTCCTTATGTTATCGAATGTGCTCCCCTTGATAAAACCAGATTGTCTTGGTTCACCAGTCCCGGTAGAATTCTCTCCAATCTACCCACCAATACCCATGTGTACAATTTGGCATCAACGTTAATTAATGCAATAGGGCAATACGAGGAACATTGATGTGGATCTTTCCCCAGTTCAGGGATTAGAGTTAAATGCGTCATATTCATTGATTTGGATATTTCCCCCGAATCTTGGAACCAATTAAATAAATAGTTTGGTTAAAACTTTGGCTAGAGGTTCCTTGAATGTTGTATAAAACCCTGAGGTTGGCCTGACCGCCCCAGGACTTTTATTGCCCTTCAATCAGGGTGATCGCCCTCACCACTTCGTCATACGCTATGGGCACCTCAAGACTGTCTACCTGCTCATGCGTGAGGCGCGGCCCTTCCCAACCCAACACTCCAAATATCCCCTCTGTTCCTCCTCTCACACTGCCTCTTCCCCGTATAGGTCTGCGTAAAACTCTCACCACCCTCCTCTTTTCACCTTCAGCTCCAACCCTCCTCCCCTTTCTCCTCCAACACATCTATGAACGCCTTTTGCTCTTTCACTCTTATCTGCCATGCTAGAGCCACCCCCACCTTTTTCCCTGTTCATAGAACCTCTGCCTACTTCTCATAAGGTGCTTGCCACCGCTCTGTTAGTCATCTATCTGAGTGGTCCTCTCGCATGAGCTAGTTTCATGGCCGCCTTAGGTGTCCCCCTTTCCTTGTGTATGCATTCCAGCTCCCCGATTTCCTCCTCCAATTTACTCTCCGCCTCCCTCTTCTCCTCTCGCATATAATTTGCAGCCCTTATGATGTGACCCTTAATACACCGCTTGAATCTGTCCCATCTCTCCCCCCATGTCCCCCTCCTCGCCCAGTTTCTCCATAAATAGACGTATCTCATTCTCGGTCTGTTGTCTTATTACCTGGTCTCTCAAGATATATTCCTCCAGCCTCATCTCCCCATCCCTCACCGCAGGTGCCCCTCCTCCCATTCTACCGAGATCATCGCGTGATCCGATATCGTCAGGCTTCCTGTGTCCTACATCTTTCGATTGCTCCTCTTGTTGCCCAAATCTAATCAATACGAGAGTACGACTTGTGAACGTGTGAATAAAAGGAGTAGTCCTTCAGTCGTGGATGAAATATGCTCCATACATCACCAATCCCCTCTTCCTGGAGTCTTCCCAGTAAGTAATTGGACATTGCGTGTCCCATCAACCCCCCCCAGATGTGTCCCACACCCGATCTACTGCCAAATTAAAATCCCCGAAATGATTAGTTCTCCCTGCCTGAATCTACTCATCTCCTCCAAAAACCTGAGTAGAACGCTCTCCTGCCCTTGGTTCAGAATGTATACTGGTGCCAAAGTGTACAGTTGTCCCCTTGGGATTCCCTTTATCATCACGTACTTTTCCTCTCCATCCCGCCTTACTTTTACCCCCTCCATGCTTACGGATCTATGCAGCAATATCGCTACCCCTGCTCTTTCGGTTGCCGCCATTGCATGATACTGTATAGGATAGTTCCTATGCCTGAAGCATACCTTGTCCCCTTTGGCCAGGTGCGTTTCCTACAAACACACTATTGCTGGTTCTTGCTTGTTTAGTTCCCTCTAAATGGTGACCCTTTTGTTTAGACGGTTCAGTCCCCTTACATTCCAAGGTGTCAACCTATGCATCCCACCCTGTAGTTCAGCTCTCTTTGCCATCCAGACACCCTTTGATTTATTAAGCACTTTTCCTGCAGCTTCATACTTCTCGCCGAACTGGTAATCCCCTCCAACCGTTGCATGCAACTGTCCCTGGATCCATCATCCAGGTTCTCGGCGTGGTCCCCACTAGTGGACCGTAAACTGTTTTGTTGCCCCTCCCAGTCTTCTCCTTTCTATTTTACCTCTCACCAATCCATATTCTAGTCCATATGGCCATTAGCAGTTCCCAAACCTCCTGCCACGTTTTCTTTTAACTTTTCGTGTTCCATTCTAAGGCCCCTCGGGCTAATTCACCAATCCTTTTCCCCCAGGTGTCCATTCGACGTGGCCCCAGACGCCTCTCCCTGGTCCATCCGCAGCACCCTCAGACCTTCCTCCACCTCCAACAGTTCTCTCTTCATTATCCATGCGGAACTGCAATCTTGTCGGGTAGAGCCACCTATACCTATTTTTTCTCTTGTTCAGTTCCTCCATAAGTGGTCTAAATGATCTTCTCGCTAATGTAATCTGAGAAAGGTCGTCATACAGTTGGATTTCACACTCCTGCCCAGCTATCTTTCCCTTCTTCCTTGCAGCTCCCATTAGCCGAACTTTGTCTTTATGCTTATGCAACGTCACCAGTAGGTCTCTGGGCCTTGCCCCCGGCTCCACTCTCTGAATGCCCATCCTGTGCACTCTGTCAATCCCCATGGTACTAGCAGAATACTCCTCCACCAGGGTTTCAAAAAGTTCTCGGATACAGGCATCCAGGTCCGCCCCTTCCACACCCTCCCTCAGGCCTTTGATGTGCACATTGTCCTGCTGGGACCGGTTTTCTAAATCTTCACATTTTTCGTCCAGCACTCAAAGGCGATCTTCTGTGCCCTGAAGTTGCTGAGCCCTTCTCGCCCTCTTGCTTCCAGTTCCGTTGTGCGTTGTTCCATCTCCAGGAACCTTTCCCCCAGCGAATCTATGTCCCTCCTTTGTAATGGCCCGAGAGAGTTCCTCCTTAATGCTTGCACCTTCTGCCTTAACAGTGTCCCTGAACTCCCCCTTGAACTGAGCAAGCGTCTTTAGGAGATCCTCTTTAAATGAGCACGATTTCCTCTTCTGTTCCACCTGCGGCCCTTCCGAAGGGCAGTTTTGGACTGTACGTGCACCCTGTGTTGTCCTTCCTTTTCCCGCTCTACTGAGTTTGAGCTTTTCTTCTTAGGGCCCATCGGCTTTCCTTTGCCCCAATCCCATGCACCCCCCCCCCCCAAACTTCAGGGTTGGGCTACTCTTGTATGTCCGCTCCCCACTTCCTTGCCTGGGTCATTTCAGCAGTGCACACCCCACTCAGTTCCTACATTGGCTACCTGTAGTTAGGAGAAAAGCCGGTGCATAACTTTCAAAGCAATTCAAGGAACAGGTCCCAAATGTATTCAAGCAAAACTCGGCCAATACATTCCCAATTTAAACCTCCTATCACCTTCACTCATGACTTTGTTGGTGCCCAACTATTCTAAGAAATAGGGAGGATCCTCCTTTTGAGCTCCTGCGCACCACAACTCTGCAACACTCTCCCCAAAGAGAATATACACCACTACTGCCAATTTAAAAGAGCCATCAAATCGTGGCTGTTTCCCTATTAACAGCTTTCCACCACTTTCCGAGCCACTCCACCTACTTGACAGCTGTCAAACGACACACAGAGGCAGGCTCTCACTCCTTACTTATATATTGCGTTCAGTAGCCACCAACAATGCATACTCCGACTCCACAAACTGCATTTCTGACCTTCACCTCACAATCAAATTTACTCATGTCCACCCTAACATTCTTCTGTTGATACTTTCTCTAACATTGGGTGGTTTATTTTGGATACCATTGCACAATATATGTAACTTCCTCTCGGAGCTACTGTACTTGATATTGTTTATATTCAAGCAAGCTCTACCTACATTAGAATTGCCCACTACAAGTCTGCTGTACTCCCAACACACATCATACCTAGGTGTATCTTTTTTTTCATTTCAATCCCCTTATATGTATAGGCAGCCTTCAATCACTTTTCCAATAAAATCTAATGTTCACACTTTAGATGTTACTTTAAATAACTGACTTCTCTACCAAATTAAGGCTAAGACAACAATCCTTTTTGCCCGTTGTATCTGAAGGATAATTCAATATAACAAAGGACTTGAACCCCTTAAGAAGTGTATATTATTCCTTCTTTCTCAGTACCAGAGGACTATGTTTTTGGCACATGGTGGGAAAGCCCTTCAGTTTCATTTTCCTGTGTATCCGTTTGTATTCCCTGCATACTTTCAATACGTAAGCCAACGCTTGGCTCCGAGACAATAATGTCCATTTGGGCTTCCGCTACTCCTTGGTCAAGTAGCACTATCAGAGGAGCGTTCAGACATTACAAGAAAGTATCTTAGCCACCAAAACTGCTTGGAACGCTTGAGAGCACCTCAAGGCAATTATGCATCCATAACTAATCTCTCAAAACACCTAGTTTATTATACCGAACCTCCTAAAATGAGGCTGCCATTAAGATCCCATCTCTCCCTCCTAATGGACACTTCCTTTTCCCAACAAACAGTCATGTATATCCGACTTGCATCCCTGCTCATACACTCATTATACCCCATTTGTCTTGCCCTTTTGTTTTGGTACACCACCAAGATCCACCTATTCTCCACCCAATTAATCCCCCCGCCCCTTCCCATCGTCTCCCCTCATTTACTCCTCCGCTAGACTACGGTGTCACCAATGGACCATGACTCACTGCTTTAAGACCACTACAGGGGTGACTGGCACAGTATAAAAACCAATTCAAATAACATTGCTTTCAATAAATAGTCTATTCTAACCGGAGCAGAAATGTGATATTTATAGAACCACACTCATAGTAGGTAACATCATCAACGTTTGATGTTTACCGGAGACCTTTAAAACATGGTCTATAATTATTAACATTCTAATCATTTCATCCCTAGCCAAGACACAATACGTCTACTTCCAGGACAAGCCTACGCGCTCAGAGACCATGACTACGCTGATGATTTGTCAGAGTATAAAAAGCGTCACAACATAAAGGATCCAACATATGGAGCACAACTAACCTTGACAAAGCTTTGTAAAGTGGGATGAAATGTTTACAGAGGTGTGCTTATGCATGAGATTGCGTTTTCATTTTTTCCCCCGTAAATACGTTTTTGTGCTTTATTATTATTGAGAGCCGCACCAATCTTTTAGTTTTTGGATTCAGGGTGTCTCTCCGCACACATGGTTGTGACTGTCTCGGTCTGAGGGCGTCAGAGATGTCACGGTTCATTCTATATTTCAGGTTGGCCGCTGTACACACGATCCGAGATGTGTCTTGTAAGAAGTACAATAGCCGGAGACTCAATTGCTACGTTTGTACTGCTTATGTGAAACAAGCGAACAACTTAAAATTTGTTGCATTTTTTTGTGTGTTCTTTTTTAAGGCGAATCAGCCTGTTTCATACGGAGATGTAGAAGCATCAACATAATACAAAATGAGATGAAGGCTACTGTGAAGTAAGTTACAAAGTAGAGAAAAGTAAAGTGCTAAACCTTTTCCTTCAGGTGGTCTATGTTATTTTATTTCTCCGTTTTAGGATAGTTAGAACGAATCCTTACCAACGCAGGTTTCTCAATCACGTGTTTATTAAGGTAATTGCAGCTCTACATCAAGAGCCCCATTTTTGGCTGGTACAAAATAGTATACAATCCAGTGATCCACACATTTCTACTCAATTGTTTATGAAACAAGCAGCAAATGAATGATGCGACATTGTCTTTGCTCATCTACTTTTGATAAAATTCATATTTTTTCCTCAGTGTGTTTGGTCATCATTATGTGCCTTTGATAAACCCCACGAGCCCTCTTTTCTTGTGCATATTGCGTAATCTCATTCTTCTGCCAACCAGGGTTTCTCGCGCTGTTTAAAAGCAGCAAGTGGAATAGGCCATTGGAGAAGTTATGGAAATACGGCACTGTGGTCAGCAGCTTATTCGTGGGAACGTGGTGGAGGGCCATTTATTTATACTCCTCTATACATCCGAGGGCTGTAATATATACACTGGCCATGATGGTCATGGTAATGTTTATTTATATAGCGCCTATACACAGGCAAGTCAGAGCCGTTGAAATTTGGAGACGATAATAGTCTGCACAGGCATAGTACGTGCATATAATACATTTAACATTTTTAGACACAGCAAATAGGCTTGACGACGATTCTGCAGTTTTACCAAGTGCAATTAAAGGGTGAAGACAAGGAAGACCAGACAGACTGTCTTCAGGCACAGTGAATTCGGATCATGCAAGTGCCCAGTGGTCAAGGGAGGGGGAGGTCCAAGTGCACCCAGTCAGTGGAGACTGGGGGTAAGTGCAGAGAGCCACTCTCTTGGGTTATTTCTCAAGTGCAGTGAGGGTGGGTGGGGTGCAGGGCCCAAAGGCAAGTGCAAGAGGACTGGCAGGGGTGCCTGGGTCCTGCGAGACTCTGCGGTACACCAGGCGGCCAGTCAGCAAGCTGTAGGGAAGAGGAGGCAGAGAGGGAAAGAACAGAGAGTTAGGTTAGCAGGGTAGATGGAGAGAGAAGGGAGAGAAGAGGAAGGTCTTGAGGAGTTTCCAGAACTTAAGAAGATCAGGCTCAAGACAGAGGGCGGCAGGGAGGCAGGGAGGCTATTCCAGAGGGAGGCACCTGCTGAGGATAAGGATAAGGATCTCCCTCCAAATCTCTGCTTGGAGAACCAGCCCCCCCCCTTGTAGAAGGTTGGAGGTAGATGAGCGGAGAGCTCGTGAAGTACAGTATTTAGGTAGGCAACGTTGCAGGTAAGTAGGTCCCAGACAACGCACAGGGTCTTGAACTTGATCCTTGCAGCCACGGGGAGTCAGTGAAGGGATTTCAGCACCAGAGACATGCAGTCCCTGGGCTTGAGGCTGTTGATAAGTCTTGCAGTTCTGTTCTGAATGAGTTACAGAGGACGCAGGGCAGAGGAAGAGGCTATTGCAGTAGTCCAGCCTAGAGAGAACCAGGGTTCTGGAGACAGTGAGCCTCTGGGGGGAAAGTGGGAACAGGTAGAGTACCTCTGAGGAGGTGTAGCTGATAGACTTTTTAGAGATGTCCTAAATGTGGGAGGAGAAGGAGAGAGTGGAGTCAAATATGACCAAGGTTCTTTGCCTCGCAGGTGGGTGCAGGTGCAAGGCCAATGGAGGCCGGCCAGAGTGATAGTGGGAAAGCAGGAGCAGAGGTCCCAATGCGACGATCTCGGTCTTACTTGCGTTGAGGCAGAGGTCATTTGCAGCACACCATGACTGAATAGCGACAGACCTGAGCGAGGAGGAGGAGACGTTTGAGGGTAGCCTGAAAGATAGCTACGTGTCATCCAAGAGGTGAAGGTGGCAATCACGCATGCCAGGGCAGCCATATAAACATTAAAGAACCAGGGGGATATGCTGGATCCCTGGCGAACGCCACAGGTTGTGAGAGCGATAGTCGAGAGAAAGGCTCAGAGTTCCCCCTGGGATGGGCAGTGGGAGGGAAAGGAGGTTAACCATGCCAGAGCCGGACCTGTGATTCACAGGGTGTCACAAGAGACGTGCGATCAGGATGTTGTGGTTAACCATGTCAAAGGCAGAGGAGAGGTCTGGGAGAATGAGGACAGAGGGAATGTTAGTGGCAAGATTTGAGAGCAGGGCTTCACTGGTGCTCAGAAGAACAAGTTACTTACCAACTGGTAACGTTGTTTCGATGCGATGTTCCTCCAACGTATTCCACATCTTTGACAGCTGTGTACTTCGGAAACTTTTTCGGCAGAGGGTGTCCTGCGTCGATGGCGCTGGGTCGATGTCCCTCGAAGGCCTCAGTCGAAGGCAACGCCACCGGATGTTATAAATAGGACGCACAGCACCCATAGGCTCAGTTTATGTTTTTTCCTCCATAACGTGTGACATTCACATTTCAATGCCTGCTTGACTGCACATAGCCTTAAAGGAGCGTAAGCTGCAATAGCATAGGAAATTCTCGAGAGGGGCAAGCTGGTAGGGCGATGTTGAATACGTTGGAGGAGCAGCCAGTCGAAAGAACATTACCAGTTGGTAAGTAACTTGTTCTTCGAATGGATTGTGTCCTCCAATGTATTCCACATCTTTGACAGACTCCCAAAGCAGTACCAGAAAATGGAGGAGGGGAAAGAATTTAGAATACCCAATCAGATGGCAGAATAAAGAACTGCCTTACCAAAGGCCATATCTTGACCATGGAGCGTATCCAGGGAGGAATGATGGACAAAGGTGTGGATAGAAGCCCATGTGGCTGCATCACAAATATTCCTAATAGTGGAATAATGCCCCTAGTGGAATGAGCTCACAACCCTTCAGGAGGGTCCTTGCCTGCCAATCCGTAACATTCAGCAATGGTGAGGATAATCCACCTGGACAAGGTCTGTTTGGTAACAGCCTGGCCCAATCGGTGTCCAGCATACCCCACAAAGAGTTGATCGTCCACTCTGACCCTGGACTTCCTAGAAATATAAAAGCTCAGAGCTCTCCTAGGGTTCAACCTGTGGACTTGCTCCTCTTCCTTACCAGGATGAGGAGGACAGAAAGACGGAAGAACCACTTTCTGGCTTAAATGAAATTCAGGTACTACCTTAGGTAGAAAGGAAGGACGCACCCTCAGTACAACCCTATCCTTGTGGAACACAGTAAAGGGCGGCTTAGATTTAAGTGCCTGCAATTCACTCACTGCGAGTAGATGTAACCGCAACCAAGAACACTGTCTTGAAAGACAACAGTCTCAAAGGACAAGCGTGCAAAGGTTCAAATGGAGCACCCATCAGGAATTTCAAGACCAATTTCAGATCTCAAACCGACACCTGGAATGGGGACGGCGGGAACACATTAGTGAGCCCTTTAAGAAATTGAGAAATCAAAAGGAATCTTAAAATAAGAACATTCTTCAGACAAGCGCTTGAAGATAGTGCCGCCAGGTAAGCTTTAATGGTACCTACTTGAAGGCCACTGTGGGCCAAGGAAAGCAAGAAAGACAGAACCATGGGAATGGAACACTGAAAAGGATCAACATTTTGTCCTCTGCACCAGTCGCAAAACTTACGCCAATGACAACGGTAGGGATTTGGTTGCCGGCCGCCTGGCCGAAAGCAACACCTCCATCACGTCATCCGAGTGGTCCAAATCCTTATATCTCAAGCCTTCAGATACCAAGCGTGAAGGTTGAGAGTCTTGACCTCTGGATGGAGAACTCATCCCCGGTCCCAGCCCCGGCCCCCATCCCCCTAACTCTTACACCCATCCCCCCTATCCCACTCCTCGCGCAAGAGCAGATCCTCTCGGTAGGGAAGATGGCGTGGAGGGCAGATTGACATTTCTAGAAGGTCCGGGTACCACGCTCTCCTGGCCCAATCCAGAGCGATGAGGATCATGTGGGATCCGAACCTCAGCAACCTCCTTAACACTTGAGGAATGACGGGAACCGGTGGAAACGCGTACCGAAGTGGGAATGCCTAATCCACTACGAAGGCGTATAAGGCTCCTGTGGGAGAAAATTCCCTTGAGCAGAATCTCTCGCACTTCCGGTTGGCACTAGTCGCGAACAGATCCACTTGTGAGTTTCACCAAAAGGGCGAAGAACTCCAGAAGGACTTCCTGAGCCAACTCCCACTCATGAGAGACTGCTCTGCCTGCTCATAGCATCCGCTGCTGCATTCTCCTCTCTTCAGCCAGATGAACTGCAGAGAGTGATATTCCCTGCTGGATTCCCCAGAACCAGAGCTGCATCGCCTCTCTGCACAACGGGAGTGACCCTATCCGCCCATTTTATGTTGAGGTAATGCATGGCCACTGTATTGTCCGTCATGATCAGGACACATCCCCCGCACAGACAGCAGAAAAGCCTTCAGGGCCAGCTTGACGGCGCTCAGCTCTAACAGGTTGATGTGGAGTTTGGACTCTGACAGAGACCAACGACCGCTAGCGGTCAAATCTTCGGCATGAGCTCCCCATCCTGTGAGGGAAGCGTTCGTCACTGTCACCTCCGGCCACGGTTGCCAAAACAGCTCCCCCTTCATCAGGTTCCCCTCGTTGGCCCACCACAACAGATCCTGTGAGACCGAGAGTGGAATCTGAACGGGATCCGACATCTTGCCTGAGAATTGTGACCACTGCATCTTGAGGACCCATTGCTGGGATCTCATCCTGAGTCTGGCCTCTGGCACCAGAAAAATACAGGATGCCATGAGGTCTAGCAACCGTAAGAATTCGAAAGCTGGGAGACACTGGGCATGTTGAAACTTGTCCACCATCTGCACAATGTGATGAGCCCTCACTTTGGGAGGCGAGCACTTCCTCAAGGACATGTCCAACACAACCCTGATGTACTGGAGCTGTTGGGAAGGTGTCAGATGCGACTTTGTGAAATTGAGGGAGAAGCCCAGCTTGTGGAGGGAGCGGCAGGTGAAACTGAGATGATCCATCGCTTGCTCGGGAGAACGTGCACGGATCAGCCAGTCATCCAGGTAGGGGTAGATGCAACCCCCCGCCCCCTCACCTGAGATACGCTGCCACCACCACCATTACCTTGGTGAAGACCCTCAGGCGGAGGTCAATCCGAATGGCAGGACCCGAAATTGAAAGTGCGAGTCGCCAGCCCCAAACTTCAGGTAGTTTCTGTGCTTTGGATGAATCGGCACATGAAAGTAAGCATCCCGTAGGTCCAGAGACACCAACCAACCCGGAGGTCGAAGGGCTTGGAGGACCTGAGAAAGAGTGACCACCTTGAACTTGTCCTTCCTGAGAAGTTTGTTCAGCCAACGCAAGTCCAAGATGGGTCTCAATCCCTCGTCTTTCTTTGGAATCAAAACATATGGGGAATACCATCCCTTGTTCCTCTCGGCTACAGGCACCAGTTCTATAGAGCCTTTCTCCAGCAGGGTCAAGATTTCCTGCACAAGGAGCGGAGCTGGACGCTTCAAAGAGAGATTCCCCCGGTGGATTGTCGTGGGGCTGCTTTAGGAAGGTAAGGCAGTAGCCGTTGGCTATTGTCTCCAGAACCCACGCATCCGAAGTAATAGCTTGCCAGTCTTCGAGATGCTGAGACAGTCTGCCCCCAACCGGCGAACAATGTAACATGGTCCCATGTTTGTTTTGGAGCAGCTGCGGCAGCTGCCTGAGTGGCTTTGGCAACCCTATTTCCTCGACCACCACCGGTACTTTTACGCTGACCCCTTTGACTGGCGGCTCCTCTCGTCCTACCAAAGGAGTAGTAACGAAAAGAACCTCCCGTCCACGAAAAGGCAGAGGTTGGGGCACAGCTCCACTCAAAGATTTCCCCGCAACTTTCGAGGTCTGCAATCTCTCAAGGCCATCGTCAGCCTTGCTGCCAAACAAATGCGTGCCATCAAAGGGCATGTTCAAAAGACAGTCTTGCACATCCAGAGCAAAACCCGACTTCCAGAACCACGTAAATCTGTGTATGACGGTGCTCGCAGCCATGCACTGGCTAACACTGTCGGCCGTGTCCAAACCCAATTTAAGGGATTCACACATGGCATCTTTGCCATCCTGCACGAGAGCAAGGAATCCATCCCTTTCTTCCCCTTCGGGAATATGCTCAGCCGCTAGAGAAACACAATTCCACAGAGTGTGTGAAAATCTTGCAAATACACAAGTGGAGTTGCCTGACTTCAGCGCCATACTCCCCTCAGAAAACATCTTACATGCCCAACCGTCGAAGCGTTTGTCATCCCTATCAGGAGGGATGGCAGGGAATGCCACCTGCCTTGAGGTGGCCATAGCCGCCTGAACCATCAAACTCTCGGCAGTGGGGTGAGAGGAAAGGTAGCTGGGGTCGCTACCGGAAAGGCAGCATTTTTTAAGTTAACGATTTGTTATCTGCCGGAAGAGATTCCGGTGTCTGCCAAGCAGCCGTCACCCTTTTCTGCAACGTCAAATTAAAAAGGTAACACCGGGTCAGAGGTAGGACATTGATTGAAAATATACATTAAGTCATCCTGAACAAAAGCTTCTGGAGGACTAGACCAACCAGGATGCTCAGTGATCCTAGCAATCAGTCTCCTGTAGGACGGCTCAGCATGTGCCCCAGGCTCAGGTCTGCCAAACTCCACCTCAGGAGAAGTGTCCAAGCCACTGGCATCATGAAGAGATTGGCGTAACTCTTCCAACTGACTGTCCCCGGAAAAGACAGGAGCCACATCAGGCTCAACAGGGTCAAACTCTAAATCTGACCTCTCCTCATCCTCATAGATGTCATCCAGACAGAGGAAAAACTCCTGCCTCGGAACAGAAGAGGGTCTGGAATCCTTACCGGGCCTCACAGACTTGGAAGTAGCCTTCCTTGGAGGATCCACCGTTCCAGGGACCTCCATCAGCAAATCCTGGCCAAAAGGCCCCTAAGGCGTTGAGGGCACCAACGGCTTTGGCGTTGACATCGACAGCAGCACTGATGGCGCAGAAGGCTGGTGTGAAGGCAAAGCCTCGACATCTGTATCTGACGGACACGGCGCCGACGGAGTCCACGCCGATCGAGCCCTTACCAGATTTCTGCGGTCTCACTGAGGACAAAGACCGAGACCTGGAAGCACATCTCTTGTGATCATCCTGAACCTTGTCCAAACGGGACCTCTAATGCTCCCGATGAGAATCGCGCGAGGACCCTAGCCCGAAGGCACACGAGCCACGGACCGACACTGTTCCCTGCAGACTTCTTCCGAAGGTGCGGACGGAACTATGCCTTGGGATTCAAAAATTGCCAGCATCTGCTCCCTGAAGGTTGCCCGTTCCTCCAGAGTCGAGGACTTAGTTGGACAAGCCACTTTCCTCACAACGCCATCCTCCGAGGACAGGAAAAGTGACCGGTGACAGTGCTTCCTGGAATGCCGAGACAAGGAGGACGAATGGCGGGAATCACTCCAGGACTGAGATCCCCGGGACTCTTTCCGACACGGAGAGTCACCCCTCGAATCGTCGGTGGACATCCCCTTAGAACTTTTACGAGACTTACTAGGTTTAGAACTCCTACCTGTAACTTCCCCTTACGCTCCTGCAAGGCCTTAGCAGTCAGCGATTGGCATTTGGAACAGTCGTCACTGTCATGACTCTTGCCCAGGCACCACAAACAAATGCGATGCGGGTCCGTAATCGGCATCTTAGACTTGCAGTCCTGGCAAGTCTTAAAGCCAGACCGCGAAGTCGGAGGGGTCGAAGAAGAAGAAGACATTCACGAGGAATACACAAAGCGCACTGAGTCTTCGAAAAAAACAAGTTTGTGGAAAAAACGGAACTAAGGCTACAGGCGCCGTGCGTCCCATTTATAACATCCGATGAGATCGCCTGGACAGAGGCCTTCGAGGGACATCGACCCGATACCATCAACACAGGACGCCCTCTGCCTAAAAAGTTTCCAAAGTACACAGCTGTGGACATTACATGTCAAAGATGTGGAATACGTTGGAGGACACAATCCATTTGAAGAGTAGTTTCCGTGCCTCTGGATGCTCTAAAGTCAGACTGATGGTCATGGAAGCAACCAATAGATTCAGCGTGGAACGTCAGCTGAGAGTCTGCCCAGGAAATGAGGGATAGAAACAGGGCAGTAGTTTGCTGGAATGGATGGGTCGGCAGAGGATTTCTTGAGCAGAGGGTGTACAAGGGAGTGCTTAAGAGCAGTTGGGTGAAATCCAGTGGAAAAGCAGAGAATGCAGAGATCAGCCAAGGCTGGGGCAAGGTAGTCAATATTGTGCTTAATGGTTTTGGAGGGGCAGGGGTCTACCTGCTTAGATGAAGCCTTCATAGACTGGACTTGTCTGGTGACCTCATCAGGTGTGACGGGTGAGAAGAGAGGGGAGGTGGGGCAGGAGTTGGGGGGGGGGGGCGCAAAGGAGGATCTGGTGTTCATGTATGCTGTGATGTGGAGGAGAGGGAGGAATGGATGTCTTGGGTTTCTGGGACGAGCATGCAGCCAGGGCCGAGCAAAGGTCCTGGGTGGGTGTGACAGAAGAGGCTGCTGCAGGATTGGCCAGTTCCTTGCAGACTTTAGAAAGTTTGGCCGTGTATGATGCCGCAGAGATGCAGGCTTGAATAAAGACTCTTTTCTTGGAGCAGATGCAGGAGGCTAGTTTGTCAGATGGTCCCCCCGATAAATTCCATTTCCGCTCAGCTGCCCTACCCTTGCGTTCAAGGGCAGCCAGATCGGAGTCGTTCAAAGAGTTGCACTTTTTGGATGGCTTCAGTCGGACCCTCATGACAGGGGCAATACCCTCATGACAGGGGCAGCCGGTCCGATAGCATAGCAAGTAGAGCACTTGCTTTGATTTCTGTGCAGAGCCTGCTGATGCAGGTTCGAATCCCGGCACAGCCAAACTCAGCCTTTCATCCTTCCGAGGTCGATAAATGAGTACCACACACCGTGGGTAAGAATAAGCAGCGCTCAAATACCTGAGGGGTTGTAACGCTATATAAATGCTGAATTATAATTATTATTAGTATCAAGAGTGTTGGAGAGAGAGATTGAGGTTAGCGAGGGCTGTGTCAGGGTGTAAATCGGCTGCAGGAATGGGAGGAGGAGAGTAGGTGGAGGCAAAGGCAGCCACTGTCACTTTTTCATGGGTCTGGTGACTTGGAAGCCGAGTGGCCATGCCGGGTGTGCCGCTGCCAGAGGAGAAGAGCTTCAGGTGTGTTGAGAGAAGGGAGTGATCAGTCCAAGAGAGGTGGTGAGAGGGATAGAGATAGGGAGGTCAGTAGAGATGAGAGCATCCAAAGTAAAGCTTGCGGTGTGCGTGGAGCCAGAGGGTAGGATAGAGAGGGAGAGAGAGTCAGGAGAGTCCAATTGGATGTTGAGATCACCGATTTGAGGGGAAGTTGAGAGGAAGAGGAAAGTAGAGAGGAGGCCAGGTCAGCCCATTCCGGGAGGAAGAGAGCGGACTGTCCTGGTAGCTGATTTAAGGAGAAAAGATTTAGGAGAGAGTGAAAGCCTGCAGAGTAGGCACTCGGAGGAGTAGGCCCGAGTAGGGATGATGGACACATGTATCCATTCTGGGAAGATCATCGGCACTCCACCTCCTCTCTTCGTTGGCCTGCTTGCAGAGATGATTTTTTAGCCTTCGGAGAGGAGTGTGTCAAAGCTTTTGACAGAACTATCCTTGAACCATGTCTCTGTGATGGCGAGCACATCAAGATCCATGAGTTCAAGGAGGTTGCAGATGTCAGACGAGTGTTTGACAGAGGAGCCAGTGTTGAGCGTGCCAATGTAGAGAAGCTTGCCATTTCCGCAGGGGGCACAGGGGACAGTGGTCCACCCCTCCACCCCCGAGGGTGGCAAGAGGGCCAGCGGGGTGGTGGAGGATGGCAGAGGAGTCAAGGCTGACAAAGGGAACCGGGACAGTACAGCAAGGCAAGGGCACCTGTGCAGAGGAGGAAGTAGGCACAGAAGGCAGGGGAGCCTGGCCGGAGGAAGAGGTAAGGTTAGAGAGGCAAGGGAGGAGCCTGTCGAAGAGAAGAAGGGTTGAGGACCCTGAACCATGATGGTTCCATTGAAATGGACAATAATTATGACTCTGGAAATGGTGAAGAGGTCAGGAGAACCTCCCAGCGAGTGCTACCATTATTGGGAGAAGAAGCGATAGGAGAGAGAAAGCAGACCATGTAGAAAGTCCATAAGTTAGGTGCGTTAACGAAGAAAGGGATGTCAGTGATAGTCTCTCTCTGGCGGAAGCCGTGACATAGCTGTCTGCAATAGGAAGGCCTGGGTTGGAGCCCAGTACGTCCTTCTTAAGTTTCTTATGGCCAGATTTTGTGACTGGAGAAGGCTAGGAGATCGAGAAGCAGTTAGATAAGAGATGTAGATAGCGACATGGCTAGCTGCAGTGGTAAGGAGGACACTTACCAGTCTGAAGTACTGAGGCACAGGGAGGATGAAGGGGGCAGGGGCAAGGGAGGGGAGGGAGACAGAGGGTAGTGCACACAGGTAGGTTCAACTTTAGCAGGACAGAACGAAAACACAATGCAGCCACTGGGCACAGCTAAGTTCTGGTATATTTCGTAAACAGAGAAGTAAAAAGTTTGATCAGCAATCATAATTCAAATATTCGTGCTGAGAGTCAAAGCACCAGTGAACGCAGAGCAAATCAGAACACACAAAATGAACAAATAGGAAGATTAAAACTCTACTTTTCTATGTTTCTCGAGGTCTAGTTCTTTATTTCTACAAATTAGCCAAGGGGCAGCGTTCTTTAATCAATGTTGTTGAATACCTGCGGATGCATAGCAGGAATTTAACAAATAATACACGAGAAGATATTCGACGGAGATGAGAGCTTCTATCCGGGGCTTGGTGAATAAAGCGTTTGGTGTGCGAGAACTATTTATATACGTTTCCTCTCTAAAGCTCGCGCACCCAGCTTGCGAGTTCAGCTTTCTGTTATTGCGTGGACCGAGTTAAATCTACACCGAATCGTGTTATTTTTAACAAGCGGCGCAGAAGCCCCGTATTTGTATTCAAGGAGCGCGTTGCAGGCTAAGAATGATTCTAAAAAGTCAGCCGACTCCCCCAGGACAGTTGTTTTCTTGGAAATCTTTGCCTCGAACGTCCAGAATTATCCATTAAGGGGAAAAACATGTTTCAAACACTCTGGTAATGAAAAAGCCATAGCGGGCAAGGGCATTTGGTAGTGGAAAATGGTTTTCATCGTAGACGCCGTTTACCACCATCGCAATCAGTTCAACTGCCTGGCACAGATGGGCGTAAATAGTGTGCAAACCAGCAAGTGTTTCTTTAACAAGGAGTTGTGCCCCAAGACTGCTCAGATTTGTTTTACTTCTCCGTTTACACAATATACCACTGTTAAGATAAATTTAGCATCCAGTCATTGGTATCAATTCTGCCCTAGAGGACATTTGGGATGGTTCTCAAATTAAACTTCAGACGGTCGTTATTGTAAGTGGTATAAGGCAGAAAAGAGAATCGTTTAAAATAATCTGCTTGTTCAGCAGCCATTTGTTTTAATTTACAGGGGGTATCAATAAGGACTATATAATGGGCACCGGTGTGTATGGGCCCCTACAATGACGTCAACGGGCTGAGGTGATATGATGAAACACATGACTGAAGGTCAACTAATATAGATATGTCACGTGAACCCTGGGATTGCATTATAGAAACATAATACACGGCCACATATTTGATTTTTTTTCTTTTTCATTCAGGCTGTGCAACAAGTCTGGTCCAAGTCGGCTGACAACTGGTCAGGTCTTCCATACCCAGGATGAATATTCATGAAATACATTTGCATCTATTTGACCCAAATGGGAACTAACTTATGTGGTCAGTAGTCCTTGGATGTGTGGTTCTGGCTGTGTGTCTGCTTTTCTTAGGCTTGCGAAGGGGTCCGGCGCAGCCCTAGTTGTAAAGGTTCAGCACCTGTGGTACTCTGTATCCAATCCCCTGCTTGGGCACGCAGGGCGAGAAGGCAGCAAAGTGCTCTACACTTCGCAGAGCAACGTGGGAGACACAGGATGACTTCCTCATCACAGCAGCTTTTGAATAGCAAAACGTGTAGCGCTTGCATGCTCCCCTGGTCTATTGAGCATCGAATACACGGATGATGGGTCACTTATGGAACTCTAGGATGTGCTGTACTATGCTGTCCTAAGTCATAGTGAAGAACTTAAACCACACTGAGGGTCACTCAGGCACGCTTATTCACCCTCCTTCAGTGCATGCATTGCCACAGAGGCACCACCACAACTCCAAGTGACCCAAATAAGAGGATTCCCTCAAATGCCAGATCGTGCAAGAGAATAGAGGGGACATATCAGGGTTTGGCTGTGGAAAGGCTCCAGGCAATGATGGGTAGCCTTTAGAATTCTACCCAGACTAAATCAAATTGCTTGCCCAAATTCTGGAAGAGGTCCTTAACGAGGTCTCGGAGTCTGGCACCCTCCCAAGATCAAGTGTGAGGCCCCAATCAGGGTACAATCTAAAGCAGGAAAAGACCTCTGTACATGCAAGCCCTACAATCTGTTCTCTTGATTAAACCGACTCCAAAATCCTCAGTAAAATTCTTGCCGAGGATCCCAAAATGTCTGCCTTCACCGATTAAGGAAAATCATACGGTGTGCGCCTATGAACAATACTATGAACCTACGGATGCTGAGAAGGAGATTGATTCAGTGGATTGGTCTTTTACATTTAGTTCCTTTGAATGTCTGAAGTGTGGGCCAGCGGCGAGTTTATTGACTTCTCTCCTTTATAGTGAGCTCTTGGCTAGATTAAAGACAGAAGCCTTCATCTCTGGTGAATGGGGTTGAGAGCTGTCCCAACCAGAAATGCCCACCGGCTCCACTCCTCTTCGCCTTGTTGATTGTGACCCTGGCAAACCATTCGAGTGTTAAACTGAAGGGATGCAGAATAGCAGTAATGGAACAGGAAGCCAACGTGCTATTATATGCAGATGACAATGATATTCTTACAAGATCTGCATAATTATATGCCTATAGCACACACAATAATACAAGACCATGGACTATACTCAGGCCTGAAATTAACCTGAAGTAACTCCTGTTTGTTCCCAATGGGTATACTGCGCTATAGACCAGCTGCTACACAATCAATACCTTTGAAATTAACTGACAAGACATTTGTTTCCTTAGGCATATGCATGTACCATGAACCCCCGACCAGACTAAGCACAAAGTCATGAGGGTAGTGAGAGATTAGAACCTCTATTTCTGGGAATGTCTGTTCATCGCTGTGATGGAAAGTTCACAACATTGAAAATGGTTCTTATACCTAGACTATATGTTTTCACCAGCGCAAATATGTCCCCATTAGGATATTTAAGGATATTGATAAGCTTTTCACAAAACTGGTCTGCGGATCGAGTTAATGCAGGGCGTCAATGAAAATCTTTTAGAGGCCAATGAGGAAAGAGGAGTAGGCATCCGAGACTTCTGAATATACTTTTTGGCATTGCAGCAGAAATATTAGCAATGTGTTTTGCCACAAAATATAACCCAGAGCCAAAGCTTTTGGGCAGATCCCTGGCTCTGTGGCAAATATGTAAATTAGGTTATAAGCCTCCGAAGAAGGCCCCAAGGATTCCTTATTTGGTCACATTTGGTGAAAAGGTTTGGTTTAGAAGCATTAGGAAATTACTTCTTCATTCTCTCTATGCCAAGCAAAGCCCCTGGATTCACTCACGGCTTCTAGGTTCGTCGACCTGTGCTGGTGGAAAGATGTGGGCTGAATACCATGTTGAGACCTATACTTGGGAGGGAAATGCATTTTATTTCAAAGATGCTCATTCTTTACATTATACCCAGTGGTTACTTATTACAATTCTCTAGACTTAGAAATAGTGAGATAATGGGTTCCAGATTAGCCCAAAGAATCACGCATCTGCAGTGCTCTTGAAACTGGCATCGAACCAAGCCAATGACCAACATACACCAGGCCATAAATACCGATCGATCTTTTCCCCGTCTGAAAATTCAGGATAGATTGGAAAAGTTCATGTATGGAAGTAGCAAAAAGCATTTACTGATGTTAAAAAATGTTTCCTGGAACTCGAGTTTCGAACAGATCCATTACAATATAACATACAGGAAAGAAGTCATGTCTCACTCGCTATACAGCAGGGGACTGCTACCTATATATGGGATACATTACTCACCGTAATCGTATTTCTGATGCTTACATTCAAGTGCAAAGCTAAAAATCCTGTCCATTTACAACCATGGTATTCTTACACATCAGAGTTACTCTGTATTTAATGAGTATTTACCATATAAGTTACGCTAGTAAATTGATCACTCCGTTCTAAAAACATTCATGTACGCAAAGAAGACATTTGGGTATTAAAATTATGACTTTGCAGCAGACCACTAAAGAATACAACCTACACGAGAAGTTACAGTTTCTGAAATCACATTTCAGAGAACTTACTGTCAGTATAACAAATCAGAAGGTACGCCTTGACCATGTTAAATCGTAGAGGTTAGGGCAGATGGCCTGCACGGGGCAAAAATGTTAAACACTTTCTTTTTATCAGGACTAGAGTAGCTAATGTACTGGATGGATGCAAGGTGTAATCATTTTAGTGCCAATGTTTTGTCTTTCGGTGGCACAGTGGATGATCAATGCAACAGAAAACCTTCTTCACGAGACAGACCATTAACAAAAAAGTTGGCGGTTAGCCTGGTGGGTCAGACTAGCTTTCAGGGCTGTTGCCAAACTCTAAAGCACTTTGTCTGTGCAAGGTTTTTATTGGTAAATGAAATCACTATCATACTTTAATATTGTTTATATATTTAAACAAATGTTTACTAGATCTTCCTGAGCAAAAGACAATACCTTCTTGCTTTTGGGTGCCCCAATATCAGCCATGATAAAACTCCTGGTACAGTTATGCATATTTTCGCCAGCGATCTGTCGTTGATATGAACATAGTTTGTCAATTGTAGATTTCCAGTTTCAGAGATTGACAGCAGATCCAAGGATGTCTTGGAGGACGTGAGGGGCAATCGATTCTGCAGCATGCACTTCTCGGAAGATAAGTATGAACCATCAAAGTTCACTAAAAAGCGCTGCCCCAGAGTCATTCACACATGACGCCCCAATGCTGTTCCAACTTTATTTCAACACATAGCGAGAAAAGTGATAACACAATTTATTCAACTTGTGTGCGAACGGGTAATGGGATAAAAGTTTTTGTGTAATATTGGTGTAGATATTTTATGGTCAAGTTTTCCGTTATGTTACAATTTACACATGTATTTAAATTTCAGACTTTGTCCTCTACTAAACACCTACTTTTGGGATACAAAAAGAATTCACCGAGATGTGAGCCTTTCTAAAAACCTTAATAGCAGTATATGTAAATTGGTTATTTTTCAAATGTAATGATTACAATGTCTGTCATTACGTAGACCACACTGATGGAAATCCACACTGTTACCTCTGAGGAAACGACAGACCCCTCAAATATCTAAACGGTGAGCCCTACTGACATGCACCTAAACTGAGTTATAGTACATTAATTGTCTATTTGTTGTGATTAATACATCTTTTGTATTGGCCATTGTCATGAATATATAAATTGAATAAAGGAAAAAGCTTCATCATCAACTATTATGGAATCAGCATCAAGCTCACTTCCCTTAGAAGTAATATTTCTTTCAGTTCTAAATTGGTCTACAACTATACTATAGATGTATACGGTCAAGTTCAACTTTTAAACAAATTGATAATATTTATTGATCATATTTCTCATTGATCTTAATTTGAATGTTGAATCTTACCACAGTATCTATTTGCTTTAAATTTAAACCGATATACTTCTCTTGTAACATTAAAATGAAACAATGTATATACACTGGAGGATGACTGTACTTTGGCAACATACTCTTCTATTGCAACAAGTCAGGCAGATGAAGTACAACATGTAATACTTTGTTGAATTATACTAATGATTGGTCATTAATTATATTTTGTTTACAAGCAATAACTGTCGAAAAATCAGAATGCATGCCCTCAACAATGTAGTGTAATTCACCCTCTTACATGCAACATTGACAGTAATCCATTATATAAACTATGATTGTAGATGAATTTCATGGAATCTTTTCCTCTCCAAATGGTCTATGTATGCATTAATATACTGTTGCTGGACATCAAATGTGCAAGAAATGAAAAACAACATTATAATGCAGCATATTTTTGCGTGTCAATGATTTATTCTCTTTATTTGTTAAGGACAGTAAAATGCTAACTCCAACGACAGTTCCCTGTGACACCAGTGAATGTACACAGGTACATTTCAAAATCAATTATTGTTAAAATGTGAAGTTAAGTATGTTTCTTCAATTATACAAAAAGTGTTTCTTTTTCAATATATTTACCTTTTCTTTGGCATTTGGATGACTTGTTGAAATTCGACAATCGTACAAGGTGACTTATCAAGATGCAATCTTTGTTATCAAACAAGTAAACATTACATTGTCTAATTAGTATGCCATGTTTATTACATGTGTTATGTACGAGGAGTCGACTACTGAAGCTGTTGAGATGGAAGAGACTCATGGACCACAGGTATACAAATAATACGGATAGTAATCATTCATCATCCATCATCCATCAACTTTAATGTTCCGTACATTGTGTGTAAAGTGTTTTTCAAAGTGAAAAAAGGGAAAGGATCATAATATTTCCGTATTGAGTAATTATATTTGTATTTATGTTTGACACAGACGAGATTTACAGTTCACACCTTTTTTGTGAATGTGTATTACAGTTGGGGGATTAACTAGGCACATCTTGATTGACAATACCAAAACGCACTCTGAAAACCAGGGTAAATATGATGCAGGCTTTTACATGTCTTACAAAGTGAAATAATATGATAGGTTATTTATAACGCGATTAATACCAAGAGGTATCTAAGCGCGGACCCAGGGATCGAACCTGTGTTGCTATGGGTCGTCTCGCTTCTGAGGCAAGTACGTTGCCGCTGGACTATCCTCCCGAGACTCCCGATCACAAGTGGTGATTTGGAATTTCTTTCATTTGTCTTAGATTGTAAGGTTGGTATTCATATGTACTGAAAGTGTGAACGAAATTGTGCTTGTATTTTTAATGTATTTGAGCCATAGGAAGACAAGCAGGAAGACTCAGACCACACTGCTAACAAAGGATGTTGCTTGCCAAACCGATGACACTTGGGAACAACTAAAGTTTGAGGTTGCGAATGCTGGTCCCATGGTTCAGGACCGGGATGCCGATGTGCAGTGGCCGAAATTTGAACTGATTATCACCAGTGAGCCATGGAAGTAATGATGGATCATTGTTACAGCGCACAACCTCCACCAGAACTGACAACACAGAAGATGCTTCATCATTACTTGCTGATCCCCTCAACCAATCCACTTCTTCGAAAAAATGTCCGACCGTCCCCCCAAATCCATTCGGAAAATCCTAAAATATCACAGAATTAATTCACATAGGCATCTTCAGAATTGATCAAAAATTATGTACTTGACCCTGACTTCACCAGGGGTAGTGCGGAGGACTTAACCACCACCATAGAATCCCAAACTACTATATTGCAGGATGATTGGCTATTGAGAGAACCAAAACACCTAGTATTGCAGATGCCTGCTACAGGTTATACAAATGATCACATGAGACTATAGGATACGTACGAGGATTTGTGGGTGCCAATGGTAACGTTTACTCGCGTAGTCAAAGGCACCAACATGAAGCTCAAGGGGAGCTGTGTGCATGACAATTACACTTTTTCGTGGTCTGCACAACCCATTCTTGGAAAAGTACCAGCTGGAAATGTACTTTGTTCTTCTGCTCTGTTCAGTGGTTCAACGTTTAGTAAGATATCAAGTTTCTGTACATTTGTAGGACTCTAGTTCCTTGCTATAACTACATACTATAAATATCAGAGACAGTAGTTCTTCCTCGTTATTAGCCGGGCCTTGAATCTTGAACAGATATTCATAGACCATGCTCTGGCAGCCAAAAGGGTCAAGCTTTGCTGATCATGGACAGTTTGACAATCCTGGATTTTCCTCCAAGTACCACACTTATCACTTTCAGGATATAGACACACAAAAGTGAGTTCTGTCATGGTACAAGTGTCAGATTTGACATCCTCTATTGCCATGGAGAAACATGGTTTCATTAAATCCACTTTGACAATCAATGGTTGCAAATAGAGTTGATAGACACCGACAAGCACACTGGACTAGACAATGTCATGCGAGAGCAATTGGAGCACATAAAGCATCAATTTGATGTACGGCACAAAGCAAAATTAATATAAAAAACGGTGGGTCAGAAGACATTTTAAAATGGTCACCGTCCATCCGCAACCATTTTTGGTGGTGTTCAAAGAATTGAGGGTTCTGTCCAGTTTCTGGTAGAAAAGTGGCATAAAAATGCTCCATCATAGTTCCAACTTACACTCTGAGTATAACTACCATTTTCACAAGTGTATATATGGACCTTTCAGTGAAGAGCACACACTGAAGAAAAAGTGGTTGGTTCAAGGCTCCCCTCTTCACATAGCCCTACAAAAGATTGTGTGTGACAAAACAATTACCATCGATTTGAAGGGCCAAACAGAATTTTGCCACACTGGTGATTTGGAGGTTTTTCTATAATATGTGCCTAAAGTACAGACCTAAAAGGTTGCATTCCAGCATAGACGGTATGGAACCTAGAACAAGGCTGGCTGTACTTGCTCACAATGAGAAAATTGGTAGGGAACCCGCAAGGACAGGGGGAGCTTTTGGCATGCTTTGCTAAGCCACAGCATTTTCAAAAAGAAAAAAAAACAATGGGTGGCTTAGCCAATATTAGAGTAGATTAAATTTGACTTTGCATGGCCAGCACAGTCAAAGTGAGATATTTTGCAAACACACAGACTGACAACGGATGATGTTTTCAGGGGTCAGTCGATGCCACAAAACATTGCTAAAGTGGTTTGTCCTCCAAAAGGTGACATTTTTGGAAAGTTGACTCAAATGAAGTGGTGTGGTCTTTAAATATTCTTCCTATATAAATAGCTTTTTTTTTCTCCAAACTGTCATATACAATGTACATTTTTTAAAAAGAATGTTAATACATATTTTGTAAACTTTTTTTGTTTTAAATTTCCAATAAATGAGTCAATTTTTCTTACAATTTTGCATGAATTTAGCATATTTTTTCTCAATTATTTTTTATCTTGTATAAATAAATGAAAATGGAAACCATTTTGTGGCAGTACCATTTAGGCTAAATCATCACAAAGTATATTGATCATTAAAATGCAACGTTAATTGGGTTATTTTTTTAATTATAATTCTTTATTTTCGAAAGTGGATAGAGAGAAAAGGCACAGTGCAGAGTTAAGATGGTCATGACTTCCCACATCCGCTGAATTTCAAAGGTTTCGTTGTGTTAAATCTGCGCAACCTAACTGCAACTTAATCAAGGTTTTTTCAATGAATTGCAAGGGCTTTATTATACCTAGTATTTTTATGGGCCAATAGCCACAGCCTTCGGCTGTGTCCACTGTACATGTTACCCCAATACGTTTCTTTTGGACCCACTAGGTGGCTACAACCATCGGTTGTGGCCACTAAACATGTCTTTTGGCCCTGGTCAGAGAGGACAGCCTTTGGCCATGCCCACTGTATCTTTTAAAAACACTACCTTTCTTTGCCGCTCACGACCTTCACCCATGACCATTGGCCCCGGCCTTCAGCCGTGGCCCCTTTACATGTTGCCCCAATAGCTTTCTTCAGATCTGACTAGCCATTGCCTTCGGCAGTGGCTACTCTACACATTGCTCCAATTGGTTTCCTAAATGAAACCATTAGTCATGGCCTTTGGCCGTGGCCACGCCACTAGGTTTATTTTGGGAACAGTAGCCATGGCCAGTGGGCATGGATCTCGCAGTGGCCCCTTGACATGTTTCCCCAAGAGGTTTCGGTGAGGCCCACTAGCCATGGTCTTTTGCTATGTGCACTTTCCACATTGCACCATTCGGGTCCTTAAAGTAACCCAGTTTCCATAGCCTTTGGCCACACCCATTACCCCCACCTCATTATAGCTCTAAAATTCCACTTTATTGTATTAATCATTTTTGTAACTTTTTTATAAAAAAAAAAATCCATAACCACGTTTAGGATAACCCAGATAATAGCAATGCAACACAAATAACCCCAGTTATCCATAAATGTCCACAAATAACCACGGTTACCTGTAAAAAGCAAGCAAAATCCAAAACCCTTCTTTACCCTCCAAGGCACTGACCAAGTGCCCCACCCCCTCTTGGCATGCGCCCCCCCTCTCCACTCAAGTCCTTTTCCCTTCCCTAGCTGGATCCCATCCCCCCCACACTCGTCATTGTGTGTCGCACTTTCATTCCCAATCACGTTTTCTAATAGAACCATGGTTATCCTGCACAATAACTGCAGTTAGGCAAAAATGTTACAGCTCCAAACTTGGCTCCCCCCAAACCCTCCCTGCACCTCCCACCCCCCCCCCCCAACTCCCCAAATTCACATGGTATCCTCTTTCTCCCTCCCCATCTCTAACTTGATGCCATCCTTTATTCTCCTCCAGATTACTTTTTCCACTTTACCCTTTTGGCGTACCACGGTTATACCAGTTATAACTGCGGTTATCTTGTTCATCGAGCAAAAAAAAAACCTCTGCTGTAAAGCACCATGGGGAAAAATGTAGCTATGATTTTGGGAGGAGGGGGAATCCCCTTCTCTGTCAAATATTGCAACTATTGTATGTAATAATCCCAGACCAAAGTTGTTTTGAACCTGGTCAAATTCCGTCCAGCGGTTTTTGCTGTACGCTGCAAAGAAATTTGGTATATTTCTCTATGGAAAAATGCATGAGAGTAGGCCAAAACCAGAGTTTTTTACTTTAATAACTATCGATCTTTCCCAAAATGTCCAGTCTGGGGGGTGGTTGGGTGACATACTTTCGGTTTGCAAAATATCAGTCTAATCAGTCAGGCAAGTCAAAAGTAATTAGCAATTCAATTTTCAGTTTTCCTATGGAACTTGATATTCAACTTAACTATAGGGCTGGCAACCACTAAATGATTATAATATACACACACATACATACACCGTCACATACATTTTCATCTAAATTACGGGCAAAGGTTGTGCTAATTCTTTAAATGTATAATAGTGCTTTAAAAAGTATTTTGATCCAATTAGGCAGTGGCTGAGCGGTTATACTTTTCAGTCCGATAGTTGACACATTTTGGGGCAGTTCATGATACAGCCCCAAACAAATAACAGCAGCTCCAGTTTTGCATGGAATCTGCAAAGTAGTGTAGAAAAAAAACAAACCTTTGTTGTGGCTTTTCCTATAGCCCCTTTCGGAGTATGCTTTCACAGAAAAACATTTGTCCTTCAACCAGGCAAGATTCAACAATAATTAGCAGTGCTGTTTGGCACCTGTTCAACAAATATGTTCCTGAGAAGTAATAGTTATCCAATTTTCTTCCTTCAGTTTGGTAACAATTCACAGAGCGCTGAGAGACACATGCTGAAAGTGCTTTTTGGGACTCAGAAAAGAAGCTACACTTACGTCGATATCCTCTTGGGAAAACGTTTCTGGATCCGCTCCCATCATGTTGGCCAAGTGTCGCTTTCCAATGTTGAACTCTTCAATCTGTTTCTTAATAAAAGCCTCTGTGTACTTTTCAGGTCCGGTGGCGGCAACATTTTTCCTCAGCACTGCTCCACTGGTAGATATTGGTCTTAA
Source organism: Ambystoma mexicanum (assembly GCF_040938575.1). Taxonomy (NCBI): domain Eukaryota; kingdom Metazoa; phylum Chordata; class Amphibia; order Caudata; family Ambystomatidae; genus Ambystoma; species Ambystoma mexicanum. The sequence continues at coordinate 781,713,384 of NC_090939.1, forward strand.
AGCCTAAGTCAAAAGAAAGAAAATACACTTTTAATCGAAGCGATTTGTTTCTGAGCATCCTAAATTGAAAAAGGGTATTATTAGAAGGCACCCTTTCTGAGGACTATCACCAGAAAAACACGAAGCGGCCATGTTCATAATGTTATGAGACAGAAGTTAGGCTAGAAATTAAAACAAACATTGGCGATGGCAACAGTTTGGGCGTTTGTGAAAGCATTGGAAAGGTAAATGCCAGGCACTGCCGTGGTGGTATTAAATGGGCACCGATGGTAGCAGCTGCCAAATGGTGCGGGTACCTGGGTATATCATAAAAGTGCAAATGCCTAATTATACACAAGCTAAATCCGTTTGCTCTGCAAGTCCTAGTTTTTAACAGGACTTCAGTGAAGTACACGCATACTGCTTATAAAATCGAGTGGCTGAGCGCAGACATGGTTATTACACAAGTAGTGCGTTTTCCGGCTACAATTAAGTCATTAACTCTCAGAAGACCCATTTGGAAAAAAATGGCAGTCACTGAGCACAGAGTTTGATGTTAAACGATCTTAAAATGATCCCAGGAGGATGTGTTTTGGGCAGGAAGTGTGCTGCAATGGCCACAGGGATTAGCATGGCCATGAGCAGTCAATGTGTGGGTAAATAACCAAACACCTACAAGCTTTGTGTCCCTCCTCATTTGCCATTTCTTTCCAGCTGTACTCTAATGGAATAGTCTTGGCCAAAGATAACAATTAAAAAACTGCCTTATGTATATATTTATTTATGCCGCCTCCAGCAGGGTGAACGGGCATCATAAATGATAAAAGCATTCACAATTATGGTGATAAACGTAATCTAAATACGCGTTCACTGCCAACCACCTCTTAAAATGTGCCACAAATCTGCTGCAAATGAGAAACCATGTTCCTGCAAACGCCAAAACTGAGAAAAACGTAATTTGAAATATTAACAATGCATGAAAACATATGATAAATATGCCTTTCAGAAACACTTCAGAAAAAAGAACTGCAATAGCTTATACTAACAAAAACTCTGTGCAAAGAATAAGAGCACAAATGCAGCATTTTGGATATCTCCTGCCTTCATATGACTGAGGAACATCTTTCACGAACGGGATAAACGGTGCCCATCTGCACATAACAGGGGTCAAGGAGCTCCGTTTAGAAGGAGGCACGAGGAGAGTGCCCGATTTTTAAGGTCACAGAACTCTGAGATTACTTGCAATATCCATGTTACGTACAGTTGGGGCATTTCCTTTGTTAGAATATACAAGGTTACATCATCACCCCTTTAAATCTTGAATCAGGTTCACTCGGATGTAAAAAATCTTTCGGTTGTGGACATGTTCGATACATGCAGAAATTGTACTGCAGGGATGAAACGCACCAATATACAGTTTGTAACGAGCTGCCAACCGTAATAAAAATGAACTAAGCCAGCTTTGCGGTTTTAGATTTTTTTTTTTACTTGTCCTCAAGAAATAACCGCATGCATTGTATTCAATATAAAAAAAACTATAAATGCCTCATTATTAACTAATGCCTATGACATGTTGGAAAGGCACTTAAGTATCTAAAATAGTTAGGCATTCCTGTTTGTGCGTATTTATAACGGGCTTAATACCCAGAGGTTTCTAAGCGGGACCCCGGGATCGAACCTGTGTTGAACTTTATGTTGTCTTGTTTGCCAAGCGAGCACGTTGTCGCAGAGCTATCCTCCCAGAACTAACGTGACGGTACCACAACTGCAGCTCAACGTTGAACACTGATGTCATTTTCCAATTACACGTGAATAGTGGTGTCACAATTTGACGGTACTGAAGCCTTGGTGCCTGCGGGCGGTATGGGGGGTGACTTTACTGGCCATAGGCAATAGGCATAGTACGATTTTTAACACAAAAAGAAAGCGACTGGGGGCCTTGTGTACAGTACTTGGTCATGGAAACACGGCACCGCGCACCAAGGAGGCGAGGGACTGGAGGCCATGGTTGGCACCAGTATGGAGAGAAGGAAATGGAGCGCAATGGCGAGTGGTGCACGTGCTGTGCTGCACCAAGGAAGAGGAGCGGGAAAAGCTTTCTTGACCCGTTTCTGTGTATACCATTATACTCCACCCCTCAACATTTTGAGCTGGCCAGCATCAAGGCCCTTTGATAGACATCCTCAACGTAGCAGTGCAAATTGCCCCCTCATGTATTACACTTAAGGGCAGGACAAAGCGCCTTGAAGTGAAAAGGTTGGCCTCTAAACCTCTGGATGCTTTTTCTTCACCAAACACACAGAAATATGCATGCTTGCCTTGGCTGCCTATGGAAACCCCTTGAAGAAAAAAGGCAAGTTCAAATGTTTTGCCTAAATTAACTAAAATGCACTTATTTGCTAGACGAGAATGTTATTATAGATTGTGCTATGCAATGTGTGACAAAATGGCGAAGAAAAGGAGTCTCAGACATTGGGTATTTTCAAAGAAAACTCTTAGTGCAACAATAAAAACAGGGATTACGAAATAAAGTAAAGTGTTAAAAAAACAAACGAGTTCTGTCAATCACTTCAAATAACCATAACCTAAGGTGCGCTTCTCACATCTAAACCTCAACTTAAAGTAAAGGTTTCCCAAATACAAGTTCCTCAAAGTGAGTTGTTGGAATGGCCAAATCAAACAGTGCAATCAGAAAAAAAAATGTAGGTGAAAAGTGTGGAGCGTGATTTATCTAATATGAAGTCCCCTCTTAAATTAAAGAAGCCCATCAATTGAAAGAGGTCTTCCTCGTGTGGCTCTCAGGTAGATAACCAGCAGGGTTGCTGACACAAAGAACTCACACTGGGACCTGAAGTTGCTTCCAGGTGCAGAGCCTCTTGGGCGTGGGAACTGCTGGGTCCCGCACTTTAGTTTTTTTTTTATCTTAAAAGTTCTCTGGGTGATTAATCCCTCTGACTCTCCCTCGCTCTCTCGGTTGTTTGGGATGTTGCCACCAATCTCCTGGTGGGGTTCTGGGGTTTTACTCAGTCTTGCTTTCCCAGCCCTCTTCTACTTCCAGGGGTCTGCCCATATTACTGTTTCTCCTGCTTTCTTATTTGACCTTATCCACGTCTTCATTTCAGTGGTCTGACCTTCCCCAGTCTTCCTTGAGGGGTTCTTGTCAGTCTCTCTGGCTTCTGTCTCTTTCCCTTCCATGAAGTATTGTCACTTCTTACTTGGTGGCTTTTCTCTCTGATATCTTCTTTTCTTTTATTATGTGCCTCTACTCTTCAGGGAACTTGGCATTGCTCCTCTCTTCTTCAGGAGTCCATCTTCTTTAACCTTTTTCTCTCTCCCCTTTGCCACTCATGTCTTCAGGGGACCTGGATTTTTGCCCCTCGCCTCTTGAGGAGATCTTTGCTTTTGCCCCTCTTCTCTGGATAGGGGTCTTGGTTCCCCCCCCCCTCTTCTCTTCAGTGGTCCCGCTTCTGTCATGGTCTCTCTGCCAGGGTCTTAGCAAGGTTTTTCCTTCACCTCTTCCGCCATTTTAACTTGGATGGTGCTGCAGCGGTACTTTTCCTTCATCCCCCCTGGGTCAGTAAGTTTCCTCCAGGCTCTTCGGGCAGCTTCCAGGCAGGCACTGCTCCAGGGTAGTCCAGGCTCCTTCGCCCAGATAGCAAGTCCTCACTTTTCCTCGTTTTCTGTTATTTATTCTTGTTTCATTCTGGGCTCCTTTTAAACATTATTTGTCCTGTCCTTGGGGTTCAGGTTTTTATTTTATTATTTTAAGAACCCCTTACATTTCCCAAGTTCCTCTATGGGGAACTGAACCTGGGTTCTCCCATAGGTACTATGGTTTTCCATACATCCTGGACTTGTGCCGACATTGCCGACGGAAAGGTTAGTGCTTTACCTCCGAGAACCTGCAGCACCTCTATGCCAGACTCTCTTTTCGTCATGCTTTCATCCCAGCTCCTGATGCTCGAGGGACGGCTAGCTGTCACTCCACCTTGAACAAGCTGTAGCACTGCTGTCATCTTCCCTGGCTTCCTGCTCAGCACCACCAGGCAGACATGGGTAACTCCTGTGGGGATTGCAGCACCAGGATTCACCACACATGCCACATTGGGTCAGGTTTTGTTATGTCACAGTTGCAATGTAGTAGCTTTTTAGGAAGGTTTTAAAACCAGTGCTTCAGGTGCCAGACGGCCTTTACATACGCACGTCGCATCCTGGGGTGTTGCCCGCTTATATAGTGTTGTTATTATAGTCTGCTATGGATTATTTTACAACCTCGACTCGAATTTAATTCTGTCATGTTGCATTCCAGGGATTTGTCAATTCAATACATTTTCACCAGTGGTCTGACTGAAATGGCACATGCTGCCCTCTTAAAAGGACAAGGCTAGCCACATAGTCTAGGCCCAGAAAGCTATACAAAGGCTGGATTATGCAGATTGACTCCCATAATTGCCCGGTCTAAGAGGAGTCCTGCCTCACACCACAATATAACCATCCCCATTAATGTTGCCATTCGGTCTGGAAAACCTTGAGGAAGACAAGGCCGGGGCTCTTTTCTCCAAGAACAACTATGGTTCAAAGCCCATCTTCATTTAAATGCATCTCCAGCTTTCCTGTCTGTAGAAGGTGGCCATTCGCTCCCCAAGTAAGTAGGGGGCTTTGCCCACCTGGTATTTGCACTTAGGTTCAACATGCCCAAGTTAACAATGGCACCCTGGCACTGTAAATAACCAAACCACTACTGAGCAAAAGACAATATTCTGTGTCCTTCAAACGTTTGCAAAGACAGATAAGCCTAGGTGCTTCAAGACCACACGGGTGGTAGTTTGGTGCAGTATAAAAACCTGGTACCATAAAGGCGGAAAATAACATGGAACTTTTTCCTCATTTTTCAGGGAATTGCAAGCATGACAATTTCACATTTAACATACAACCTCGCCTGAATGTTTCCAAACCAACAAGCTGTTCAGCTCACCGTTTCCCTTGTCTACAAGTATGTTTTGGATCCCATTGACATTGGTTGCACACCCATTGCCACCACTTTTACTTGTTGGCTGGCCGGGGAGTCATTCATTGCAGATTGCACTGGTGGTCACCCTGTTGGCTTGAAACTTTAAAAGATTATTGCCCCTCCATTTTGTAAGGTGGTCTTACTGCAGCATAAAGCACTGTACAAGCAACAAAATGTGTAAGGCAACAGAAAAAAATTAGTGATATTTTACAAAACTCTGGAAACAAGCCAAACTGACCACCTCTGATCCAGCGGCTGATTGTGAGGGTGAAAACCTTTCTTCTCTTCCAAATGCCCCAAAAGTGACGAACAAGCTGGCAGAAACATGAAACTCAGCTGCCCTAGCAAGATACGTAAACAGGACACTTGTAACATATAAACAAACCAATGTGTGTTCTATTGCACACCCTAGAATAAATAATTGTAGAGTTACTTAGTAAAATTATTATGGCCTTATGTATTTTATCACAGATCTAGGTGCGGGGGAGAATAAACTGCCCTGGCACATGGGCAGAAAATATACATGTTGTAGAGCGAATTCCCTAGATAAGGATGTTTTAACATTCATATTTAAATGATAATTAATGGATTTTAGATAATAGTGATCATGGATTTTTTTTTTTGGAAGCAGTTTTCAACCTTTAAAGTAAAGCAAACACGTATTTTAATTCCATGATGTTAATTTATACAAAGTGATTTACTGATTGAGAAAGTATTAATAACAAATCATAAAAACCGGGGTGTCCCAACACGTTTCGATAGGATCTCTCTTCATCAGGGGAATTCTTCTTACAATTTCTCTACAAACAATTCAGAAAACCTTACTGTCAATACGTATCTATCTTTCAATAAATGATCAATCATTAATCATATTCAACACAATATTAATCATCTTACAACCAATACATCTTATGTCCGGGAATCGTCTGGAATACACAGTCTACCTCGTTTTTCCATTTATTCATTTGTTATGTTCACTTCCCTGTTGATCAGAAAATAATCCCAATTACTGGAATGAGCATATTTTTATCTAATTATAATGTACATTAGAGAATGTGCATCCAATCTCAACTGCCTAGTCTGCAGGCCGGGACTCTTATTCTTTATTCTTTCCAACAGCATCTCCTGTAAACAGATTACTAACTAGGACATCCATGCTGTACCGATCTATCTCTAGTCCATTATCTTCAATCTAAAACTTCCTCTAATACTGATATACACTCCCCTCGCTTAATGGCCAACTCGGTCTGAAGACTGAGGTGGGGGAATCTCCAACTATGAAATTCTTTTCATCTAAAAACAATAACACCTTTGTCAATTAGGCTTCCTGCGAAGATCGTCACGTTGCCAATGTTCCCAATTCTGTGAGATGGGAACAGCTTCTTTTTAGAGAAGCCTATATAGTGTGTTCTGAAACTATCACACTCGCCACATACGTAGTTCTGTTTGTAATAAGCTAGAGATTTATGTGTTGGTGGATGCTTCCCTCTTTGCCGCTCAAATTGGATCTACGAGATTCTAGAGATAAATGTGTATATTAGGAGAAGGTGGTGTCAGTCCTTAATTGTCTAAAAAAATTGCATTAAAGTAATTTTTCAAAACCCCATAATATCTAAACTTACTTCATCTTTCAAATCGAAGTACTTCCCACAGCATTTTACCTGAACCAAAGGATTGCGTTCCTTCAAAATGGCCACTTCTTATTATGACATGCCCCGCGGTGGCGATGTCATCGCGTAGTGATGCCGATCACATCACCCATGTAAACAGATTGTTTTCTCGTTTTTTATTAAACCTGATCGCTGGGCATGAGAGATCTACTCTAATACATTAAATTAATAAATGTCCCAATTGAAAATAAACCTGAAATCGAAGTTATCCTCCAAAAGGAGAAGCAAGACAACACAGCTCCACATGTTCGATCCCTGGGTCCGCGCTTAGAAACTTCTGGGTATTAAGCGCATTGTAAATAACCTATCATATCATGCCCTTTGTAGTATACCTTATAGTTCTTACATATATGTCTAACTGAATATTCCATGTAGTCCAATGGGGTAATACTTGTTCAGATATCCTCTTGAGGGATTATATAGATGTAGAACTGCACAAGTGTAAATAGAAATTAATATCACTTATTCAGTCGCAGATCATGTTCACCAAGTATAATAGGGGATTAATGTAACTGACAGTCATTAGCCACCTCTGTACTACCAGCGTTCCCCTACAGGGTCTGCACACAGTCCACATTATTTTTGTCCATGAACAACACAGCCCCTGAAGCGTCACTGTTCCTGAATCAGGGAAAATCTCTGGAGAGCTTGGGAACCCTAGCTAGAAGGTGTTCCCTTACAGGTCATCAATTCCCCATTGTAGTCCAGGGTATTCTCCCAAAGTTTCCTTCTTTGCTCTACTGCACAGACAGTGCACTTTGGTTGCTGTAAAAGGACTTAAGCCACTTAAATTATAAACCTGGCAACTTTCAGTGGAACGCAAAGTTCACATTTGTCATGAGTTTAACGCTAGCATGCATATCAAGTTCCCATCACATGGCATGTGCATTAATAAAAAAAGACTAGCCTATGCTTCACATGATTGGTTCGGACTATGGAACATGCTAATAAATTGGTTAACCATAATCTTAGCTTTTGGTGTAGTCATTGAATTAAGATGGTGCCCAAATGGTAACATGTATAATACCCACAGCAACACATACTATGGCACCGCAGCTTTGCATGAGCAATGCAGACTTTCACATGCACACAGACCTCAGCCTTACATGTGCACAACTAGCCTTTCATATGCAGCATAGCTTTTCAGGCACAAATAACTGTAGCCTTTCACATGCATGTACACCAAAAATGCACATGTGCACACTCAGCCGTTCACATCCTTTCAGATGCATGAACAATAGCTTTTTGCATGCGCACATGAAAAGCTATCATGTTTAAGGCCATTGCAGTCTGAGTGGAACTCAGCAAAGGTGGACAGCGAAGAGAGGGGAATTAGACAATAGATTAAGGAAACAAGATGTGCGAGAAATAAATAGAAGAGCCTCTCAGAAGTGATAAGGGGAGATGGGCAAGAGAGAAAGTTATAGGGTCGGTGTATACATGAGAGTAAAGTGAACAAAAAAAGGGGTAGACCTTTTAAGGGTACAAAAGGTGGGCAAACAAATTATGGAATAGAAAAATGCTGGAGAACAGGTGGAAGCAATGACCGATCAGAGAGAGAAAGGTCTAACGTGTTTAGTGCCATCCTGCATCCCTCCCAATATCTACAGTGGAAGACCCCACACAGCCACACGTATCTGCAGTTTCCATCAGCCAAAGTGCTCATTAAAAGTTAACTTTGGGGTCAGCCTGCAGCCTGGATCTCTGCTTTCCTTTGTATAGGCCCATACTGTCCTGGAGCTTGGTAAAAGAATAATAAACAACGCTCACCTTCTCTGAAATTACATCGTAGTAAGTGCGACATGATTTATAAAATGAAAAGCAATTAATCATTCGTGTATAGAGAATTGCGACGGGATACCGGTTATTTTATGCCTTGATTAAATAAAATACAAATCTGTAGGATTGTATCGCAAAATACAATGCAATACCGCTTATTTTAATGCCTTGGCCATCGAACAGGTTACAAATTCAAACGCAGCAGTTGAGACAGTGGGACACAAATATATTGCCGCAAATACTGGTGCCCACAGTGGGGGGTGGTAACAGTTATTGGAGGGAATAATTTTACGGGGACAGGGATGAGCACGTACCCACAATGGGACAGCCCACAGAGGGGCTTGATTGGTCCAGTACTATCAGTAACTCCCGACCCGAAAAAGGAACCTTGGGTGGGGGTGAAAATACAAAATATATATTTTCCTTTTTAGTAGACAACAGGGCAACAAGATCCTGTGTCAATGAAGGGAGGTTTCCACTGTCAGAATATGTGATGGACATGCAAGGATTTTCTTGGTCTATGACAAAGGGAACTGAGAGGAGCACCGTTGACCACAGGAGTATTCTTTTACGCAGTACAGGTGTTTTTGGGATGGCTCCCGCATATAAAAAAGATACATTTTTGCGCTCATCTTCAGAGATTTTATTCAGAGCAGAGGTACCCACGGATGTGGCAGAAGGAGAGGTTATTATGATACAGCTAGAAGCAGCAGTGGTCTGAGAGAACAGAGTAGTACTACATGGGACTGATGACGAAGGTTGGCACAGTGATAGCACTTGACTCAACACAGCGACTAAGTGACGTGACAGATGATGACTTTGTTGAAGACAATGACACAGATCAAGTTATTTTTAACATTTGCATTCCATGCCAGTTGCAGGTACAATACAGAGAAACACCCCATATAATATCATTGGTTAAAAGGGTACCATCCTTTTTACAAGAAGACCTGGCAAGAGTAGCCAGCGAATTATAGACTAACAGCCCTTATGATGTAGGATTATTGAAAGGGATTGGGGCAGTGAAAATACATTTGAAGAAATGGAGCAATTTGCCCTGAGTAAAATAGTACCCAATGTCTAGAGAGTCAGACAAAGGCATCTATGAAACTATTGTCGCCCTGCCTAAACAAAGGATAATAGTGTCGTCTCAATCCCCATGTAACACGGCTGTGCACCCGGTGAAAAAATTGGAAAGGGGTGGTGTCTTGGAGATTTATACAGGATCTGCACCCTTAAGAAACATTGTGGAGGCATAATTTCCAGTTGTGCCCAATCCGGCTAGCATTTTCTGTAACATACCCCCTACTGCCACACATTTTACAGTGATTGATTTGAAAAATGTTTTCTTACAGAAAGGATCACATTATTTGACAGCATTTACCTATAGAGTGACCAGACTGACTACAACGACTCCGACAGGGGTATTGTGAATCCTCTAGGGAGTTTAACAGGGTTCTGCAAATGGACTTGGGTAACTTGCAGATCCCAGTACTATCATACAATACGATGATGACCTGTTAGTGTGTGGCTCCACAAAAGATGAATGCAGGATAGACTCAGTGGCGTTATTGACCCTATTGGCTGAAAAGGCACACTAAGTGGACATGGTGAAAATGCAGTATTGCCTGGAAGAAGTACTTTATTTAGGCCAGTTAATAGCAAAAGAGGGGAAAAAAAAGGGACACCTGAAAGAGAAGAGGCAATAAGTAATACGCCAGATACAGTGAAAGAATTGCAGCAATATCTGGAGCCATGTGTGGGTCTTTGACAACAGCACGCATGTTCAGCGCCTGTTGGAAGGACTAAAAGAATCACAGAAAGCAAACAGCACCATATTGTGGACAGACGAGAGGATAGATGCATTCGACAAACTGAAAAAAGCAATAAGTACAGCTCCCGTGTTGGGAATACCAGATTACAAGGATGAATTGTACCTGTTCTCCCATTCAAATGGGTATGTGATGACGGCTGTCCTCACACAAAAGACTTCAATGGGACACAAACCATTAGCATATTACAGTGGGATTCTGGATCTGGTAATGAGAGGACATTAACCATGTGAGCAAGCATTAGCTGCAGTAGCATTTGCAATAGAAATGTGTTCCATAATGGGCTGTTCCGCCACAATGTATGTGGACCACGCCCTTTTGCCATTCTTGAGAAGCCAACGTCCATGCTCAACACAGCAGGGTTCTGGATGAGGTTATATTGTCCAATCCATCGATTAAAATTAAAGGAGATTGGGTCCAGGATTGTACCACATACGTTGACATATACAATGACATTCTCCAGATTAAGGAGATTGCAATAGAGGGAGGGAGAGGAGGTCACGTTGACGGGTCATCGACGATAGATGAGTGTATGGGATTGAGGCATTCTGGTGCAGCGGTGGTAAAAAGAAAAGGTGGTGATTTTGAGGTAGTGCAAGGTTACCAGGACATTTCGATCAGTTGCACTAACTAGCACACACTACAAGGTCTGTGAATGTCTTACAGCAACCCTTTCTGAAGAATGGTTTGTTCCTAAATTGCATGAATGTTATTAATTGCTCAGCATGCCAAAAATATACAGCTGGACATACTTTGAGAATGGTGAGAGGAAAAATATCACGCCTTACAGCCCAGTTTGGCTTTTGTATATATACTATGTCGATATGCTCCAAAGTTGCAATGGATATCCATGAACGATCGTGGTCGCATGTCCCTTTTCACACTGGATAGAAGCAAGACCATGCACCCAATGCAACGCTAATGGGGAGTATGCAAAGTGCTACGATAAGATAATGGACCATACTTTGGAAATGAACTATTTTCTGAAATAACATCCTTGCTTGGCATGAAGCACACGCTTTTTTCTGCCCATCATCCTCAGGCCAACAGCGTTGTCCAACGTCTCAACAGCATTTTGAAATAACGCATTACAAAATTGCAAGATACTTTATTATTATTACATTTTTGTACCATGCAACACGCTCATAGGTCTCAGTGCGGTCACAGACTAAAAGCAACACACATAACTTGGGCTAAGCACCAGAGCAAGTCAAGTTACAAATCAAACCATAAAAAAGCTCAAAGCTAATCCTCTGAGTTAACAAAAAAGTTTTTTTATAGCTTTCTTGAAGTCTGCCAAACAAGTGATATCACTGGAAAGGGAATTCCAAAGAGACAGTGCACCAACATCAAAGCAGGGACCCCCAACATTTTTCTGTTTAAACCTGGCACAAAAAGTTTACCGAGTCTATTAGAGCGTAATGATCGTAGGACAGGGATCTTTTGAAGCCGCTGTGTCAAATAGGCAGGAGCGTGGTTCGCCAAACATTCATGGGTAAGAGTTAAGATTTTATGAAAGATTCGATGGTGAACCGGTAGCCAATGCAAGGATCTCCTTCACAGAGTAACGTGCTCTGCTCTTGCCAGTTCAGACACAGCTCTTACTGCCCCATTTTGGGCCACTTACAGAGCCTTAATGTTACCCTTCGAGGTGCCCACCAGAAAACTATTACAATAGTCGATCCTGGACTTTGCCAAAGCTGTAGTCATCATAGAAATGTTCCCTGTAGACAGATGAGGCTAAACAACTTAGTCGTGTAAGCACATGCAGCCTTGGTATGTAGGACATGTTGCTTCATGGAGAGGCTAAAATCCAAATGGAGCCAACAATGGCTGATCTGAATCCTACAGTCAGCAATTGTAAACTGTGTATATTTTGCGTTAAGCCTCTTAATAAACTGGGAGGAGCCCACCAACATAAACTCAGTTTTACCATCATTAAGGGCAGGTGAATTAGAAGCCATCCAAGCCTGAACCATCATATAAACTTGGTTAATTCTGGCTGTGTCTACCTTCTATTCGACTGTTATTTCAAAGACCACCTGGGTGTCATCAGCATAATTGGTATAACCAATGCTGGCGGCATCCCAGAGATCAAAAAGAGTGGGCACATATAAACATTTAACAGTATAGGAGCAATGCAAACTCCTTGGGCACAACACAAGTCAGCAACTCAGTAGGTGATTGAAACCTATCACTAACCACTCTAGATTGGTGTGGACCCAAAATGTAGCCAGCCAAGTAATTGCTGCCTCAGAGCAATTTACAGATCTTATTAATTTTTCAAGCAAGAGTTCATGGTTCAACAAATCAAATTCAGCGGAAAGATCCAACAACATAAGTAACGCGACTTGACCATTATCAGCTAGATTAGCTCGTAAATCCAGCATGGCAGTCTGTTCCATGGCGAGTTCGAAAGCCTGATTGACGGCCACTCAATAGTTCTCAGCTCTCTATGTGCTCTTGAAACTGTAGATAAGCCACCCTATCAAGAATTTTCAGTAAGAATGGGACCTAAGTGATGGAGCGACAATAGCCTACCATCACTGGGTCAAGAAATTCTGTTTTCAAGATGGGTGATATCCAGACCTCTGAGTGACAACGGAACCATGGCTGTCGCAAAAGAGGAGTTCACAATTCTAGTGAGTGGAGTTGCAATGTAATCTATGGAATCTTTAATTAACACTGGCGGGACATACATCACTTGGACAGGGAGATGATTTCAACCCTTTCACCATTCTTATGTCGTCGCTGCTCAAAAAGGAACTCTGGAGGCCCATTCATTTGAACCATGAGGAAGTTATTAGAATGACGGTCAAAGGAGTTGGCTAAACTTACAAGGTGAGCATTCATTGTAGCTTGGTGGAGTTTCAATTTTGTAGAGAAACCCCTTTGGATCTCAGTGCACCAGGCATTCTTAGGTGCCTCAGCGTTATTGATCCTATTACCAAAGTTGATTTGTTTAGCCATAAGAATGTCTTGTTTGTATTTAGTTGCGGCGAGTTGGTAAGAAGAGAGGGTGCCCCACAGGCCTTCCTCCTCCATTCACGTTCTGCTATTCTTTTTGATTCTCCTATGTTCTGTAATGTCGTTAGAGAAACATGTCTTCCCAAGTGTCTTTTACACGTCAAGGTGCTAAGGTGTTAATTGGCTACATTAAGAGTGTTTACAAACTGTTCAACCAAAGCTGAGTTATCAGTAAGATGTAGTGGCATGGAAAGTGAGGGGAGAACTAAATAAGCAAATGCCTCTGAGGAAACCCTCCAACTTGTGATTCAAATCTAGGATATGAATTAGCTTTTTTCAATTTCCCTGGAAGGGGGAGATTGAAAAAGATCACAAAATGATCAGACCCTGGTCATGGCAAAATAGATAAGGAGTGAATAGATGAGGAAGTAACCAATCTAGTATATGACCCTCATGTGTAGAGCATTTTATAAAAAGGACAACGCCCAAGGCCTGTAAGGCTGATAAAAGAGAAGTGGCCTCCTGGTCAGTGTTGTCAAGTGTCCACAGATTGAAATCTCCAAGTAGCACTGCATATGTAGACTTTAACAAAATCATCCACGAGTGTCATCAGTTCTTCAAATAAGGGGGGGGGGGGGGTTCATAGGAGGGGGGTAGATGACTAGAAAGCAAACCATTGTAGATGACTAGAAAGCAAACCATCATATTAATCTAGTCCTAATTGTGCTACACATAGGGGGGGACAAAGACCTTACAGTGATATCAGTGTATTGCCCTGACCAACAACAAGCACAGTTTTACACCAATCTATTTCCTCGAATTACACAACTTCAGCAGGGAGAATTGGTGCTAGGGGATGATTTTAATTTGGTATTAGAGGGCGGCATAGATGGATCGAGCCCGGAATCCTTGGCTGAATCGGCTAAGGCGATACCTCTAAAACAGACCTAAAACCGGTAGATGCTTGGCGCAGCCTTTATCCCTAAAACTGAGGCTAATCCCATTTCTCACACGTGTATTGCACTTATTCTAGAATCGACTATTTCTTGGTGTCCCAAACCCTGTTGCTGGAGGTCTCAGCAGCCACCTTAGAAGTGGCCCTGGTATCAGATCATTCCCTCCATCACATTACAGTTAGATGGATATTGTTTGGGAGGTGGCAAATCCATGGGATGGAGAATAAATGACTCACTTCTCACTGACCCAGCCGTATGCTCAGATATCACCAAACGATTACACATATTTTCAGGACAATCTTACAGGGGAAGATTCCCATCTCAGGGGTGTGGGAGGTCCGTAAGCCTACACTTAGAGGAAAGTTAATCAGTATAGCGGCAGCCCAGAAAAAGCTGGTGTCTGCTCAGAGGGAACAAGCCGATGGAAAAGTGGGTGAATGGGAGCCCTGGTACAAGAAAGAAGGGGCCAGAAAAATGTATCGACAACTGCAGGTAGCCAGAGCGGCGTTGAAGGCATTATGGGCAGGGGACATTTTACATAAATTGCTCCGCACTAAGCACTTTTATTTTAGCACTACTCTGTGGGAGCAAGGGGCCAATGAGCTCCTCTCTACCATCACTTCTCAGTACAAAACTCGGACCAAGTGCCCCTAGTGGTGGGTACGCCCCTCGCCCTTACGCAATGTTAACTTTGGGTTACATTCGCGTAGATGGGACCACCGAGCAGGACACAGGGTATCCATTTTTTGTACCCCATTTTGACTCCATCTTGGTGACCAGGCCTCACTGCGATAGTACAAAATGCCTCTCCCTTTTCCCCGCTGCAGCAGCTCGGAGCACATGGCCCCCACCCTCGTTCCCACTCCAACTGGAAAACTCCACAGCTCCATTCTCACGCTGAAGCCGGAGCTGCTTCAACAAATAATAAATGTAACACATCCCTTTTCCTCTGACATCACTGTCCTGTATGTGAACCAACATGAGGCAAGCACATAGCTCGTCCATCGCCACAAAAGTGTCCTTGCCCTCTTACCCTCGCCAGTTGAAACTTACTGCCATTCTAACCCCCTGTCCTTGCAAGGCATTCCTTTCATGTGCCAGACTGCCAACCATGCTATGAAGCCCACCCAACAGACCCCCAACTAACATTAGACCCCTGCTGCAGTATATAGTGCCCAATACTAACAAATGCCACATAGCTGAGATTCTTGGGAGACTAACCCTACAGTTCAATGAGAGTATTATGGTGGTCAAGACCCGTAAACCTGTGACCTGTATAACCCAAATGCTATAGATGATATAGAGCCTTGAGTCATTTGTACAATGACATGATACACTACTGAGGGTCTTTTGATCAACCATTATTTAGTGCATGCATTACTTAGAATGTATTTTCTTAGCTTCGATAGTGACCACCGCGTTTCACAGCGACCTGGCCTTCACCCATCCGGAGCACAGATGTCCGACGTCAATCCTCCCGCCAACCAAGCAACCAACCCGGAGGAAGAGATGATGCCCACACCTAAGAAACCACCCCGACTGACCAATCCAGGTCCAACGTAGCATCAAATGTTAACTTTTCCTTGAACTCTCGCAGCTTGCTCCTTTGTGCCTTATTCCCTGTCCAGGGAGTGTCTGTATTATTCATTTTTTACACGTATCGTCAGGGAGGGCACAAACATTTGGTGACCCCCTGCGATGTGATCGGAGAGGTGCCTCGAGGCCGGCGCCGTGCGGCGAGATCCGGGACGCCCCCAGCAAAACCATCGCCCCCGCGGCTGACCAGCCTGTGCGCACTACGGAGAAGGGTCAAGGGTTCCCGGTTGACGAATACCCGACTGAAAAGCTGCTCGCCGAGGCGGGCCACAGCTTGGTTGGGGTGCGAGCCTGACTGGGGGTCGGACTGTGAGCGGCGACCGTCGGGTCACCTGACTGAATACGTGAGTGCCGGTTGCGAAGGTTACGAAGGAAAGGTAAGGGGGGGAAATAGAGGGGACAGGTGGTAATGGGTTATAGGGAAGAGTAGGGCCTGTGTGAGTGATGAGGCTTTTCTGATCTGTCCTTTATATGGCCATTAGGTTTTTGTAAGAAGTGAAGAGAAAAAAGAGAAGTGGTATCCTAGCCCGAAAGGGGTAGAAGGCGGCGCTGTGTAGCATTGTCTCGTCCAGTGCAGAATAAATAAGTGAAGATACAGAGAAAATAGTAGGAGTCTCGTATATTGAGTAGACTCGGAGTAGTTATTTAGAACATTCTTTTTCTGGGTATGAAAGGATTCTTGGAAAAGAGTAAGAGGGTTTAAGAGGTGGGGAGTGAATGAGAAGAGTAGGCGAAACGGGGAGGGGATGGTAAAAGGAACAAAACGGGGAGAAAAAAATAAACGCGCAGGTAGTGCTTGTGCATGATAAGTGTTATATGTGCTTTTGTGTTCTGTCCGTTTTTGTCAAGGATATCCAAGTACTGTGATTAATTTGTGGTTCAAGTGGCAAAATATGCAAAAATGAACTGTTGAATTTGAACATGCAACAACTAGAAGGTTAACGTTGAAAAGTGATTCATATATTTATCTTGATACATATGTGTGCAGACAATCTAAGGAATTGAAAAGATTCAGGGTATATTGTTCAGCTAGAAGGAAAGAAAGGCTAGTAGAGAAGTGATTAGAGGGAAAGAGGTTGAAGGGCAAGTACAGACAAAGAGAAAGAAGAAAAAATATCGTCATGGGGGAATAACACCACTAGCACATACTTGTCAGCACCTTCCGTTATACAGTGCGAAGATACAAAAATACCACGATCAATAGTTGACAGAGATAAAAGGAGACAGTGTGACGCCAATTTGGCCAGAAGGTGGGTCATTCGACAAAAGGGTGTTAGATTTAGTATCTACACACTTGTTAGCAAGGTATAAGGGGAAACAACTACAGAATAGAAGAGAAGTACTAGACTTGTGGCGAATGTTTGAAGAAGTTAAGCCTACAGCAGAGGTAAGTAAAGAAAGAACGAAACCCAGAAAACGCAGGAAGAGGTAAGCGGAACACCAAAGGGCGAGTGCACAACCACTACAGCTGAAGGCGATACAACAAAAATACATCCTTTAATGTCAAGGCCAGCAGTAGGATACAGTGAACCCCTGTACATACCAGCATGTCCACCCCCGCAAACTCAAACGGAGCAGTTGCCACGGCACCGCCGCCTTATGATAAAGGAGGTTTGTATGGTCCGACAAGTGCACCCCCGTGAATTTGGCACACTTCACTGGAGAATTAGACCGCCATCTAGCGCATGCACAGATGGAAATAACGCGGCTAAGAGCATTGTGCGATAGAGGTCCATTGTGCGATAGAGGTCAAATGCTGCCAGGGGGAGGAGAGGTGCCACCATTATCCATGGCGGATCTAATGCCAACATTGAGCACAGCAGGGGAAGTGGCGCAAGCAATCTCAGAGCCAGCGCGATCAGTATCATCACAAGGATCACGCATACCACAAGGGCAAGAGAAAGAGTGGCGGTCAGGGGAGTTCCTGTTTCATCTAAATGACAGACCCGTGAGGATTATACGCCCACCCACCCCAGAAAGTGAGAGAGGGGAAGGATGTGAAGGGAACAATGAGCAAGAATCAGAAATAGAAGAGGTGTGGAGTGACTTAGACGAATATGAAGAGGCACCTGCTGAGGCCGGGTCCCCACTGCCAAACCGCTGTTACCCAGATACACCTTGGCCACCACTATGGCAGGGTAGACTAAGACAGCATGGGGGAAATATGATGGTAAGTAAAATAAAGAAAGGTGCGGTAAAGTAGGAAAGAAACACAAGTTACAAATGCCATTGATACATAAAGGAGCAGGGATGCCACACTAAATTCCATGGGCTCAAATGGATAAAAACAACTTGTTAAAGGTCCTCCCCCCACTATCGGGAGGGGCTGGGAAATGGATACACACCTTTGAGAAAAACACGGCAGGAGTGCCACTAGCGATAGGGGATGTGAAAAGTTTATTAGTGTCAGCAATTGGTGACCAAGCAGACGCAGTGTGGGAAAAGGCCGGATTCCCCAGAGTAACAATGAGTTGTGACCGCCACAATGGGTCAGCGTTCAATAACGTTCGAGCACAAGTGATATGATATGATATGATATGGTATTTGTAACGCGCCTATACACAAGTGTTTCAATGGGATGCATACACAAGTATGGGATGCATTGAGGCGCACGTTTCCAGATATTCCAGATTTACATTTAGTGATGCAGTGCACAATGGAGGAGAACGAGGATCCCACGCAATTCATACTGCGGGTGCAGGATTTATGGAGAAGCAAAACTGGCACGGCGTGGAACCAGTCCACCGCCTTGTTTTATTTTATCATTAAAAAGGGGCTCTCGAAGGAGGTGCAGAAGGCCTTGGACAAAATAGCTGGGACAGAAGCCAAGAGCTGGCCTGAAATACAAAGCATAATTGTGCACCACTGCAGGAGGATCAAACAGAGAAAAAGAGATAGCACAAAAGGCTGGAAGACGAAGCGAAGCTGGTACAGAACAAATTAGTGAAGGTCGCCGCCGTCAACGCCAGCGTAGCCACAGACAGAGGAAACGAGGGGGATGAAGGAGCGGGAAACAGACCAGCAACAATAGCGGCACTGCGGGCCACAGGAGGACAAGGACAGTGGAACGGAGAAGAGCAATACGGTGGACAACAGTGGCAGGAAAGACCAGCAAGAGGAAGAGGTGGGTACCGTGGACAGAGAGGGGGGTTTGGAGGTATGGGGAATAGAGGATTTGGTGGCCAAGGAATGAGAGGCGGACCACAAGGGTCATGCTGGAATTGTGGGAGATGGGGACACTACTCCAGAGATTGTAGAATGCGGCCTTCAGGGTATTTCCAGGGGCAACAGCCCATGGAGAACGAACAAGGTTGGGGGTGCCCAAACCCAGGTAGCCCCAATGCACTACCGATGGGAGGCAGCAAGACCAATGCTATAACGAACCTCAGATGCAGCAAGGACAGCAACCACCACCACCACCACAACCTATGGCAAGACAAAACGCAGTAGGGAGCGCAAACAATAATTGTTATGCAACAGCCACCAACGGTGTGCCCGCACCATACCGTGGCGTGACCGTAGTTGGAGCCAATGTCTTTTCAGTGCCAGGGCAAGAAAGACATTCAGATTAGGACAGCCCACAGGGAACACTTGCGTATCCAGTCCTATCCACCACCCTATGTGCAGAAGAGGAACCACTAGTGGAGGCAGAGATAGGAAATAAGCAGTTTATCTTTATGGTAGACTCAGGCGCGGAGAAATCATGCCTTATGGAAGGGCGGTTTCCGCTCTGAGGCAGGAATTTAGAGACGCAGGGGTTCTCTGGGGCTATTTTAAAAGTTCCTTACACTAAAGATCTTGATATAACGGTGGGGGGAAAAACCGTGCGCGCACCCTTACTGTACCACGAAGACGCGTCGATCAATTTGCTGGGGAGAGATTAGTTAAGCAAATTAAATATGACCATCTCGTTTACAGAATGAGGAATAGTGTGCTCAACCCCAGGAGTATGCCCAGTACGAGCAATGTTGATGAACAGCACAGTAATGAACGAAGTTGTGGTACGGGGAATACCCATTGATAAGTATATTCATTTATGGCATCAAGGTATTCGTGCGAGAGGTGCCAGAGATAACGAGAAAAGAATGGAGCACACCATCAGATTTCATATTCCGTCCAATTGCACACACAGACGTCGTGCCAGGCACGATAATGTCCATAGACATTGAGGCAGTTCAATTATCCAGCAAACGTATTGTGGTCATAGGACTGGACGCGCATGGGTGCGAGTGGAGAACTGTGTTATGCATAGACCCAAACATAATGCTATGAGATATAACAGACGAGGAATTATTCACTGATGGTGAAAATGATGGAGAGATGATGGAAATAAGCATAGCATGTGATATTATGATCCAGTACAGAGAGGCACAAAACCCACTCATTGCTAGCATTAATGCCCCACTGACTATATTTGAGGAAGACATGGCAAAGTTAGCACCTGAAATTTGGACCACAGGGCCCCCATGATGTAGGGTTACTGCATGAGGTGACACCAATAAAAATAAAACTCAAGCCCGGTGCAATACTGCCGAGGGTAAAGCAATATCCCATATCAAGAGAAGCGGAGGCAGGAATTAGGGAAACCATAAATGCACTTGTAAAACAAGGCATCATAGTGCCATCAAACTCCCCATTTAATACAGTGATTTTCCCGATCAAATAAGAAAAAGGAGGGGCGTGGAGGATGATCCAGGATCTCCACCCACTCAATGACGTCATTCAAAAAGAGTTCCCATTAGTGCCTAACCCGGCATCAATATTGTGCAGCGTAACCAAAAGAATCAACATGTTTCACTGTAATTGACTTGAAGAATGCTTTCTTCTCCATACCACTCGACCCAGGGTCCCAATACCGGACAGCGTTCACATTAGGGAACAACAGATATGAACATCGCAGACTCCCACAAGGGTATTGCGAAAGCCCCAGCATTTTTAACAGGCTGTTACGTGAGGACATTGGAAACATATATGTAGAGAGTACCATCATCCAATACGTAGATGATTTACTCGTCTGCAGCCATACAGAAGAAAAGTGCAGAGAAGACTCGATAGCACTACTAAATGTGCTAGCTACCAAGGGGTACAAGGTGGACAAAGGAAAATTACAATACTGTCTCGCCGAGGTTGTATACCTCGGACAGCTAATATCAAAAGATGCAAAGCGAATACTCCCAGACAGATCAACTGCTATACGCAAAATAATAATCCCAAAAACTGTGAAAAACATGCAAAAGTTTCTTGGAAAACTATTGCCGAGCATGGATCCTTGATTACGCGGCATACACACGCCCCTTACTACAAGCGTTAAGAAGCACAGAAAAATAGAGCCGCAATAAAATGGACGCAGGAAATGACAGTATTTGAAATTAAAAGACCTCATTGCTGATGCCCCAGTCCTTGCAAACCCAGATTATGAGAGGGAATTTTTCTTGTTTTCACACTGTAATGGAACACTGATGACGGCAGTACTGACACAAAAAATCTCTAGGTCACAAACCATTGGCGTATTACAGTGGGACACTAGACCCAGTAATGCAAGGGCATTTCGCATGCAAACAGGCTCTCGCCGCTGCGGCCTTCGTGATTGAAAAGAGTGCCACCATTGTCATGGGATGTTCAGTGTCGCTATATGCGGAGCATTCCCTATTCGCCATCCCTGAGCGATCAAAATCAACACTAACGACACAAAGAGCAACAGCGTATGAAATAATAATTTCAAGCCCCAACGTACACGTTGTAAGGTGCAAAACAGTACACCCCGCAACATTTATTACAGAGCCATGCACGACAGAGGACATGCAGGAACACGATTATGCCACATATGAGGGGGGGAAGGTGATGACATCCAAAAACAAGTGAAAATGCCCTATAGGAGGGAGAAATATATTTCATGGGTGGGTCAGCATCAATAAACCCCGAAACAGGGGAAAAACACGTTGGAATGGCGGTAGTGCGCATGGAGGAAGATGACAGACTATTGTGCAAAAGCGCCTCCCATCCCATTACTCAGCACAGGCAGCCGAACTAACTGCCCTGATCGAAGCACAGCACACAGCCAAGGGCTGTGCGGTGACAATATACTCAGACTCAGCATCTGCAACTACCACAGTGCACTCAGGGTTGTCATGGTGGCGTAGATGGGGATTCAGGAGGACAGACGGTTCGCCAGTACAGCATGCAACATTGTTGAATGAGTTAATAGATGCATTAGCAGTACCATCGGTAGTGGCAGTGGTGAAATGCCAAGCCCATACCAACAACACAGATGCAATTTCATTGGGAAAAGCGGCAGCCGACGCAGCAGCGAAGGAGGCCTCGTATTTCAATGTGACGCCATCACTCGAATGCATTGTAAAAGCAACCACCACAGACCCACTAGAGGAAGCCTACAATAATATCCCAATAGCACAGATCATAGAATTACAAAGAAGAGCACCACCGGAGAAGCAAGAACTATGGAGCAAACAGGGATGTAAACAATCAGCCACAGATCTCATTTGAGACAGGAAAGGTTTTAATGCCCATAGAGTTACTAGAAATAGCATTCCAACAGCTGCATTTCCCCGGCCATGTAGCAAAACAACACAATGCTGCAGATATCCAGGAACACTGGTTCATCCCCAATTTGCAAGAGCACCTGTCGAAATTCATTGTAGAATGCATAACATGCTAAACATATAATTCAGGAATGACATTGAGAACACTGCGCGGTACCCTGCCCCGACCAACAGGACCATTTAGAGAGCTCCATATAGACTATGCTGATATGGGAGAGCGGTGTAATGGATCAAGATATTTGATTGTGGTGGTGTGCCCTTTTGCATCTGGGTGGGGACATGGGCCCGCTTCGACCCATCTTGAAAAGTGTGCGGCCAAGTTCCTTGTTCGGGAAGTGTTTTCCCGATGGGGAATATGCGATGTGATAAGATCAGACAACGGTACGCACTTTGTGAATGACCTCTTTAAGGAAGTGACATCACTCTTTGGGGTAAAACACAAACTATGCTCAATTTATCATCCGATGGCGAATGGAATGGTAGAAAAAATCAACGGATTACTAAAGAGTAAGTTATCTAAGCTGTGTAACACACTAAAGAACTGGGTGTATTGCTTGCCCCTAGCACTGTTCCAACTCAGGGCGCAACCATGTAAAGACCACCATCTGAGCCCCCACGAAATTGTGACTGGGAGACGAATACACACACCAGTATCCCCGACTAGAAGAGCATCGGATGCGCACAGGGCTGCCACAGTGCTGGGGGAAGAGTTCAAGGAATACCTGACCCAGTTAACACGCGCAGTACGCCGCATAGCGCGACAAATAGCACCACCTTTTACTGAAAATGTGGCGACTGATACTACCACACAGGCCACAGACAGTCCAAGCAGGCCACTGATGCCAGGAGCACATGTGTACGTCCGCAGCTTTGTGAGGAGGTGGAATTCACCCAGTTTTCATGACCCTTATGAGGTCATCTATAGTACACCCACTGCGGTGAAGGTAAAAGGATTGAAGTATTGGGTGCACTTATCAGACGTGAGGAGGGCACACGATAGTACAATCCCCCAGGAGGAGCAAGATGGTGCCACTGGTACCACAAATGAGGTTGAAAAAGGATAACCAAATTGTCAGTAAAGAGAATATGCAGAGATAAAAGTTATATGATATGTATTTTGTTCTGCAAGACTTCTCTCCTACTTCCTTCATTTCTATGTTTTCCTCCTTTCCTTTTTGATTGATCGATATCCTCTCCATACACCTCAACTATCTTTCTCCATCTCCCACCTTTGTTTCGATTATTGTTCCCCGCTTTTCTCCATCACTATTTTACTCTCATTCTCTCCATAGCAAAGTACATGTGCAATCGAGTAAATGAACAAACATGATTAAAAATAATGATTAAACATGAAGTTGAACAAAAAATGTAAATACATGTATATATTGTGGTGACTTAACGAATTTATATGGCCCCTCCAGGTGACAAATGGCCCAACGACCTACAATCGCGGAGAACCAATTAATGCTAGATAGTGATAGGGACGCCATAAGGGCTAAAAGGTTCAGTAACGTTGAATGTGTTTTGAAATGTGCTGCAATTTTGATATCAGTAATGTTGTTTTTCGCAGCTTGGTATTATACCCTTTTATCTTTTGTTAATGACATGCAAAGGGGAGGACGCGGGGCTAACATGATACGAGAAGGATCGCACATGATATGGACTGGGGTAAAGACTATATGGAAAGAGTCACATGAGATTAACGTCAACAATACAGATGTGATGCAACCCTCAGAATACATCACTGTAGGATCAACAAGTGTGTCAGTGTTACGTTTCAATATAAATATGAGTAATGCTTATGGATATAACGAATATGATGGAGATTATTATTGGCCAAATGATTTAATTAACACTAGTACACATGCACAGACAACCATATACCCTACCTCACACAACATCGCTGCTACTGATGACAATACACATACCATATTGAATAGCAATGATAGCACCTTGGCTGGAATGTTTCCAATACATTACAAAAGGGTGAAAAATAACAAGGAAGGGAGGAGGAGGAGAAAAAGGGGGGTGGGAGGGATAAGATACGACATTTATCATGACCTGGGGTTAGACAAAATAGAAGATCCCCGCCACCCTGATCAATCAAATAAATGGTATTCCGACATGAGTGCCACGGCGAAGCAAGCAACAAATGAAAGCTGCTACGTCTGTTGACTCATTCCACACGCATCAGGAACAGCAAAAATGTCAGTACCGCAGGAAGTGCCCTTGTCGGAGGCCCAATGTTTAATTCATCTGGTTTTATGCAGAATAAAGAGCACGTTCCAAGCGCACACCGTCACATTGAAAAAACTGGAAAATGAGAAGAACGTGCACAAGCAGACGCCAAGGAGTAATATGCCTCAGGAACCATTTCTTATCATCAAGGTGACACGATATGCAGAAAATAAGTGGCACGAGGAAACTATCGAATGCAAAGCAGAAGCACTTCGAGGCCTATCCAATGACACTTTCCAATGGATAAAGGAGGTATGTGACCCCCATCTGGTCGCGACATATTACAAAGCTAACTGGGTTACAGCATTAGAAAAGCCTATCAAAATACAGAAAGAGGTGCCACATGAGCTGTGTTTCCATGGGGAGGGAAGAGTGAACATGGGACAGACAAGGAAATGTAACAAGACGGTCATAATACCTGACATGAAGAAAGGCACTGCTGCACTGATGGACATGTACTTGATTTGCGGCAAACAAGCTTAGATGCACCTCCCCGCATTGTGGAAAGGAACTTGTGCTCTAGCCACCCTCCACACAGCCCTGATGGTAATACCAGATAGCCACATCCAAGGGTCAGCATGGCAATCGGCTGGCATATCGGCCGAACCATTGACAGCGCCCCAACTAATAACAGAAGCTCCCGTGTATGAACTATTGTCAGAATATGAACTAAAGAAAAGATTGAGACAAAGTAAAAGATCCTCCAATTACATCTCATCCGAATCAACGAAAATCCTTGCTGAGATCCCGCAGAAATACAAGCTCGTTTCATCAGCGGAGACATTCTTCGCCTCACTTCTTGTCCCGGGACTGCAAGCACGAATGAACGCCAAATGATTGCAGATATTGCGCTGGGAGCTCATTCAACTGGCTAACGACACTGAAGAGGGGTTCAACGTGATAAAAATAGAGCTCTGCGCGCTGCGCCTAATGACAATGAAAAACAGATATGTCCTAGATCTCCTCACGGCGATGGATGGTGGTGGTTGCCAAAAAATTGGGGGGGGGGCGTGTTGTACATTTGTGCCAACTAAAGATGCTGATAACGGGACACTCTCACATGTGATAACAGCAGTACACAATCTAGGAGAGAGAATGAGAACAAAAGGAGGAGCAGAAGAAAGCACATGGTTCGACAAACAAACAAACAAACAATTTGTTAAGCTGGATACCATCATGGGTAAATGTGGCAATGAAAATACTGATCCACATCATCGTCTTTGTGCTCCTGTTCTTGTGTGTGCCAACTGGGACTACGGTGTTGTGAGAAAAGCATGCCAACCTCAGCTATGATGGTAACAATGGGCCGACCGACAACGGTAGCTACTATGATAGATGCACAAATGCAAACAGGGGAGTACACTACACCACAATACAGGATGACAGCAATTTACAGGCAATATGGGGACAGTTGATAATTTGCATCATACAACGATAAAAGAACCAAGTGAGTTGCAATGGTACCAAGAAGTATGGGTGGACCTAGATGGGGATGGAGGAATTTACTTAATGTGTACACCAGACGAATATGCCAGAAGAGGAAATAGCTTAAGAAGTGTATGCAGAGCGTGGATGCCAATAAAAAAGGCACCCCCGCGTGGGACGAGGCTGTGGCGGAAGCGGAGTACTACCGAAGGGAGAATGAAAAGAATAAAAAGTAGAAGTATTTGTTACTTTAGGTGTAACGAAAGGGGGGAATGTGTGGGAGCGAGGCGCCAATGGGCCCCTCTCTACCATCAGTTCTCAGTACAAAACTCGAACCAAGTGCCTCTAGTGGTGGGTACGCCCCTCGCCCTTACGCGATGTTAACTTTGGGTTACATTCGCGTAGATGGGACCACCGAGCAGGACACGGGGCATCCATTTTTTGTACCCCCTTTCGACTCCATCTTGGTGACCAGGCCTCACTGCGATAGTACAAAATGCCTCCCTCCCTTTTCCCCGCTGCAGCAGCTCGGAGCACATGGCCCCCACCCTCGTTCCCACTCCAACTGGAAAACTCCACAGCTCCATTCTCGCGCTGAAGCCGGAGCTGCTTGCAACAAATAATAAATGTAACACATTCCTTTTCCTCTGACATCACTGTCCTGCATGTGAACCAACATGAGCCAAGCACATAGCTTGTCCATCTCCACAAAAGTGTCCTTGCCCTCTTACCCTCGCCAGTTGAAACTTATTGCCATTCTAACCCTGTGTCCTTGCAAGGCATTCCTTTCATGTGCCAGACTGCCAACCATGCTATGAAGCCCACCCAACAGACCCCCAACTAACATTAGACCCCTACTGCAGTATATCGTGCCCAATACTAACCAATGCCACATACCTGAGATTGTGAGACTAACCCTACAGTTCAATAAGAGTATTATGGTGGTCAAGACCTGTAAACCTGCGACCTGTATAACCCAAATGTTATAGATGATATAGAGCCTTGAGTGATTTGTACAGTGACATGATACACTACTGACGGTCTTCTGATCAACCATTATTTAGTGCATGCATTACTTAGAATGTATTTTCTTAGCTTAGATAGTGACCACCATGTTACACAGCCACTTGGCCTTCACCCATCCGGAGCACAGATGTCTGACGTCAATCCTCCCGCCAACCACGCAACCAACCCGGAGGAAGAGATGATGCCCACACCTAAAACACCACCCCGGCTGACCAATCCAGGTCCAACGTAGCATCATATGCTAAAAATGTCAATGTACTATATAAATGTGTTGTAACCTTGATGTGGTCAGAGCGCTCTCAGAGATCTAGATAAACTTTTCCTTGAACTCTCACAGCCTGCTCTTTTGTGCCTTATTCCCCGTCCACGGAGTGTCTGTATTATTCATTTTTTACACGTATCGTCAGTTACAAACTGATGACACGGAGAAAGCACAGGTCCTGTTGCGGTACCAATCTGAATTGGATAGCTTAGCGGCAACGTGCTCGCCTTGGAAGCAAGACGACATGAAGCAACAAAGGTTCGATCCCCAGGTCCACGCTTAGAAACCTCTGGGTATCAAGTGCGTTATAAATAACATATCATACCATATAATATCAATTGTTTACTGCAGAACCCTCTGAGTCCACAACAGGAAGCCTTTATTCAGGGGGCCCAACTTCCCCAGGTCAAGGAGGAGCAGAGGCAAGCTTTAGACGTGCCGATCACGAGGGAGGAAATCATAAGTGCTATATGTTCCCTCCCAGGCAATAAAGCGCCGGGTCCCGAAAGTTTCACTGCCAACTTCTTTAAAAAAATAAAATTAAAAAAAAAGACAGTATTCTCCCCTTACATGGCAACTTTATTGAATTCATATGCAGATACAGGAGCGATCACGCCACCAATGGGGGAATCAAACTTAACGCTGCTTGGTAAACCAGATAGGGACCCCACCCTTTGTTCATCTTATCGAACGTTTGCAGTGCTCAATTAGGACTCAAGAATTTATTCAAAAGTGTTGGGCATGAGACTAGCTCGGTTGTTGCCAGAACAGCGGACAACAAACATCTCAGTCTGGGCCCATAAACACAAGCAGGCAGAGACGTTTTCATGGGAGGGCAAAAGGGGCACTTGCGCAGGGCCCCCACCTTGGGGGAGGCCCCATACGGCTAGCTGATCTGAAGAATTAAGATTCCATTCTTCTCAGGTCTTAAATAGCACACATCAAGATATTTTATGGAGTGCTTCTAAGGCTCTAAACCCATTGCCTTTCTGTTTTGGTAAGTGCTTTCTGCCTTGATCAATTCATGTATTGCTTTCTATGTTCACTGTGGCATACATAGTTTGTGTGTTCCTTATGGCACAACTCTGTAGCAGTCTTTCCTTCCTGTGGAAATTATGTTGGTCATGTGCAATAGCAAATGATGAAATGCATTTTGATAAATTGAGTGTCACAATAGTTCAGAAGTTAGCTCAGTGTGTGAAGCATCCATTGCAGAGATGTGTTCATATGCAAAATTAGGATATTACATTCCAGCAAAGCTGGCTGACCTTTCCTATGTCTGAAGTTCATAAACCTGCCAGCATATGTACTTTGTTTTTGCAGAACAACCTCTGCTTTTATCAGCAATGTACCTATACCAGATAGGGGTTGCTATAAAAACTGACATATCATCCGTGTGGTGAAGGTCTAGAAATTGGTTTGTTCAGATGGGGTGTTGTAAAACCTATGCAATCGCCTCCAACAATGGCATAAACTGTTAGTCCAAGAGGTGAATAAATATCCAAATGTAAGACTATGGAACAACAGCGTTCATGTTTGTATCCTGGATTTGCCAGCAGACGATACAGTGATCCTGGTCAAATCATCTCATATCTTACATTACTGTGCGGTCTTCTGTGAAGTTTATCTTGTTGCATGCTGCTGGTATCGTTACTAAATTACTTGATCTTTCTTCTTATGTAGGCCATTTGGGTGGAAGGGTTGGTAGATGGAAGAGCACAAACACAAAAAACGGTTTGCTTTTTGGTAAAAGTCAAAGGTTTTTATGCACGTTTATAAATGAAAATGTCAGAAGCCATTGTTTTAGAAGTATTTAAAGCTTTAAAATACAAAAGACAAACCCAGATTAAATGTATTAAATCACATAGATGTGTATGCTGGTTCTTATATACTTCCCTTGATGAAGCTAGAATCATTCCCATTTTGCATAACTCCCTTCTATAATATTTTGTTTAAAAATGGTCATGTTTGTTAATGTGATTTGTGTACTTTCCAAGTCCATTTTTCTATAAAATTAGATTGTTTTAGCACATGGTAAGAACTGGAAAAGAAAGTGTTCAAATGCAGAAGTTGCAGAGTTGGCATAGATTCCAGCTTCACCCCTTAACCAATGTGTGATCCTGGGCATCTAATTTAATCTTCTATTGCCTAACCTCTGAACATTGCCAGTCCCTAAATCTTTCAAAATTGCCAGCCCTTCCGAGTGATTTCCTTCCCATGGTATGATCTTCATAAAAGCCTTATTCATGGTTTCACTGCATTAGTAGCAAGCATATTTATATTACACACCACAGGCATTTGTTTCTTTGATATCTAATGGCAACACTATTTGAAACATTAATTCATTCGCGGGTTGCCCCACACTACAATGATAATCCCTCCTACCAAGTGGGGATATAATATCTATTTAATCAAAAAAGAAGGGACATGTCCATATTACTTTAACAGAAAATGTTACCCACAGCAATCTGAAACCTGATCACACAGCCTATTCACCAAATAAAGGCTATGTCAAGTCTAATAAATGGCATGTGTCCAAGATTTAAAATATCATATTTAATTCATTTGCTAAACAGCACAAGTATCAAAAAACATTTTCCTAAAAAATGCATTACATCACATAAATAATCCACAATGTTATAAAAGTGGTGATAGCACCACACATATTCAAGTTATACAACTACTTGAACACTCTCCACAGTAGCTAATTCAACTATTCTTATTTCCTACTGTGTACAACAACTTAGCCCGACTTATATAAGTTTCTGTCCTGGATGTTACTATTAACTGGACATTCTTCAGGGGCGGAAAATTGTCTTGTGCTTCTTGTAGACTTCTCTCTATGGTTCCGGTTTCTAAAGCTCCATTCCAATACTGATTTTTCTCTCTTGTGGGCAAAGTACATGGGATTTTCTCAAACCCAAATCAGGTATACGGTTAGAGTTCTTTAAAACCCTCAGTTGTATGGTATTACTAATTTCTGGGGTCTGCAGTCATATCCAAAAAACTTCCTGAGCCAAAATTCTATTTTGCTTAGTAGCGTTCCATGGGAGGAAAACGTCTTCCCTTTAATGTTGCTTATGTTATGTGTAGCATTCTCCTTACTTCCAATTGGTTGTCTCCATCCGTGCATGAGCACTTTTGCATTCTGTGAGGCAGCTAATGTGAGTTCTGTCGATTATGGGTTACATGTACCTTTTACATACGGTCCTGCATTAATACTACATCTACCTTCCTGAAAGTTATTGATAAAAAAGTATCCTGTATGTACTAGAACAGTAACCCCTTTGTAGACTGCTAATGTTGGTCTACAAATGATACTTGTTTATCATTCTGATTAGAGCAAGAATGAAGAGGGCAAGGGAGTAAACATGCTTATAGGTTGTGAGCGTGACGGGTGGGGGGGGGGACGCAACCAGTATTTTTGATCCCTTAATTCCTTTGGTTTGGCGGAGGGGGGCCCCCAAAAGATGTCCGTGCCCATGGCCCCAAAAGTGCTTAAGATGGCCTTGCAAGCAAGCACTGGCCATCCTCAATCGACACAGAAAAAGTGTTTGATCGGATTGACTGCTCATATCTATTGAAAGTCTTAGAAGGATTTGGGTTTGGCAGGCGCTTTCGTAAATTGCTTATGGCCAACTTTGTGTTGATGACTAAGACAAAGTAAATGAGATTCTCTCTAACCCAGTGCATCTGCATAGGGGAACCCGCCAGGGATGCCCATTGTTGCCCTTAATATTCGCCTTATCTATAGAACCAATAGCGAGTCAGGTACACTCATTCACAGACTTTACTGGAATTGAAATAGCGGGCTACCATCATAAGCTAGCATTGTATGCGGATGACCTCTTCTATACGCAGACCTCCAGAACCCTGATGCCGCACATTACTACATTATTAGAACAATTCCGCGAGGTTTCAGGATTAATCTAACAAAGTCAACCATACTTAACATTACACGGCTGCCAGACATAGTAACACAACTAAAGAGAGATCTCCTTTTCTCATGGGCCCAGCAAACTGTGAAGTATCTCGGGGTGAATCTAATGGCGAAATACTGAGACCTGAACAAAGCTAACATCATCCCATTGCTCAGTAGAATCAAGCAGGATTTGATAAGATGGAGGGGAGCAGAAATATCCTGGTTTGGGAAAATAACAGCAGTCAAGATGACACTATTGCTGCGCTTGTTATATATCTTCCAGGCATTACCGATCTGGATAGCAAAAGCACCTTTGCAAATCTTTCAATCACAGATATTTAATTATATATGGTCCCGGAAGAGGCAGAGGGTGGCCAGGCACACGTTGATGGCATCCAAAACAGCAGGAGGTCTAGCAGTGCCAGATAGAGAGCTACTTATATGCGGCTTAGTTGACACCAGTCTTAAACCCCACACACACACACACACGTACATGGCCAGACGGGAGACCGATATAGGTAGGCCATTGGATGACCTTACATGGTTCAACATATGGACATGGGCTAATAAGACATTTCAAGCGGTTCATCTTTGAGAAAACAGCTTTAAACTTATATTCCGATGGTATATCACTCCTGTACGCATACACAAAATTACCCCGACATAATCCACGCCCCCCACAAATTGTTGGTGATGCAATGCATCTATTGGTTCCTTCTTCCACATGTGGTGGGAATGCCCCCATGTGGTGGGAATGCCCCCATGTGTAAATATTCTGGAGAGAGGTATTTGGGCAGATTAAAGATATTTGTGGCTTCGAGCTAGAAATAAATCTATTGGTTTTACTGTTAGGGAATGAAGACACGCAAGTACATTACATGATCACAGCTTGGAACTCCAGATTGGTTACCTTTTTCCTAGTGGCACAGCGTTTAATAGCGCAACACTGGAAATCCCAAAGTGTAC
Source organism: Ambystoma mexicanum (assembly GCF_040938575.1). Lineage (NCBI taxonomy): Eukaryota > Metazoa > Chordata > Amphibia > Caudata > Ambystomatidae > Ambystoma > Ambystoma mexicanum. The sequence goes on from NC_090939.1 coordinate 781,745,573, forward strand.
TGGGCATTAAGGAATGGTGGGCCGAGGTTTGGTATGTGGCAGCAATGTCCATAATTGAGGTAGCAATGCGGGGAACAATGACAAAGTTTGTAGTGGATTGGGCACCACTAATCTCATTTGTGAATGCATCGGACAACCCCAGGGTCCACCACAAACCCCAGGAGATGGCCTCTTTACACTACTTTAGGGAGTGACTCCAATGGTCTGGCCTATGTCGGCATCAAGGTCCAAAAGCACGAAGTACTAATCAATAATGAAGGGCAATTAGAGTATAGAATACCCACACAGATCATATTGTTTTGATTGTATGATATATTTTTGTGTTATGCCTTCTATTTCTCTTTATTTTTTCATTATTTGAAACTATTGCTGGATAAGCGATTGTGGAATAGTTTGGGATGGTCAACATGATATGTTTAGTAGAAAACAGTCTTTTGCAGCACAGCACAATATTATCTGAAAACTGGAGTTCTGGGTCATCGGGTATTGTAAGCTGGAATTCTTATTGTAATGGACAGTGTAAGCACCAGAATTGTAAAGATGAAACTGTTGCTGTAGATTAGCTAATATGGCTCATGATTGGTAGTGTTGGTAAACCAAGTCTCAGTCAGGCACACAATATCCAGGTCATAGGTCTCAAAGTCTGCGCCTTACGAGGAGTGTTTCACTAAAGAGCTAGTATTTAAAAGTACTATTTTCAATCCATTTAGCCTTCTTTCCTCTCCAATACCCGCATGTACCGCAATTTCTTCCCCCATAGACATAGGACTCAGACTGTGACAACTATCTAATATGGTATCATGGGATGAGATACAAGGTATTTCCCTAACAGTTGCTTCGCCGTTCTAAGGCAGTCCGGATCACCTGGAACAGAGCCAGACCCTCCAGCGCTGCTCATACTGTTTTCTGCACAGACATCAGAAAAAGAGCCAACGACTGGTTCGTCTAAGGCATGTGGCGAAGGGTTTCTTGGCCCTAAGTGACGCAACATGTCCTTAACGCTTTGCGAGGTGAAAGTCAAGCTCAACGGAGTCGATATCTTACCCAAATTGTTCCTGGAAATTTGTAGATTCCATGCATTGCGTGGATGAGCATCAGCAAGTTAAGCCAATACAACGGACCGTTCAAGGTGCAAGCATCTGTGCAGGCCAACAAAAATAGATCCGCTCCAAGTACAACATGGACCGGCACAGACCGGCTGAACCCTCACAAGCCGGCGCGCACGTGCCTGGTATTGAAATATATATACCCAAGAACTACAATGCTAAATGGGAACTGTAGGTCCGAGTGGCTTGATGTTTAAACAAGCAGCAATCACCCAGCCAGTATTTACACAAGTTTCGAAATGCAATGCAGTGGTAAAGATTTGAAACCAATTAGTAGGCAAGTTTGAATATAATACTAATGTCCCAAATTAAATAAAAGTTGGCTGCACTGCCTTCTCCTGGAACTCTGCCTTATGCAATCAGCCAGGCTCAGATCACTACCTCACAAAATCGTGACGGGCAGAAGAATGTCTGTCCTTTTTGCTCCTCTCACACATGCTCAATTGGACCCAGAGTGTTCTGCGACTGTTTTGGTAAATGAGATGTATGATTAGCTAACCGCCATGACTAAATGTTTGAAATTCATTTCTCGACAGATCCACTCGCGGCAGGGGGGGGCCAACAGGGAACAAATGACAGCAGAGAGGGAATTGTAGATGTAAATTCTGTTATACCACCCCTGCAACTGTTCCCTGAGGACTTCGTTTATGTGCAGAACTTTGTCTGCAAGCGCGATGCACCCCGATTTGAGGGGACATTCTGGTCAGTACGCAACCCCATCCTTAGTAAAAGTGTGAGGGGCAAAAGGCTTTGGTGCATATAAGTGATGTAAAAATATTTAATGGCATGGCGCCCCTGTTGGAGAGATGACCAGCAAGGTGACACTTGACGTCACACCACAGAAAAATGAGATTTTTCTAGAAAATGGACACAGTTTCCTAATGCTCCAACATGTGTCTAGAAAAAGACTGAGAAAATGGACTTATGATTGCTGGGTTTTTCTTTTTTTTTTCTTTTTGTTTTTGGTTCGCATATAGAATAACAAAATTAGTGTGTCCGATGAACACTTCTTGAGACAATTTTGAAAATAATAATGAAAAAATGTATAACTTATGGTACATGCCCTTGACAAAGGTAGGGAGAGAGAAATTGGATGAGGACTGCTTTGTGTGCTCTCTCATTCTGCATGCTTTGAGCACCCCCAAAGTGTTTGTGGCCAAGGAGAAACCAGTAAGGCAAACACACTGCCCAACTCATCTCGTAATGTGAAAAACAAGAGGACAATTTCAGGGAAGAATGGCTTCTATAACATGGGTTACTAAACCAGACTTGTCATGAAAATAACTTTGTTAAACAAACGAAAGTGAAAGGAACAAAATAAATGGTCATGAAATATACATCATCAGGGCCACACTGAGATGAGGTAACAATGATCGAACATCCACTGTTGAAGTGCACAGATTCACAATGGAAAGAAATACCCTACTGTTGGTATAGACCACAGTTGCACATAATAGGGGAAGTGTATACTACTGAAGGATGGGTAGAAGGAATTATTGGATATAGAGTAGAAGCTCTGATGCGGTATGGGAGGGAGTTAGGATAAATGCCAAAAATTAATGTCCTGATGAATTACTTTTTGCCGAAAAGTGCATTCACACTAGATGACATTCCATTCGAACATAGGCTGTTCAGTAAAGCATCAATGTGTTTTACTTCCCTCCTTGCCCCTGGCTTACAAACATAGGTAAATTCCAAGTGGTTGCAGATAACCAGATGGGAGTTGGCAAAGAATCAATGCTACTACAAAGGAGTTTTAACGCAATTGTCCTTGACCTCCTCTATGCCATGGAGGGGGCAGCGTGTGCAAAGGGCGGCTCAAGATGCTACACATTTACACCAGCACACGCTGAGCAGAATGGGATCTTCACAGAAGCTAACACGCTCCTGCAGAACTTGTACGCAGAATACAAAAATGGTACAGGAGACTGATACAACAGAAGATGAGGACTGGTTTGATTGCTTGTTCTCATGAGTGCCTAGGTGGCTGGGTAATGCATTTAAAATACTAACAGCAGTACTAGTATTATTACAGACTGACCTCTGTGTCCGGCAAATTATATTGAACCAATGTAAAAGATCAGGGAAGAAAATAGTGGAGAAACATATGCTGAAGATAGTGCTGGGTAAAAATAACGTGACATATGTAAATACTCAAACAGACAAACAACCCTGTACGCATTTCATAGAAAGGCCATTTGGACCCCATGGTACAAGATTCGAACCCATGTTAGATCCTCGCAATTATACATAGCATTGGGTGGACAGTGAAGGCGAATGCTCCTTTTTGACATGTAGTCCAGAGGAGTATGTTGAACAGGGAGGTAACTTGAGTGTCTCAAAGATGTGGATTGAAGCCCATGTGGCTGCATCACAAATGTTCCTAATAGGAACCCCCCCCCGTTGGAGGGCTGTGGAAGTATCCACGTCTCTACTAGAATGAGCTTGCAACCCTTCAGGAGTGTCCTTACCCGCCAATCAGTAACACTCCATAATGGTATAATGGTGAGGATAATCCACCTGGACAAGGTCTATTTGGTAACAGCCTGGCCCAAACCGTGTCCAGCATATCCTACAAAGAGTTCATCGTCCACTCTGACCCTGGAAATCCTAGAAATGTAAAAGCTCAGAGCTCTCCTACGATCCAACCGATGGAGTCGCTCCTCTTCCTTACCAGGATGAGGACGGTAGAAAGATGGAAGAATCACCTTTTGACTCAAATAATATTCAGAAACTACCTTAGGTAGAAAAGAGGGACGTACCCGCAGTACAACCCTGTCCTTGTGAAACACAGTAAAGGGTGGCTTAGATGAAAGTGCCTGCAATTCACTCACTCTGCGAGCGGAAGTAACCGCAACCAAGAACACAGTCTTGAAGGACAGTAATCTGAAAAAACAAGAGAGTGCAAAGGTTCAAACGGAGCACCCGTGAGAAATTTCAAAATCAAATTCAAATCTCAAACCGGACCCTGGAAAGGGGACGGCAGGAATACATTAGTCAGTCCTTTAAGAAACAGAAATCAAAGGAATCTTAAAGAAATAACGTTCTTCAGACAAGCGCTTAAAGATAGACAGCGCCACCAGGTAACCCTTAATGGTACCCACTTGAAGGCCCCTGTGGGCCAAAGAAAGTAAGAAAGACAAAACCATAGGAATGGAGCACTGAAAAGGATCAACATTGTGATCTCTGCACCAGTCGCAGAATGTACGCAACAGCAACAGTACAGGGATTTTGTTGAAGGCCGCCTGGCCGAAAGCAACACCTCCATCACGTCATCCGGGAGGTCCCAATCCTTACACCTCAACCTTTCAGATACCAAGCGTGAAGGTTGAGAGTCTTGACCTCTGGATGGAGACACTGACTCGCCTTCGCACAAGAGACAATCCTCTCGGTTGGGAAGACTGCGTGGAGGACAGATGGACATTTCTAGAAGGTCCGGGTACCACGCTCTCCTGGCCCAATCTGGAGCAATGAGGATCATGTGGGAACCGAACCTCTCTAACACTTGAGGAAGGACGGGGACTGGAGGAAACATGTACAACAGTGGGAATGACCAACCCACCACAAATGCGTCACCCAAGGCTCCTCTTGGAGAAAATTCCCTGGAGCAGAATCTCTCGCACTTGCGGTTGACACTGTTGGCAAAGAGATCCACTTGCGGGGTTCCCCAAAGGGCGAAGCTCTCCAGAAGGACTTCCTGAGCCAACTCCCACTCGTTAAGAGATTGTGCTCTGCCTGCCCAGAGTGTCCACCAATGCATTTTCGTCTCCAGCCAGATAACTGCTGAGATAGATATTTCCTGCTGGACGGCCCAGAACTAGAGCTGCATTGCCTCTCTGCACAACAAGAGTGACCCTAACCCCCCCTTTTTTTGTTGAGGTAATGCATGGCCACTGTGTTGTCCGTCATGTTACGCTCACCTGGTATCCACGGGATGCCACCCAGCCAGTTGGTCATTGGTGCCCTCCCAATGATTCCCTGGTGTGGTCTTGGTGTCGATGGGATTCCGCCTGGAAATGAAGACTACATTAGGACTGGGCAACCAAGGTAAGTTTTCCCCCACCTCCCTTGTGTTTCCAGCCCCTCCAGGTCCTCTTCTCACCTGGTTGTCGGAATCGGTGGGCTCTCCGTCCTGCTCTCTGGGCTGGGGCGTGTTGTCTTTTGTGGGCGCGGGCGGTCCAGTTACTTCACTGACTGCTGCCCTTGTAGTGTCTTTCAGGTAGGTCTTATTGCGATTGATGGCGTCGTAATTCTTGCATGCCTTTTCTCTGTTCTAAATGTCTCTTTTTTTTAATCTCCCTAGGAGCGCGGAGTGTCCACTTGGAGAACTGGATATGCTGGTTCTCACCGTGAGCTACAGCGCTATGATGCGGTAAGGAGGCGCTTTGCGTAGCGCAGAGATGTCTGGTCCTCATTGACCTGTGCTTTCCTCTTTTCGTAGGTCGCAGTGAGTCCCCAGCGCAGATGGAGTTCCGGAGCTATGCCGGCCGAAAAGCAACCAACCAGGTAAGTCTTTAAGCGCTTTGTGGTTGTAATGTCTCCACTACCTCCTTTAATGATGTCCTTCTTTTCTCAGGTCCTTCGATCTGGGCGGTGAACTCCACCAACAGAGCTGCCCATGGGCTGCGAGCAGTGGAGGATGATGAATGCAGGTAAGATTCTGCTGTTAACGATGTTATTGGTTTTTCTGCAGGTCCGGAATTCACCAGGCTCGTGAGAAAGCTGGACACGGTGAGCGTCACGTTGCTAGAAGCAAAGTAACGCGAAGCGTGTTGTCTTGTTCGGGTGTGGTTTAAATAGCCACTGTAAAGTAGTCCAGGTAAAGTAGTCCCTAGGCCACCACACCCAAAACACTAGACCGCATAGCTTGGTTCTAAGAACCAAGCTATGTGGATGCCTCCATGTTGGCTGAAAGCCTAAATAAAGGTAGTTCCTCAAGCAGATGTCTTTCCTTACTGATGAGCCTGGCGCCAAAAGGCGCCAGAACTGGCCCCAAGAGGGCCTGAGAAGTGGATGCCAGGCCTTATTAGTGATCAGAGCCCTGATTCCACCTGGCCAATGGGCTTGCCAGTGGGGATCAGGGCTGAGGGTCGTGACAGACCAGTACACTCTTCGCCCGTACAGAAGGCAGAAAAGTCTTCAGGGCTAGCCTGATGGCCCTCAGCTCTAACAGATTGATGTGGAGTTTGGACTTCGACGGAGACCAACGACCGCTGGTTGTCAAATCGTTGGCATGAGCGCCCCATCCTGTGAGGGAAGTATCCGTCACTACAGTCACCTCTGGGCATGGTTGCCAAAATGGACCCCCCCCTCATCAGGTTCACTTCGTTGGCCCACCACAGAGGATCCTTGGAGACGGAGTGGAATCTGAACGGGATCCAACATCTTGCCTGAGAACTGCGACGACTGCATCTTGAGAACCCATTGCAGGGACCTCATCCGCAGCCTGGCCTCTGGCACCAGAAAAATGCAGGATGCCATGAGGCCGAGCAACCTTAAGAATTCGAAAGCCAGGAGACTCTGGGCATGTTGAAACTTGTCCACCATCTGCACAATGTGATGGACGTGTTTCCCCAAGGACGTGTCTAACACAGCCCCGATGTACTGGAGGTGTTAGGAAGGTGTCAGATGCGACTTCTTGAAATTCAGGGAGAAGCCCAGCTTGTGAAGGGTGCGGCAGGTGAGACCGAGGTGATCCAACGCTTGCTCAGGAGAGCGCGCCCAGATCAGCCAGTCATCCAGGTAGGGGTTGACGCATCCCCCCCCTCCCCTCTCGCCTGAGGTACGCTGTCACCACCACCATTAGCTTGGTGAAGACCCTCGGGCAGAGGTCAATCCAAACGGCAGGACCCGAAACTGAAAGTGCGAGTCCCCAGCCGCAAACCTCATGTACTTTCTGTGCGCTGAATGGATCGGCATATGAAAGTAAGCATCCTTGAGGTCCAGAGACCCCAACCAATCCTGAAGTTGAAGGAACTGGAGGACTTGAGAAAGAGTGACCATCTTGAACTTGTCCTTCCGGAGAAGTTTGTTCAACCAACACAAGTCCATGATGGGTCTCAATACCCAGTCTTTCTTTGGGATCAAAAAATAAGGGGAATACCATCCCTTGTTCCTCTCCGCTACAGGCACTTATTCTATAGTGCCTTTCTCCAGCAGGGACAAGATTTCCTGCGCAAGGAGCGGATCCGGAAGCTTCAAAGAGAGTTTCCCCCAGTGCTTTGGCACCACGATTTCCCCGACCACCACGGGCATTTTTACGCTGGCCCCTTTGACTGGCAGCCCCTCTAGTTCTACCAAAGGAGTAGTAACGAAAATGTATTTATTTTTTATTTTTTTAAATTTATTTATATTTATATAGCGCGCAAGCAGCCCAAGGGCATTGAGGCACTGTTACTTGCAAAAAACTTACACAGGTACAGGCATAGTGGCGGTCGTTGACACATTGTGAATACTACAGAACATCATACTGCTGTTACAGCCATTGCAATTGGTCCTTGTGTTACAACTTATGCATTGGGTCATGTGGTGAGTATTCATGCTAATGTGCGAGGCCTTTTGTGAAGAGGATGGCTTTCATAGCTTTGCGGAAGGTGGTGAGGGAGAACCTCCCCTCCACTGCTGTCCTCTAGGATGAAAAGGCAGAGGTTGAAACACTGCGGCGCTTAAAGATTTTGCCGCCGCTTTTGAGGTCTGCAACCTCTCAAGGCTCTCGTCAGCCTTGCTGCCAAATAAATGTGCACCATCAAAGGGCATGTTCAGAAGACGGACCTGCACATCCGAAGCAAACCCTGACTTCTGCAACCACGCAAATCTGCATATAACTGTGCTCGCAGCCATGGATCGGCTAACGCGGTCAGCCATATCCAAACCCGACTGAAGAGATTCGCACAGGGCATCCTTGCCATCCTGCTTAAGAGCAAGAAACCCATCCCTTTCTTCCACCTCAGGAATATGCTCAGCCGCCAAGAAAACAATTCCACAGTGTCTGTGAAAACCTTGCCAAGGCACACGTGTAGTTGGCCGATTTCAAGGCCATGCTCCCTGCAGAAAATACCTTCCAGGCCCAACCGTCGAATCGCTTGTCATCCGTATCCAGAGGGATCGTAGAGTACACCGCCTGCCTCGACGTGGCCGCAGCCACCTTAACCATCAAACTCTCGGGAGTGGGGTGAGTAGATAAATAGCTGGGGTCGCTAACGGAAGGGCAGTATTTCTTTGTCAAAAACTTATTAACAGCTGGAAGAGATTCCAGGGACTGCCAAGCAGCTGCCACCCTTTTCTGCAATGTAAGATTAAAAGGCAAAACAGGGTAAGAGGACGGAACTTGATCTAAAATGTCCGTTAGAGCATCCTGCACAAAGTCTTCAGGAGGACTGGACCAGCCCAGATACTCCGAGACACTCGACATTAGCCTCCTGTACGAAGACTCAGCATGAGCCCCAGGCTCCGGCCTACCGAATTCCACTTCTGGGGAAGTGTCCAACCCACTGGCATCACAGAGGGTCTGCCTCAACTCCTCCAGCTGACTGTCACCAGAAAAAAGTGGAGCTTCATCAAGCTCAGCAGGGTCCTCAAACTCAGACCATTCCTCCTCTTCATAAATGTCATCCAAAGGGGGCTGAAACCCAGGCCTGGAGACAGAAGAGAGCCTGGAGGCCAAAACTGGCCGCACAGACTTCCCAGTTGCCTTCCTTGGAGGGTCCACGATATCCGGGTACTCCAAAAGGCAAATTTCGAGAAAAATACCCTGAAGGCACCGACAGCGCTGAAGGCTTCGACGTCGAGAGCATCAACAACCTCGACGTCGTGAGCGCCGGAGGCTTCGGCGTCGACACAGGTGCTGATGGCGCCGTGGGCTGGTACGATGGTAAAGTGTCGACGTCCGAGTCGGACGGACACGGCGTCGACATCGAGCCCTCAGATGGTAGCTGCGGTCTCGTTGGGGATGTGGACCCGGACCTAGTGACGCGTCTTTTGCGACTTTTCTAATCTTTGTCCATACAGGACCTCGAAGGCTCCCGATGTCACGTCGCGAACCTGAGCTCGAAGACATGCGAGCCACGGTACGAGACCGAACCTGGCCGGCTTTGTTAGAAGGCGCGACAGGACCCATGCCCTACGATTGAAAAATCGCTAACAGATTCTTTAAATGCCGCCCATTCCTCCGGATTAGAGGACTTCGTCGGGCACGTAACCTTCCTCGAGGCACCCTCTTCCGAAGCAGGATGGGGAAGGGGACCAGTGACAGCACTTCCTAGAGTGCCGTGACGAGGAAGACGAGTGGTGGGAACCACTCCGGGACCGAGATCCCCGGGACTCCTTCCAACACAGAGAGTCGCCCCTCGAGTTGTCAGTGGAAACCCCCTTGGACTTGGAAGTAGGAGACTTAACAGGCTTGGAGCCCCTTCCTACCTGGAGCTTCCCCTTCCGCTCCCGCAAGGCCTTGGCAGTTAGTGACTGGCATTTCGAGCAGTCGGCGGTGTTGTGCGACTCGCCCAAGCACCACAAACAAATGCGGTGCGGGTCAGTGAGCGGCATTTTTAACTTGCAGTCCCGGCAGGTCTTGAAGCTAGACCACGGAGTCGGAGGGGTTGAAGAGAAAGACAGCTTAACGATGAACACACGAGGTGCCCCGAATCTCACAAAGTTAACACGTTTCCTGGAAAAAAAAGGGGCGTTCGAGGGACATCGACCCGACGCCATCGATGCAGGACGCCCTCTGGCGAAAAGTTTTCCGAAGTGCACAGCTGTGCACATTACATGTCAAAGATGTGGAATACGTTGGAGGACACAATCCATTCTAAACAGTATTACTGCTGCATTCATACTGCACCGCCCAACCCAAAACGAGGCCCCTAGTCTCAATCACCTGCCCTAATCTCTCTAGGCTCTTTAACCTCTGTCTCTGCTGGACTCCTCTCTGCCTACTTCAAATCCGTTTCTCCCTATTGAAGAAACACTCGGTTGACCCAAACATCCCAACACACCATCACCCGGTTTCCCTCCTTTAGCATCATTCAAAGGTCGTTGAGCTGGTGGTCTTCAACAGAGTACCTTCAGTATTATGGCCTTGGCAATCCACTACATTCCGGCTTCTGCAGTACGCACGCCAACGAGAATGCTCTAGCATGTCTCCAACTTTCGCTCTGATGCGTACAACCCCAAACTCTTCCATATTGCTCCTTTTGCACCTCTGTCAATTTGAAAACTGTTGAACACTCCTTTCTCAACCTCACTCTCCGGGAACTTGAGTTTTGAAAATGTGCTCTGACCTGGATCACCGCTTACTTGGAAGGTCTATCCTTTAAAAGCTCCTGCAACTCTCCCCCATCCTTTTTGCACTCACCATTGAGTCCATGGCCGATTACGTCAGAGATCGACACACCCACAAAGGCATTTGCCTACAGGACACGCCGGAAATCATCTCACTGTACGCGGATGACGTACTTCTATATGTCAGAAACCCCTCTTCATACCTTGACCCGATCATCCGAGATATAACCAAAATAGACACCTTTTCTGGCTTCATCATCAGCTATTCTGAATCAGAAATGTTCCCCCCTAACCACAGCAACCCAACAACCGGCATGTGAATTCCCCCTGCACTGGTCCCCTGGTGGCATTCGGTATCTTGGGATACAGGTGTCTCTCACCAAAGTTTCCTTGCTGGCGGATAATTACGAGACAACGGCGCAACTTATTGTATCCAAGATGCTTAAATGGCGTAATCTCCCACTGTGTTAACGGGCAGACTCTCCCTAATAAAAATGATCGCGGTCCCTAAGCTCCTCTATGTCTTTGCTAATGTACCTGTGTGGCCCGGGAGGCAATACTTCAAAAGGCTACATCTAGCGTGTGCCCAGTTTCTCTGGCATTCCGAGAAACAATTGACTTTACCCTATGAAAGAGGGGGTCTTACTGCCCCAGATCTAACACTGTACTGGAACGCGGCACAGGCCCAACATGCCACCCACTGGTACACACACCTGAACCCGCCCCCACATGTAAAATTAGAGAAACTTGCTGGGGAAAGGACAAATATCATGACCTTACTACTACACCGTACATTCCATACTGACGCTCCGTCGGACCCAGTGGCCACTACGATTAGAGCATGGAACAGTATCCTGTATTCTGAACAAGAGCAACGCCCATACTACAAGTGGCTTCCCATTTGGCAATTCCCTGCACTCTCCCCTACATACGACCTACAGTTCTCGTGACACTGGGAAAGCCTGGGCTACCGAGCCCTATCACCCCTCAAACCTGGCAGCCCGGACATTCTGACTCTGCGCTCGAGCTGCTACAATACTGCATTCTGAGAGCGGCGGTACAGGTGATCTGCCCCTTGTTCCCAGATGAGCCCCCAGACTCACCTGAGCTTCAATACATAGCAAATTCCTCGGGCAGTAGGGGCATAGTATCCTCCCTATACACAATGCAGCTGGGTAAACTAGTGGATATATCCTCCAAACCACGTGAAGCATGGGCCAGGGAGCTGGAAATGGATATTACTGATGAAATATGGAACAAAATGTTCGCTCATACGCGCAAAGTCTCCCTTAATGCCAGATTCCGTTGCATACAATACAAGCTCCTCAACAGGCTCTATTACACACCGCAAACAGTTGCGAAATTCATACATACTCCGACACACGTGCCCAAAATGCAAGCATGGTGAGGCTGGTCATATACATATGTTTTGGTCCTGCTATGCGCTGAATACGTTTTGGATGGAAGTGACAAAAGCGATCTCAGAGATAATTGGGTCCCCATTAGATCTAGACCCACTGGCCTTGCTGTTCGGCCTCTGGGAGGGGGAAGGGAACGTAAAATGTCAACATTTTTAAATGTAAGAGCTATTGTTGCCAAAAGTTGCATATTACTATGCTGGAAGCGTCGTTCTCCCCCCACCATCACGATGTGGTTGAAAGCCCTCACCTGGGTGCAAACATGTGAAGAAGAATATATTAGATCCTGGCCCATAACATCTCGCCCTAAAAATGTGTGGTCGGAATTCTGCAGCTATCTGAACAATAGAGATGGAGCCGATTGGAGCTCCACCCCCCACCCCCCCGGTCCAACTTAACTCACCATAAGAAATGTGTCAGCTGTGGATCCCTTTTTGATTTTTGTCTTCTATGATGTCATCCCTCTCCAATCTAAGATGTTTGAAATAGTTATGAAGCAAAACCTATTAGTACTATCGTATTGACTGATTTTCTCTGCGTAATCTATTCTGTACCTGTCTCAACTTCCTGCCAATAAACAAAAGTTTTTAAAAAAAAGCTCCTGCAACTCGCAAACCTGTGAGCCCACCCCTCTCCCTGTCATCATCCCCAAAGTATCAGTCCCTGCATCGCTACTCACCACAGTCTATACCTCTGCCCTAGGAAGACTTCTTGTACTTTATTTTACCTTTATGCTTATGACCCCCCAAATGTTTCTCCTTTCCCTACTTCCCTACAGCCCTCTCAGAATACATTACCATCTGTCACACTGCCAATCGACTGGACACAGACCTCTTCAAAAACTGAAATCATCTTACTCTCATCTTCCAATGACATCCCGACCCTCCCATCTCATTCCCGCCTGACCTTGCTCCCTCGAACAAGGATCGCAACACTGGGGTCCTCTTTGATGGTGGTCTCTGACTGCAATAATTCATCACTACCACTGGCCCTGCTGGTTGTAATCACCTCTGCAACATTCTGAATGTGTCAATTTCTTAACAACCACTCTACAAAAACACTAATATCCACACACATGCTCAGCAAACATGACTGCTGCTCAAGCTTACTCCCTGGCCTTCCTCGTCCACTTCTACCTACCAACATTCTGATTGGCTCTCCATGCACAACCACTCTCTTTTCAAGTTCCTTCTCCTAGTCTACAAAGCTATCAATGATCAGTACCTGTGATTGTATTGAAGTTTACTCACCATCTAATTCCCTAAGGGCCTCCTCTGCACTCAACCTCACCACGCCATAACACCCTTTTGCCTCCTCTCGCTTCCGGTCTGTCTCCCTACTTGCCACACTAGACAGGAACCCAGTGTCCATAACAATCAAAGCCAGCTCAACTGTGGATACAGTCAAAAGCTTGGTTTACATGTCACTTACTTGCTAAAGAGGGAGCTCCCCCTATTTTCTCTCCTACCCTCCCTACATGACCTCACTGGTTCCTTCAAGGATGCTTAATAATGTAATTTTGTATACTTAATTGGTAGTAGTCTTTAATGTGAAGTTCTTGCCCACTTAGGTTAATATTGCCTTTGTAAGTCACCTGCTTTTTCATCAAAAAGGCTCTAGTCACTATCCCCCTGGTGTGATTTCACCATAGTGCTGGCAGAACTTCCTTTGTAGCCTTCCCAGGCAACGAATGAAGGGTGTCCTCAGGGATAGGCCCAGTCCCTTGTTGTGGGTGAACCGCAGTCCCAGACAGTCATACACATCTTATAACAGTTGCAGGGGTCACTGCAAAACCAGTTGAATAAAAAGACAGATGGGCTCTTGGCAATCAACCTCTCCCCCAATCTCTTCCCCTCCCCTACCCCGCTCCCCCGAATAGGCCATTCATGAAACCACATATAGCTTTAGTATTATTTTTAACCAAATTGACACCAGGACTTGGAGATGTAAATGTTAATTGAAACCTGTTTTACCATCAAAGGGATTCCCATTGATTTTCTCCAAAGATGGCATGCAAACCATAACATTAATTTGGTCTAGCCACCTTCCTGATAATGTCAGGAATATACCACCTTCTGAATTGTAGGCTGCAAGCAGATTTGTAGCGAGAATGGCAACCAAAAATGGATTCAGACTTTAGTGAACAAATAGCCTCGGGCACGTGTAGCCCCCATTGCCGATAGCATGTTAATTACGGATGCCCAACAACATGGGGTGCCTCATATATGGTACTAGGTAAATTCCATTATACAGTCAATGGCCGGCAGGCCCACCTGGGTGCAAACCCACCAACATCCATTTGTAAAAAAAACAGAGCACTATTGGCAGATCTGACTTTCATGGCAGAACCCGTTTACTTAAGCTCCTGAAACGTAAAATAAATTATCTGGGCGACTTGCCCTGCCAGTTGGAAATCTGTCACAGTGACATTTAAAAAGGAAAAAAATCATCCAGAAAACCATGAATTCAAGCGTTTGAAGCCTGTACATACAGTCTTTACCCACAAATTATTTTTGCCAATAAGAGTAAACTCAAGGTTGCAAAGATTTTTTTTTCTTTCTTTTTTACACTACTCAAACTGGGCTCTGGACGGAACTAGGCAACATGCTCCAACCAACCTTTTATGCCAAAGTACATCACACACAAAAACCTTCGCTCTGAAAGTCATCACACCCGGTCTAGCATACTACAACAGGAACGGTTGGTTAATGTGGCAGCCTTCACTGCCTGCTTTAGGAGCAAGGAAACTCACTTCCACCTCGTCTTGAATAATCCTTTGGGAGACTCTGAAGGTTGTACATTCACATGTTCCGTGCCGCTTGGGGGTCCCGCCCTAGAGGTGTAATTCAAGCAATTGCAAGAGGTTGTGAAGGGGCAAGAGTGTGCTATATAAACAACCTCCTATGAACAGAATACACAAATACTTTAGAAAATGGCAATATTACAGCGTATATGCAGACTTCAAAATCGCAGAAATGGTGTAATAGAATGCAGGGGTGGAGAGCGACTTCATGCACGGCTAGTGACTGGCAATTTGTACCACTGTTAAGTTTGCGTAGCTTCATGTTCTGCAAATAAACCACTTCAAAAAATACTTCCAATATAAAAAGTGTCCTTAAGGAAGCAATGTAACTTCTGCCGAGGATAACCCATATTCACTGCTTCTCCCCATTTACTAAACCAAGTTGATTCATTACAGTGTCATTGTAACTAAATCGGACCCCGTCCCAGACCATCGCCAAACCAAGCATTTGCAACAAAAAATCTTAATCTAATCACAGCACCGCATCCTCGAAAGGAAGTCCCGAGGTTCCCAACAGCTGCGGTGCATTTACTGTGCAGACACAGGGCCTGTCTTGATAAATCTGTGGCCCACCGGCCAGCGGTAGCAGTTACGACTCTGAAGAAAGGCAGTTGGGCAGGACTATTGGAAACACATGCACATGATCTTGACAAGGCTGTGTGTGCTCAGGGTTTAAGTGTATTTAGGAGGAACACAAGCTAGAAACCACAGATGCGCTAGTGCACCTGGAGCGCAGATGGCAACTTTAGTTTGGCCTTCCCAGTGCTGTGCATTCAAATGTTAGATATTTCATACAATGGAGACCCCATTTGTTTCCTCACCAACAGCCATGGATGATACCGTCCCAAAGCGGCCCACAATCCAGCACCCGGTATAGTATATCTGAGACCATGTGCTCATTATTTTCTCTGGGTATCTACTAGATATTTCTCCTTTACGGAAGACGACTAAGTGTTACACTATTCACCTTCCATCAGCAGCAATGGCTGCGAGACCATTAAGGATGGCCTTCACATCTGGAAACTTAACAGCCATGTCCCTTTAAACCTTAAACCTAGCTGGAACCCATACTGGGAAACAGTTTTCTAACCCGCAAGCACAATTTCTTTTCTATTTGCAAAAAAACGTTCCACCTGCGTCTAATTACCAAGAAGAAAATGCTTACAAATAACGTTAAACACACTTCAACATATACATCTAAAGTACAAAGTAAAGGTCAGTGGTAAAACAATGAGAGATCAGCTCAGCAACTAAAGCTGAATAGACCCACCATACGAAAAGACTTGCAGAGACCGAGCAGCAAGGAAGTATTACATTCCTACAATATTTAATTAGGTGATAACCTGATGACACAAAGCAACATATCTGAATACATAGGAGTTGACGTGGGATATTTGAAGAACAATCAAATGCAAAAGGAAACTACACGATGGATGATCAGATTAAACGAGTGTCCATTTGTAGTTGTGGCTTGCAGGTGATGCTTTAACGCCACCTACAAACCGAAACGGTCTTGGATGTACAGCTATGAGGGGGATGGGATAGAAGGAGATTCATACCCATCCACGTACTGCTCATTAACAAGCTAATCCTTATGGCCATTCTCTAAGACTTTCTACCCATTCACGCCCAAAACAAATCCCCCTGGTATCTCTTGAAACTAGCTTAATCAAGCAGTACTGTCAAACTTTGTGGTCGAAGTGCCTGCCAGTGTTATTTCAAAGGAGTCTTCTGAGAGTCAATGGCTCAATTGGAGCTGAAAATGTGCTACAGGTACAAAATACATGTCTTTAGCAAAGTGTGCCTTCAGCCACTTCAATTGGGAGCACTATGTGGGTCCTTCACAAACGACCTGTTAAAAACAAGTCTTAACAAAGCCAATGGCTTGTGTAGAGTCATTATATGCCCAGGTACTCCCCCCCCCCCCCATTTTGCAGCTGAAACCTTTAAAGGACAATGCCGTCAAATGCCTATCCCATGCCTACACAAAAGCCAATACTGGTTTCATGTTTAGATGAAGCTCTTAAGGCACCACATACCCAAGCATTTTCAGCCCTTTCAGAGATCTCACAGTTCTATGAAAAAGAGGCTGCTGCAGATCTGTTGGTCTCTCTCAAAATGCACAAGTATAGGAGCGATTTGTCAAAATAATTTATTAATATCAAGTAAAACTTGTGTGACTGGAGATGAAAGAAGAGATCATCATAAGAAGAGCAGACAAGGGGGAGTGATAGTACTGCAAAATCGTGCTGATTATATTGATAAATGCAATAGACAACTAGGAGACACCTTTCTATAAAGTGCCAGAAGCAGACCCAACAGATAAACTTCAAATACTGATGCTAACAAAGTTGAAAAAGCATGTGCTCGCCAATGGATTACTAAAATTGAAGCTAATTATTTGATGACCAAACATAACATACCTACATTTTACACTTGGGCAAAAGTCCATAAAAACTTGGAAAAAAACTCCAGAAAGACCGATCGTGTCAGGCACAGGCTCTACATTAGAGCCACTAGCTAAATTTGTTGATCATTTTCTAAAGGGATTTGTGGTAGAAATGATACAAGACACTACCAGTGTTATTAGTCCGATAGAAGAGTACCCTTAAGACGATCAAAGTGATATACTAGTTGGTCTAGATATAATCTCTTTATATACTAAGATCCCAAAGGAAGCGACACTGAATATGGTGGAAGAATTGCTATTTAGCAAGAGAAGAAGGAATGACTCCAAATTCCTTACTTATGTGGTGCACTAATATGGCCTTGACAAAAAGTTATTTTCTGTTCACAGATTCATGGAACTGACATGGGGTCAGCAGTTGCACTATTAGCTAATTTATTATGCATGGAGAGCTTGGAAAGAATTAAAATTCTAACAAATGATAATCCATTCAAAGACCAAACGAGACTCTGGAAAAGACACATCGATAATGTGCTGTTGATTTGGCATGGAGATGAACAAGTTACTCTTACCTGGTAACGTTCTTTCGATGGGATGGTCCGACGACGTATTCCATATCTATGACAGTAATCACCACAGCTGTGCGGCTTCGGAAAATCTTTCGGCGTCTGCGTCCTGCATCGATGACGTTGATACGCCGTCCTCGAGGGCCTCCGTCGAGCCAACATCACTAGATGTTATAAGTAGGACGCACGACGCCCATAGCCTCAGTTGTAGTTTTTTCCCCAGAACTTGTGGCACCAAACCACTGCCAGTATGACAACAGAAAGCCTTGCGGAAACGTAAGCTGCAATCGCATAAGAAATTCTGTAGCGAGGGCGCGAATATGTTGTCGGACCATCCCATCAAAAGAATGTTACCAGGCAAGAGAGTAACTTGTTCTTCGAGGGGATTAGGTCCTCCGGTGTATTCCATATCTATGACAGACTCCCAAAGCAGTACCAACGTATGGAGGACGGAAGGAGGGAAGGAGGGAAAAAGAATTTAGAAATTTAGAATGCCCAATCAAATTGCAGAGTAAAGGACCGCCTTGCCAAAGACCAGATCCTGCCCAGATCCTGCCCATGGATAGAATCCAGGGAGTAGTGTCTTACAAAAGTATGGACTGAAGCTCATGTGGCTGCTTCACAGATGTTACGAATAGGAACACCCCTCTGCAGGGCGGTAGAGACAGCCATACCCCTAGTAGAATGGGCCCATAAGCCTACCGGAGGGTCCTTACCCACCAGGCGGTAACATTCAGAAATTGCCAAGATAATCCATCTAGACAAAGTCTGCTTAGTCACAGCTTGTCCCAAAGGCCTTCCAGTGTAACCAATAAAGAGCTGATCATCCACTCGGACCCGGGACATGCGTGAAATGTAGAAACTTAAAGCTCTCCTAGGATCCAACCATGGAGCCTCTCTTCTTCCTTACCAGGATGTGGAGGAGGATAAAATGTCTGGCTTAAATGAAATTCTGACACTACCTTCGGAAGAAAGGAAGGACAAACTCTAAGGACAACCCTGTCCTTATGAAACACAGTGAAGGGTGGCTTAACTGAAAGTGCCTGCAACTCACTCACTCTGCAAGCGGAAGTGACCGCAACTAAAAACACAGTTTTAAGGGTTAACAGCCTCAAAGGACAAGAATGTAAAGGCTCAAACGGAGCACCCTTAAGGAATTTGAGAACAAGGTTCAAATCCCAACCAGGCACCTGGAAAGGAGACGGCAGAAACACATTATTGAGTCCTTTGAGAAACTCAGAAATTAAAGACATTTTGAAATAGGAACACTCCTCAGACGAGCGCTGAAATATAGACAGCGCCGCCAGGTAACCTTTACCAGTACCCACTTGCAGGCCCCTGTGGGCCAATGAAAGCAAAAAAGACAGAACCATAGGAATGTCACATGAAAAAGGATCCACATTCTGAACCCTGCACCAGTCGCAGAACTTTCTCCAACGGCAACGGTACCGGGACTTAGTCGCCGGCCGTCTGGCCGAAAGCAACACCTCGATCACGTCTTCAGGGAGGTCACAATCCTTGTACCTCAACCTTTCAGAAGCCAAGCTTGAAGGTTGAGGGACCAGACCTCTGGATGGAGAACCTGACCCCCCTCCCGTGAGAGCAGATCATCCCGGTGGGGAAGACGACGTGGATGACAGATGGACAAGTCGAGAAGGTCCGGGTACCACGTCCTCCGGGCCATACCGGAGCAATGAGGATCATCCGGGAACCTAACCTCCGTAGCCTCAGCAGCACTTGCGGGATGACGGGGACTGGAGGAAACGCGTACAGTAGTGGGAAGGACCACTCCACCACAAACGCGTCTCCTAAGGCTCCTTTTGGAGGAAATTCCCACAAGCAGAATCTTTCGCACTTCCGGTTGACACTGGAGGCGAAGATATCCACTTGAGGGGACCCCCAAAGGGCAAAGATCTCCAGGAGAATCTCCTGAGCCAGCTCCCACTCATGAGAGATCGCGCTCTGCCTGCTCAGAGCGTCCGCCGTCTCGTTTTCGTCTATGGCCAGATGAACTGCCGAGATCAAAACTTCCTGCTGGATGGCCCAGAACCCTAGCTGCATCGCCTCCCTGCACAGAGGAAGTGACCCTGCCCCCCCCTTTTTGTTGAGGTAGTGCATGGCCACTGTGTTGTCCGTCAGAATAAGGACATTCTTTCCTCGCACAGTCGGTAGAAAAGCCTTCAGGGCAAGCCTGACGACCCGCAGCTCCAACAGATTGATATGGAGTCTGGAATCCGACGGAGACCAACGACCGCTGACTGTCAACTCGTTGGCATGAGCTCCCCATCCCGTGAGCGATGCGTCCGTCACGATCGTCACCTCCGGCCAGGGCATCCAAAATAGAACCCCCCCCCCCCCCCGTCATCCGATTGCCTTCGACGGCCCACCACAGAAGGTGCTGGGCGACCGAGGGCGGCACCTGAACGGGGTCCGACATCCTGCCGGAGGACTGTGACCACTGGAGCTTGAGGGCCCATTGCAGAGATCCCATCCGTAACCTGGCCTCTGGCACCAGAAGAATGCAGGATGCCATTAGGCCGAGCAACCTCAAGAACTCGAACGCCGGGAGCGTCTGTCCAAGTTGAAACTTGTGCACCATCTGCTGAATGTGAAGAGCCCTCACCTGGGGAGGGAAATACTGCCCCAGGGATGTGTCGAGCACTGCTCTGATGTACTGGAGCCGCTGTGTTGGGTTCAAGTGGGACTTCTTTAAGTTGAGGGAGAAGCCCAGCTTGTGAAGGGAGTGGCAGGTGATGGACAGATGATCCAGGACCTGCTCGGGTGAGTGCGCCCGGATCAACCAATCGTCCAGGTAGGGGTAGACGTGAATCCCCACTTTCCTGAGATACGCTGCCACCACCACCATGAGCTTGGTGAAGACCCTCGGAGCGGAGGTCAATTCGGAATGGCAGGACCCGAAACTGAAAGTGCGAGTCGCCAACCGCGAACCTCAGGCATTTCTTGTGCTTTGGATGGATCGGCACATGAAAATAAGTGTCCTTGAGGTTGAGAGACACCAACCAGTCCTGAAGTTGAAGGGCCTGGAGGACCTGAGAAAGAGTAACCATCTTGAACTTGTCCTTCCTGAGGAGTTTGTTCAAACCGTGCAAGTCCATGATGGGTCTCAAGCCCCCGTCTTTCTTAGAAATAAAAAAATAAGGGGAATACCATCCCTTGTTCCTCTCCGCTATAGGCACCAGTTCTATGGCGCCTTTCTCCAGCAGGGATTGAATTTACTGCGCAAGGAGCGGATCCAGACTCTTCAAAGAGAGATTCCCTGGTGGATTGTCGTGAGGCCACTGCGGGAAAGGAAGACAGTAGCCGTGGGCTATGATCTCCAGAACCCACACATCTGAAGTAATGGCACGCCACTCTACAAGATGCTGCGCCAGCCTTCCTCCAACCAGCGAACTATGGGAAATGGCCTCATGACTGAGCTGAAGCGGCTGCGGCAGTGCCTGAGGGCAAAGAGGCAACTGCCCGAGCGGCCTTGGCACCTCGAGTACCCAGTTTTCCACCTCTGGCACTCCTACGGTGGCCCCTTCGACTAGCAGCCCCTCTCGATTTACAAAGGACGGGTAATATCGAAAGGAACCTCCCCTCCATTGTTGTCCCCTAGGACGAAAAGGCGGAGGTTGGCGAACTGCAGCGCCCAACGACTTCGCTGCAGCTTTAGAGGTCTGCAACCTCTCAAGGCTCTCGTCAGCCTTGCTGCCAAAAAGATGTTCACCATCAAAGGGCATGTTGAGGAGTCGAGCTTGCACATCAGGAGCAAACGCCAACTTCCGCAACCACGCAAACCGGTGTATTACGGTGCTCGCCGCCATGGACCGGCTGACACAATCAACCATGTCCAGACCTGACTGAATGGACTCACACATGGCGTCCTTGCCATCCTGCACGATAGCAAGAAAACCATCCCGTTCCTCCCCTTCAGGAATATGATCAGCTGCTAAGGAGATACAGTTCCACATAGTGAGCGTGAAACGAGACAAGGCATACACGGAATTGGCAGCCTGAAGCGCCATACCCCCTGAAGAAAACACCTTCTTCGCCCAGCCGTCAAAACGTTTGTCGTCCCTATCAGGAGGGATGGTAGGGTACGACGCCTGCTTTGCGGGGGCTGTAGCCGCCTGCACCACCAAACTCTCCGGAGTAGGGTGTGTGGTCAAGTAGCAGGGGTCGCCACTGGCTGGGCGATATTTCTTCGGCAAGGACTTGCTCACTGCTGGGAGACTCTCTGGTGAAGTCCAAGCTGCAGCCACCCTTCTCTGCAAGGCCATATGGAATGGCAGCACCGGGTCAGTTGGTGGACCTTGGTCGAGGATATCAGTCAGGTCATCCTGCTAAAAAACCCCGGGGGGGGGCAGACCACCCCAGGTAATCCGTGACCCTCGACATCAGGCGCTGATATGAGGACTGGGCATGCGTGCCAGGCTCAGGCCTACCAAACTCCACCTCTGGAGAGATGTCTAGACCACTGGCATCGTGCAACGACTGACACAGGTCCTCAAGTTGGCTATGACCAGAAAGGAGTTTATCAGGAACCTATGCAGGGACCTCACCTTCCTCAGACCCCTCATCCACCTCAGAAATATAATCCAGAGGCTGGAAAGAGGGTACAGAAAAAGCAACAAAGACATGTTTAGCCTTGGCCAGAGCCTTTCTGGGGGTTCCACCGTACCACGGGGAACCTCCGACAAAGCCGCCTCGAAAGGCATCGAGGGAATCGGTGTTGAGTGCGGCGCTGAAAGCTTTGACGGCGTCGACACAGGCCTCGAGGTTGGATCCCCGAGCGTGTCGCTCGACAGCCTGGGCGCCGATGGCGTCGACAACTTCCTCGGAGGCAGAGCCTCGAGAGTCCGTTGACGACCTCGGCGCCGCAGGCGTCGATGTCTTCTTCGAAGACATCACAGGTTCTTGCGGTCTCGAGGGCATCGAGGACCGGGACCTGGAACGGGCATGCCTAGAGCGACCATCCTTGTCCAACCGGGACCTCAAAAGGTGCCCGGTGGTCGCAACGACTGCTCGAGCCCGAAGGCGGACGAGCGGTGTCTCTAGTACGGCCAAGGTCGGCGTCCTCAGATGGCGTGGACGGACCGTAGCCTGGAGATTCAAAAATCGCCAGCATCTCCTTTCAGAAGGAATCCCATTCCTCAGGAGTGGAATGCTTGTTGGGACAAGCAACCCGCCGATGGGCGGAGTCCTCGGACGAGGACGGGGAAGGCGACCTGTGACGGCGCTTCCTGGAGTGCCTCGAAGAGGCAGAGAAATGGCGGGACCGACTCCCAGACCGAGAACCCCCGGACTCACGACAACGATGCGGAGAGTCGCCCCTCGAATCATCCATCGAAAGACCAGTGGAATGCGACTTCCGGGACTTGGCCACCTTACCGACCGACAGCCTCTTATTACGCTCCTGCAAGGCCTTCGATGTGAGCGATTGGCAGTCGACACAGTCATCCGTATCATGGTCCTCCCCGAGGCACCAGAGGCAAGCGTTGTGCGTGTCCGTCAGCGACATCTTGGACCCACACACCCGACACTTCTTAAACCTGGACCGCGGGGTGGAAGAAGCCGAAGACATCATACAATATTCAATGAATCGAGGCACGCCGAGATCTCCGAAGCGAACACGTTCGCAGAAAAAACGGAACTGAGGCTACAGGCATCGTGCGTCCTACTTAGAACATCCGGTGATGTCAGCTCGACGGAGGCCCTCGAGGACGGCGTATCGACGTCATTGACGCAGAAAGATTTTCCGAAGCAGCACAGCTGTGGTGAATACTGTCCTAGATTTGGAATATGTTGGAGGACCCAATCCCCTCGAAACTAGTTTACATGCTTTTTTCGACGGCTCAATAACCAAAATCAGTTTTTGAAATGTACGAACAACAGCATTAAAGAGAAAATTGACTTCACAGATATTACAATTTATGTAGACACCCAAAAGAAGGTTCTGAAAGTAAAATTTCCATAAACAAACTGATAAGAATTCACCACTTGTTTATAACTGTTTCCATCCAAAACATATGCGAGATAACCTACCTTTCGGTCAGTTTAAAATCTAACAGCACAAATAAAGCTGAATTTGAGAATGAAGCACAAGTGTTATCAACTGAAAGGATAGAGGATATCCGAACAAGATTAAAAGACCACTAAAACGCGGTTCTAATAATCATTGTGGAGCGCCATTAGAAAACCGTGCCAGAAAGGACAAGAACGAAGAAATCGTGTTTGTCAGCATATAGCAATCAAAGACAAATTGAAAAACGAATAAGAAACTGGAACATTGTCGAAAGGATCAAATCCAGTACAAGCACCAAGATGTGCTTATAGAAGAGGTAAAAACCTCAATGATGTCTCAGAACACAAAATGAAACAAAAAAAAATTACAGAACAATGGGCAATGAACAAACCGGTAGGACAGTGTGCATTTGGCAGTTGCAGATGCTGCGCAAGGGCAAACAGAACAGAAGTAGACATTGGGCAGAAAGTCCCTTGGCAACAACAGAGTTTTACTAACGGCAACACCATGTGAGTGATTTATGTAATATGGTGCCCCTGTAGGAAAATATGCATAGGGAAAACAGAACAAAGTTAAAACACGCATAGGGGAACACAAGAGTTGAATAAGAAATAATGTACTCATTGCCCCTTGTGGTTGGATATTTTATCACCGCTGCCTACAATTGTGACAAATTAAAATGGTCAGTATTGAGAAAAATCCATGTTACAAATAAGACCGTTTATAAAAAAAGATTAATAAAAGAGGAGATGCGTTTGATTTTCCTGACCAACAGCCATCAGACAGAAATGAACAAACAGTAGATTGGCAAAGTGTGAGTATCTAAAAGGACAATACAAAGAAAAACACAGAAACATCACATTTAGGATACATTGTGAATGATCACGGAGAGCAACAAAAGAGCCCTTTCAAACTTAAACCTATGTCTTGCAGATGTCTACTCTATATCTGTATTAAACTTAATATAGTTTGAAAACATCCAAAATTCAAACCTTATTGTACTGCACTAACCAACTAATAGAAACAAATGATGCACTCTTAACCGAACGTTAGAGTATGCTTGCATCAGTAGTTGCCGATACAGGTTCCTACAAGAACTCCACAAAACGCACTTTTAAATACACCCAACTGTGTTTACCAAATGCAAAATGCACAAACGGGAACCAAGACTGTAATTCACTCTGCCACTGTTACTGTTTTCACATAACCCTACTCCAACAATGATCCAGTGATGGTTGCTACGTGCAAGTACATACAGTTATCTCAAAACAAATAAGGCAATTGGGAACCATACCCTGACCCGCTGGACATCACAATATACACTGAATTTGATGCATAACTAGAAGTAAGCACCCTTTTAATTAGAATTGAGATAAAGACCCAGCATTGTGAAATACATTTTCTACATCTGAATTGTGTAGAGGCTTTATATAACAAAATAGATTAGCGACACCTATGATTCTTAAACCGTCACTCAAATTTATTGCTGATATTTGTTGTCTGCACTGCACCGCCCCTCGGAATGGCCCAATTACAACACCCATGAAGACCACTCCAACCTTGATCAACAACGTACACAAGCTACTTGATTAATTTATTTCAAGTAAGCAATCATTGAACTACAGTCTAGTATTGGTAATCAATACTCCAAACACTGACCCATAGTCATACCTATTTGTATCTCAACAGGAAGAGAGAGTACGAAGAAATGGATTTTCTTCCCCATCCAATTCGATTCTTAATAATTAGAATAGGTAAGTGAGAACTAATGAAGGCTAAATACTCAGATTAACAACGTTTTATAATGTGAGTAATCAATATAATCGCACAATTACAATTGACAAATAAAAATAAGTATTTGTATTTTTAAATAAAGGCGACCATAAAATCGAAAAAAGGAGTGAATGACATCATCTGGTCAAGCCCCTTCACCATATAAACAGAATATTCCTAAACCAAATAAGAACAAGATTAAAGTAAAGAAACATGGCGAGATAACATTAGCCTTTAAATATTTTTTCAGGCTAATTATTTGAAAATATGAGTTAATGATTGAATAAGTCCACTGTATATCACATGGAATGTTGTGTATGTAATTGATTTTGTATTGTGATTGATTTGTCGGTTTATGAGTAAGGTTTTTAATAAACATTTTCTAAAAGATTAATTTAATTGAATAGACTGGAGAGCAAGGCCCTACTGTAGCGCTTCTCTGTTTCGCAAAGTAGCAACAAGAAATGAATGGATTTGTAATCATACAAGAAAAGAGGTTTTTAATTCTTTTGAAAAAAGCAAACACTCTTAAATCAAAATTGAAGTTAAATGCACTATTGAATGAAACAAAAACAAAAAAATGTTAAAGTCACAATTTAGAATTAACTTGGTGCCCAATATTGAAATGAGTTCCAAATGTTTGGAAGTTTGTAATACTCTTAAGTCAGAGTGTTTGACAGCACAAGGTAATGTGTTAAGTTGACTTAGTCTTGATAAACAATATTTCGCTAGTTTTGCGAAGTAGTAGGAAAGATCGAATCCTCGTAGATGTTGATGAAAAAGTAATGCCTTGGTTATTTTTTTTTGTTTTTATTGGTTTAAATAAACCTTTAAAAAGAAAAAGAATAGACACAAAGCAAATCACATAACAAATCACAAGGACAAATCGCAAAAGAACAAGAAAACAAGAAGATCCTATCTCATTCTCATATAGTCAATCACTAAACATCTTTTTGTCCATAATTGGTCTTAGGTTATTCACATTGAAGCATATATAAATCGCAGTTTAAGTTACTCATTTCAAGATTATTTTCTCAGCATCTAAGTGTTTCTTTAAGACTCGGAGGAGCATCACCAATGGAAATGAACACTTCAAGTGAACTCTCAAACAGGGATTTCCACCACTCTTCAACGGTCAGAGATTGATGCATGCTGATAATTGAGCCAAAGGCAGTTTTTCTGTGCTGGAGAAACATCGGGCAGAACATCATCAAATGTTTTAGAGTCTCTTTCGGGGCACCACAGAATCTGCATGTTAAAGACATGTCCGCAAATTTCGTCCAGATGCTTAAGCGTTAAGCGTTCTTTGGTTGCCATTGCGTTGAGCCTAAAATGCATATAGAGTTCTCTCGAGTACTGGTCAGGAAAGCAAGTTAAATATGTTTGCATCTGTCCATAAGCTCTCACTTCACCAGGGACATCTGACATAAGTTTTGCTTTCATCCTTAAATCGCAAGTGTTGATCTAGTCTGCTCGCCACAGTTTTTTTTTTTTTGCTAGCTCAGGATTATCGATTAAGGTATTTAGGGTGATCTTGTGCAAATCCAAGACCTTAACGCAGAAAGCATTCCATTTTGAAAAGATCGTGTGTGTTTTGTCCAGGTGAGGTCTGTGTAGTATTTGAATTTGTGGCGCAGGAGTCTCTAGCATCATTTTTCTGAAGAGACTCAACAGGTTCCACGAGACTCTTGCTTGTATGGAAATGTATCCCAATTCATATCTTACACAGACCGTTGGTGTACCCTTGGGCAAATGTAACTCTCTTGACCAGAAGATGTTTTCAAGAGAGCTCCATAGTGCGTTGGTACATCCAAAAGCGTTTTCTCCGCCATAAATCAGAGCTGGAATAGCTTTTTGTTGGAAAAATGTAACCGTTGATTTAAGTGAGAATTTCCCATATTTTTTGTTAATCAGACTAGCTTGACATGCTAGCTGACGACATTTGCTTTTGGATGCCTCAACCCATGGAGCATAATTTCGGCTTGCACTTCATACCCAAAAACATGCTGTTTTTCACCACCTTGACCTGTTCGTTGTCAAGATACCAATTGAATTTTCTTCTATTCATTCTGTTGGTTGTCAATTTTTCCAGAATTAGCACTTCACATTTTTGTTTGTTTATGTTCAGTCTGTTTTTTGTTAAGTAGGTTTCAAGAATCGTAAGCTTCCGTTGAAGACCTATTGGTGTGATGTCAATTAGGATGAGGTCATCCACGTATGCCAGATAATTGTGAGAACTGTGAATTCTCGCCGGGAACACGTTTGCGCCGTTAAAGATGTTAGTGATATCTGATATAAACAGGTTAAAAATTGTAGCTGCCAAAGGGCATCCCTGTTTGACACCTTTAAAGGTGTTAATTGGAGCGGATAACGTGCCCTTTCTGTCCAGTCTGATCTTAATAGTAGTGGTGGAATGAAGCTCATGAATTGCAGCTAGCAAACAGGGTGAACAATTCCATGCATGTAATTTTTTCCATAGGAGCTCTCTATTTATGCTGTCGAACGCATATGAAAGATCAATTAGGGCTAAGTAAACTTTGGTATTAGTCCTGTGAACTTCCATTTTCAGCAGATTTAAAAGTATCAAATTCACTCCACATCCTACCCCTTTTACAAAACCTGCTTGTCGTGGGTCCACGTGATTCGCTTCTTTGGCCCATTGTAGTAGTTTTTGTTGGAGGAGGGTTGCATACATTTTTCGGTCTATAGTTTTTCGAATTTTTTTCTGTAGCCTCTCTTAAAGATTAGAACAATCACGGCACTCTTCCATGATTTTGGAGTGGTACAGCACTTAAGTATTCTTTAAAACAAAGTGATCCAAAAATCAGCCCATAGTTCAAGATGACGCTTGATGGTATAGTTTGTTAAGCCATCTGGGCCTAGTGCACGAGAGGCATTTGCACTTTTAATTACTTGTAAGATGTCATCTCTTTCGAGCTTCAAATCCCAATGAGACAGGTATGGTGCTTTCCACGCCTCAGCTGCGTCATCCTTACAGAAGAGGTTAGTGTAGAACACCGCCAATTCAGTTTCTGAAACTGCATTAGACTGTAAAGCATCTTGTGGGGCTAAGGTGTCGTTTATCAGTCTCCAAAAATCGGCAGCGTTTATGTTCGCCATTTTCAACATCAGTTCAGAATCATTTTGTAGCATGAGGATTTTGTACGACTTGAGCCAATTTTTGTACACTTGTCTAATCAATCTTTTACATTCTGCAATGTTAACATTCGACATTCTTTGAACTTTTCTTAGATCATGCTTCATAGCTCTTTTGCGTTGTAAAATTTTGAGATCAAATTTATGCTTTGGAGCAAAGTCAACTTGTCTTAGAATGTTTGAGCATTCTTTAAATTGAGATAGCAGATGTTCGTATTCAATGGACTGCATGGTCATTTGGAATTTAGACGCAATTGAATTTACTTCGTCGTCTTGTAAATGAAGGCGAAGTCTGCCCGCCCCAGTTCTGACAACATGAGGCCAAGACTCTTCTTTGCGTTGTGTATGGTGAGTAAATCTTTGTTTCACCATATCATGATCACTATGTACCATTTGAATAACTTCAAAGTGAACGGTTCTTATATGGATGGATTCAGATACAAAAATGTAGTCCAATGTCGAACTTTGTCCCATTCTACGCCAAGTCGCTTGAGCTGGAATATCGCCAGGTCTATTGCCATTCAGCATCATTAGTCCACGCAGACCCATCTCCGTACGCCATAGCTCTGATAACTGGAGTTGACGACTGGACGATTTCCTACTTACTTGGTCCTGCTGTTTAATACAGTCAATGTTCAGGTCGCCACATATGATCAGCTCATGTAGATTTTCTTTGTCCATCAAGTCGTCGATCGTGGCGGATACTTGGTTAATAAACGTTACCCCTCCTGTTGCCGAGTGATTCCAGTATAGATTTATAATGTAAAGCAATGGAGCTAAAGAGTTTTCAGAGTGGGAAGAGCTGATGACGGATACCTGAATATATGGAGAAATGTTCATAGATCTTAAAATCTGAGTCCCGAGGCTTTCCTCACCGCCAGTATTAGGCCGGCTATGGGTCTACCCTTTGCCTGCTTAATTACTGGATTTAGTGCTGTCTCGAAACCTTCAATGTTTGGGATTTCACCTAACCAGGTTTCCTGTAAACAAATTATAACGAGGTCTTCTGCCCATGCAGTGGAAAAAAGATGCAAGAAGCCTCTTGTATTCCAGGAGCCCATTATTTAGTTCTTAGAGCCACAATGGGCCTGGCGTTATTTACCATGGCTCATATTCATAGTTTCTGCTACCCAGGTCCATTCATTAACCTTTTTTTCTGTGTTAGCAGGTAGCTACTTCCTCACCTTCAGAACTTGATTTTTGGGCCCCTGGGATAGTTATCCTTATAAGATCTTCCATCAGTGGTTTCGCAGCTATGGCTGAGTTTTCGGTGCCAAAACTCAGAGCAGGCAGCATGCTCTGCACAATAGCTGGATCCTTTGCTGTTGAGGTTTTTTCCATTTCAGTCTCACGGGCAGACACCTTTGTTATGGTGTTTCATGAGGATCCCAGCTGAGAACGATCAGCCAATTTGGAGATGTCAAATCCCAATGACATCAGTACTGGGCCAGCCTCAAGCAAGATTTCCACAATCAATTTCGATTGAATATGTAGTATCACAGCATCATTTTTATTTTCATTAAAAAATTCCACCACTTTCAGGTCCTCGGATTCGATAGCTCTGAGCGTCGGAACTAGATGACATAACCACAATACATTGTGGCGATTCAGAATTAAGTCGTCCGAAGACTCAATGCGTTCCAGTAGAACTTGACGACACAGTTGTGTTTTTTGGTTAGCCGAATTAGCCTTTGGTCCGGTAGTGGTTTGGATTTTCTTGATTTCAGGCATTTTGGCTTTAATGATCTTCATAGCTTGTGTAGTGTCTGCCATTTTCAGTGTGGCGTTTTGGTCGGCCCATGTCAAGTCCGTACTTCCATGAGACTTTTTGCTTATTAAGTCCCTCGAATGTAGGTTTAAGTCACATGTAATTTTGTGCTTCAGTAATGAAGAGGCAGCCATCTTCTTTCTTTTCTTATCGAGTGTCATGAACTCTATAGGAGGTTGTGAGTAATCCTGTGTTGCCGAGGGTTGTTGGATCACTTGACACACTCTTCTCGCCATGTAGAGACGAGACAGACTCTTGGTTTCACTCGGAGCAACCTTCTCAGGCAATGTTGTGATTGCGGATTCAGTTTTGGTGTCAATCTTGGGCGATTATTGTCGTGATTCCAAGGGGTTTGCGCCTGTGTTAAGCGCAGACCTCCCGTTGTCTATACTTAGATGGTCACGACTAGGATGATCTTGTGAAATTGTTCCAGCCGTTTGCAAGATTTTTCCAGGTTCAGTTTGGTCGATGTTAATGACGTCATCATATGTAGACATATTTATCAGATCCGTGGAGATGTCAGTGGAACTTGGAATGGCAGTCAGTGTTTCATTGTGCTCAAAGATTCCCTCTTTGTCGCTCGTTTTCAGTTTGTCGCCTTTTTCATTGACGACAGTTTTATTTAGCGTCAGATGAACTGTTTTAATGTTACGCAGAAATTTGCGCAAGTTAATTCCTCGTTTCCTTCTCTTTAGAGGTTGATGTTTGGACTTTTTTTAGGCATGCACTCATCGGTTGTGATCGTGTTGATTGTAAGACTTGAGTGTTAGCTGTTTTTTTAAAAATGTCGTATAGTTCAGGAACCTTGTCGGAGCCGTCAGTCAGTGATGATGAGTTAGATGTATTAGTACTCTGAGCAGATAGTTGGATGTCAGGGCCATTTGGGTATCTTGTAAGGCCAAGTCCCCAGCCGCTTGACTCACTTTTAAGATTGTGCTGAATTGAGGGGGCTGCGATTTGAGGGTCGAGTCAGATGCGTGTGTTTTCAAATCAGTAAGAGCCTTCTCTCCTTTTCTCGCCACTGAAATCACTATAGCGTCCTGATGCAGAGATTCTTCAGGTAATGATGGCTTATCTTGGATTAAGATAACTTCATCCAGGGGCAAGCGCTCGATCCTATTAGTATCACAGTTCAGAGTCTGATTCTAGGAAGACATCTCTAGGTTCTCCAAATCTTTCTTTGATGTAACAGATGGCAAGATCTTATTGCCAAGGTCCACTGGATTCTGAGATGGAAAAGATTGACAATCAGCAAATCTGGTTTTGGCGCCTAAGAGGTTGGCCTCTTTTTTGTTGAAAGAGGTTTAACGCTTCTTTGGCTACTTCGGCTAACAGTTTTTTGTCCAAGTTGGCGTTTTTGGTGAACCCCTCCAATGAGTCTAAAGCCCAATTGGTCTTTTTGGACATCTCATGCCATGCCTCCTTCTGGGCATTGTGTGAACTTTCAAGGGACAGTAGTTTGCTGTTCATAGAGGATACCAAACAAGTAAGGTCTTTGATATTTTCATTAAGATGTTCATACATTTTAAGGAATGGCGCCATTGAGATTGTCATAGAAGATATTATAGTGGCTTGCGAGTTTTGTAAATGTTGCGCCTTTCTTGTGTCGTCATCGGACGCCACCTCCTGGTTGGTACGTCGCCTCTGATGAAAGACTGGTCGTTTAATCTTTGGAAATGGCCGTTCCATTATGGATGAGTCAGAAGAGGATGACTCAGATGACACGTTTGTGGAACCGTCATTTCTCTGGCGATTCTTCACTTATTGAGTGTGTCAGTTTTGAGGACTTTAAGTTTGACATTTTACTTTTTTTCCTTTGTGAGCATCTAAATGTTGGGAGAGGTGTTCGAATCGATTCTCCTGCGTTTGAGAATGGACATTGTATCGGAGGTTTTCACTTGGAGAGGCTTATCAACAGTCGGCTTTGTGTTTGTAAAGTGCTCGATGTGAGGCTCAAGCACAGCAACAGAGTTAGTGCTAGGATTAGAATTGGTCCTTTCTTTATTTAGCCGTGTAAGGTCAAGGAGGACTTTGTTTACAATATCTAATGAGTTTCTTCGGTTTCCAAGGTGATGTGGCTCCTTGTGGGCTGTAGCGACTAACGGCGACTGTGTTTGCGCAACACACAATGGTCTGATCAGTGATGGGTTCAAGTGATCAGTCGAGGGACAAAACACATTGTCCACATATGGCCATGTGTGTCTCCGTCGCACATCCTGTACTGAACAATGGCGAGGGTGCTAAGTTTTCCAGAGTGCTAAAGAAGCGGACATGCGTAGATTCATAGTTCATACAGTTTAAGACATTTGAGTCACTTGAAGTAAGAGGTTGGTCTCTTTCACCTACATCAGCCACAAAATCGTGGTCATCATTCGAACTGCCGGTGTTGATTGATGAATGAGTGCGTTTGTTAATCGCATGCCACACTAACTCGCGCAAAGGAGCCACATCTCGAGTTACATCTCGGGTTACAGATGCTACAGACGCTAGCCGAGTGGATTGCAGAGTTAGCTCATTAGCTATGGTCTTGGACTGTGGCGCTAAATGAAAACTTTCAGCTGGGTCGTGCAGCAGTGTCTTGCTTACACAAGCGGAGCCACACACACACACACAAGACAATTCTCGGGGGTCGTAGTCGTTAGCGGCCGCTGAGCTAATCAAGACATTAGCCTCTTCAAGTGGTAAGGGTACCCTGTGACCACTTCCTTGAGACTGTGCTACTAGGATAGGTGTTTGTGCAGTACATTCAGAGGCAAATTCAGAAGGCAAACTTTGAAATTCTAAGGAGACAGCTTTGAGTTTCTTCTGGGCATGTGTGTTTGAGAATGACACAGGTTTTGTGGCGTCTCTCATGGCTCAGCAGGACCAAGCTGAAGCTTGGGGCAGATCAAACGGGGGTGAGGGCTGCCTTAAGGTTTCTTAGCCCTTCTCACACTTTGCATACTTTCCCACTCGTGAGACTGTTGCTACTCTGTTGAATAACGTTGAGTTAAGTGCCCCCCCCCGTTATCTGCCGTATCTCCCTCTTATTTTTATGATGAAGAGTTGGGACCAGCCAGCAAGCACACAGTGATTTAGTGACACACAGCAATTACTTTAGAGAGATGCCCTCACATACTCACCACCATCTCCGCCACCTCCGCCTCACTTGGAGGCTGCTCCTGGCCTTCCTCGAGCCCATCCTCGAGCCAGTCGGCCAGTCAGCCCGTTGGCCGCGGGAGGACTTCAGGGCCAAGTCACAGCCAAGCCCTCTCCTTCTCAACTTCTCAACTTCTCAACTGACCGTCCGGGAAAAGCAGGCTGTCGCACCACGGAACTGTTTCAAGAGCAAGGACGAGAGCAAACTCTCAGGATAGAGCTCCGCGGCTCAGACCGCCACCGCCGCCGCCCGGAGCCCGCTTGGGCTGAATCGAGTTCGAGGAAAGGACCTTGCAGAATCGCAGTACCGGCACAGGATCGTCAAGCCGCACTGGCGTTGGTTATTTTTTATAGTAACATGGATGAACAATAGGTTTTATGTGAAACGCGAGTCCTTTTGATAGCAGTAACTAAATGCCTGGTTGATCCTCGACACGCGTTTCCCCACCGCGTGGTCGCGGTGGTTCTTCACGTGGCGAGTATGTTGACAAAGGATTGTTCCGTTTTTTTAGATTAGGGTTCCATTGTGAACGCAGATATTTATTGTCTGAGAGGAAGAAAGAAAATTGTTTTTAGACTGTAGTGTTTGGCACACTCTTATTTTACATGACAGAGGTAGACTTGATTATGGAGCAAGAAACCGTTGGTTACTTACATATTAAAGGTTCAGCTTCAATTAATGGTGTTCAAATGGTGCAGGAACACTTGCAAGTTATGTAAAAAATCAAGTATCATTCCATTGTGGTGATCTGAAACAGATTAATTGTATGCCAACTATCAAGCTTGATTGTGCAAAAAGAAATAATTTTTTCCATACACATCATGCTTGTTATGCACGCAAAATGTTGAGAATGTTTTCAGGATAGATTATTTGTAGGGATTATTGGGATAGTGTGGAGACTAAACAATAGACTTTCCAATGTAGAGCTAGCAGATTGATTGGATCTAAGTTTATATTAACAAAGGGGCATTGCTTGCCAATAAGGTCAATTGGTAAGAGAAAAGCATGGGATGGATGAAGCCAAGAAACATGTGATACAGCTATATAGTATGCAAGTAGGCTTACCGATAATGTGCCAGGTCCTTCTCGTTTCATCAACATCTACGAGGATTCTTCTTGCATCTGTGCATTGCCCTTAAAAAAGGACGTTTCTCTACTATTAAGACAATTGCTGCTTAATGCCATTTTAAAAAACAACCAAGAACACAACTCTATCAATACCAATAAGGACCACAAGAGGATCTTCCCTACTACTTCGCAACACTAGCGAAATATCGTTTATCAAGACTAAGTGAACTTAACTTAACACATATTAAGTTGTGCTGTCAACACTCTGACTCAAGAGTATTATGAGCTTTCAAATATTTGGAACTCATTTCAATATTGGGCACCAAGTTAATTCTAAATTATGACTAACATTTTTTTTTGTTTCATTCAATAGTGCATTTAATTTTGATTTACAAGTGTTTGCTTTTTTCAAATGAATTAAAAGAACAAGTTACTTTCTTACCTGGCAACGTTCTTTCGATGGGATGGTCCGACGACGTATTCCATATCTATGACATGTAATCACCACAGCTGTGCTGCTTCGGAAACTTTTTTCCTGGCGTCTGCGTCCTGCGTCGATGCGCCGTCGTCGAGGACCTCCTCCGACGTCATCCGATGTGATAAGTAGGACGCACGACGCCCGTAGCCTCAGTTGTAGTTTTTTCCCCCAGAACGTGTGACATTAGTCAACTGCCAGTCAGACACAAAGCCTTGCGGAACGTAAGCTGCAATCGCAAAAGAAATTCTGCAGCGGAGAAGGCAGGGCGGGAGCGATATGGAATACGTCGTCGGACCATCCCATCGAAAGAACGTTACCAGGTAAGAAAGTAACTTGTTCTTCGAGGGGATTGGGTCCTCCGACGTATTGCATATCTATGACAGACTCCCAAAGCCGTACCAGAGCAAGGAGGAGGGAAAGAATTTAGAATCAACATTTAGAATAGCCAATCAAATAGCAGAGCAAAGGACCGCCTTGCCAAAGGCCAGATCCTGCCCTCGGATGGAATCGAGGGAATAGTGACGTACAAATGTATGTACTGAAGCCCAGGTGGCTGCATCACAGATGTTGCGAATAGGAACACCCCTCTGCAGGGCAGTAGATGCAGCCACACCCCTGGTAGAATGGGCCCGCAAGCCAGCTGGTGGGTCCCTACCCGCCAAGCGTTAACACTCCGAGATGGCTAAAATAATCCAGTGAGACAGTCTGTTTCGTCACAGCTTGCCCCAAACGCTTTCCAGCGTAACCAATAAAGAGTTGATTGTCCACTCTGACCCGGGACATGCGTGAAACATAAAAGCTTAAAGCTCTCCTAGGATCAAGCCTATGGAGCCTCTCCTCTTCCTTACCAGGATGCGGAGGAGGATAGAATGCCGGAAGAACAACCTTCTGGGCCAAATGAAATTCCGTCACTACCTTCGGAAGAAAAGAAGGACTAACTCTAAGGACAACCCTGTCCTTGTGAAATACAGTGAAGGGTGGCTTAACTGAAAGTGCCTGTAACTCACTCACTCTGCGAGCGGAAGTAACCGCAACTACAAACACAGTTTTCAGAGTTCACAACCTCAAAGGGCAAGAATGTAAAGGCTCAAACGGAGCACCCATAAGAAACTTAAGAACAAGGTTTAAATCCCAACCGGGCACCAGGAAAGGTGACGGAGGGAACACATTAGTGAGCCCTTTCAGAAACTGTGAAATTAAAGGGATTTTAAAGTAAGAACACTCTTCAGACGAGCGCTTAAAGATGGACAGCGCCGCCAGGTAACCTTTAATGGTACCCACTTGCAAGCCCCTGTGGGCCAAAGAAAGTAAAAAGGACAGAACCATGGGGATGTCACATGCAAAAGGATCCACATTCTGAACCCTGCACCAGTCGCAAAACTTACGCCAACGGCAACGGTACAGAGACTTTGTTGCTGGCCTTCAGGCCGAAAGCAACACCTCCATCACGTCTTCAGGGAGGTCCCAATCCTTATACCTCAACCTTTCAGAAGCCAAGCGTGAAGGTTGAGGGATCTGACCTCTGGATGGAGAACCTGACCCCCCCCCCTCCCGTGAGAGCAGATCGTCTCAGTAGGGAAGACGACGTGGAGGGCAGATGGACAAGTCGAGAAGGTCCGGGTACCACGTCCTCTGAGCCCACGCCGGAGCAATGAGGATCATCCGGGAACCGAACTTCCGTAACCTCCGCAGCACTTGCGGGATGACGGGGACTGGAGGAAACGCGTACAGCAGCGGGAATGACCACTCCACCACGAACGCTTCTCCTAAGGCTCCTTTTGGAGGAAATTCCCGCGAGCAAAACCTTTCGCACTTTCGGTTGACACTGGAGGCGAAGAGATCCACTTGAGGGGTCCCCCAAAGGACGAAGATCTCCAGGAGAATCTCCTGAGCCAACTCCCACTCGTGAGAGATCACGCTCTGCCTGCTCAGAGCGTCCGCCATCACGTTTTCGTCTCCGGCCAGATGAACTGCCGAGATCGAAACTTCCTGCTGGATGGCCCAGAACTCGAGCTGCATCGCCTCCCTGCACAGAGGAAGTGACCCTGCCCCCCCCTTTTTGTTGAGGTAGTGCATGGCCACTGTGTTGTCCGTCAGGATCAGGACATTCTTTCCTCGCACAGTCGGCAGAAAAGCCTTCAGGGCTAGCCTGACGGCCCTCAGCTCCAACAGATTGATATGGAGTCTGGACTCCGACGGAGACCAACGACCGCTGACTGTCAGCCCGTTGGCATGAGCTCCCCATCCCGTGAGGGATGCATCCGTCACGATCGTCACCTCCGGCCAGGGAAGCCAAAATGGAGCCCCCTTCATCAAGTTGCCTTCGACGGCCCACCACAGAAGGTCCCAGGCGACCGAGGGCGGCACCTGAACCGAGTCCGACATCCTGCCGGAGGACTGCGACCATTGCGTCTTGAGTGCCCACTGCAAAGATCTCATCCGCAGGCGAGCCTCTGGCACCAGAAGAATGCAGGATGCCATGAGGCCGAGCAACCTCAAGAACTCGAACGCTGGGAGCGTCTGGGCATGCTGAAACTTGTGCAGCATCTGCTGAATGTGAAGAGCCCTCACCTGGGGAGGAAAACACTGCCCCAGGGAAGTGTCGAGCACTGCTCCGATGTACTGGAGCCGCTGTGTTGGCGTCAAATGGGACTTCTTTAAATTGAGGGAGAAGCCCAGCCTGTGAAGGGAGTGGCAGGTGACGGAAAGATGATCCAGGACTTGCTCGGGAGAGCTCCCCCTGATCAACCAATCGTCCAGGTAGGGGTAGACGTGAATCCCCCTTGCCTGAGATGCGCTGCCACCACCACCATGAGCTTGGTGAAAACCCTCGGGGCGGAGGTCAATCCGAACGGCAGGACCCGAAACTGAAAGTGCGAGTCGCCAACCGCGAACCTCAGGTACTTCTTGTGCTTGGGATGGATCGGCACATGGAAGTAAGCATCCTTGAGGTCGAGAGACACAAACCAGTCCTGAAGCTGAAGGGCCTGGAGGACTTGAGAGAGAGTAACCATCTTGAACTTGTCCTTCCTGAGGAGTTTGTTCAAACCGCGCAAGTCCATGATGGGTCTCAATCCCCCGTCTTTCTTCGAAATCAAAAAATAAGGGGAATACCATCCCTTGTTCCTCTCCGCTACAGGCACCAGTTCTATGGCGCCTTTCTCCAGCAGGGCTTGAATTTCCTGCGCAAGGAGCGGATCCGGACTCTGCAAAGAGAGGTTCCCCGGTGGATAGTCGCGAGGCCTGTGCCGAAAAGGAAGACAGTAGCCGTGGGTTATGATCTCCAGAACCCACACATCTGAAGTAATGGCTTGCCACTCTACAAGATGCTGCGCCAGCCTTCCCCCAACTGGCGAACCATGGGACATGGCCTCATGACTGAGTGAGAGCGGCTGTGGCGTTACCTGAGGGCAAAGAGGCAACTGCCCGAGCGGCCTTGGCACCACGGGTACCCTGTCGTCCACCTCTGGTACCCCTGCGTAGGCCCCTTTGACTGCCAGCTCCTCTCGCTTTACTGAAGGACGAGTAATAGCGAAAGGAACCACCCCTCCACTGCTGTCCCCTAGGACGAAAAGGCGGAGGTTGGCGAACTGCAGCGCCCAACGACTTCGCTGCAGCTTTTGAGGTCTGCAACCTCTCAAGGCTCTCGTCAGCCTTGCTGCCAAAAAGGTGTTCACCGTCAAAGGGCATGTTGAGGAGCCGGGACTGCACATCAGGAGCAAACCCCGACTTCCGCAACCACGCAAACCTGCGTATCACGGTGCTCGCCGCCATGGACCTACTGACACATTCAGCTAAGTCCAAACCCGACTGAACGGACTCACACATGGCATCCTTACCATCCTGGACCATAGCAAGGAAACCATCCCGTTCGTCCCCTTCGGGAATATGTTCAGCCGCTAACGCAACACAGTTCCACAGAGTGTGCGTGAAACGAGACAAGGCACAAATGGAGTTGGCCGCCTGAAGCGCCATACCACCAGAAGAAAACACTTTCTTCGCCCAGCCATCAAAACGTTTGTCGTCCCTATCAGGTGGGATGGTAGGGTACGACGCCTGCTTTGCCGGGGCCGTGGCCGCCTGCACCACCAAACTCTCCGGAGTGGGGTGCCTGGTCAAGTAGCAGGGGTCGCTACTGGCTGGACGGTATTTTCGCGACAAGGATCTGCCCACCGCCGGGAGACTGTCCGGAGCAGTCCAAGCCGCCGCCACCCTTCTCTGTAAAGCCATATGGAACGGCAGTACCGGGTCAGTTGGGGGACCAACATCAAGGATGTCCGTCAGATCATCCTGCACAAACTCCCCTGGGGGAGCAGACCATCCCAAGTACTCAGAAACCCTAGCCATAAGGCGCCGGTACGAGGAATCGGCATGAGAGCCAGGCTCAGGCCTACAAAACTCCACCTCCGGAGAGGTGTCCAGTCCACTGGCATCATGCAGTGACTGCCTCAAATTGTCAAACTGACCATGGCCCGAGACAATTTCATCTGGAACCTGACTAGGAACCAGGCCATCAGAATCCTCATCCGCCTCTGAAATATACTCCAGGTGGCGAAAAGAAGGCACCCGAGAGTGCTTGCTCTTAACCAGAGCCTTCCTAGGGGGTTCTCCCGTGCCACGGGGTACCTCCGACACGAAAGGCGTCGATGGCGTCGAGCGAATCGGCGCCGGCGTCGAGAGAACCGGCATCGGCGCCGAGAGGATCGGCATCGAGGAAATCGGCGTCGACGTCAGATGCAGCGCCTCCAGCATCGGCGGCGTCGACACAGCCCTCGAAGCCGGAGCCCCGAGCGTGTCCCTCGACGACCTGAGCGTCGACGGCTTTGACGACTTCCTCGGAGCCGGAGCCTCGAGAAAGCCTGTCGACGCCCTCGACGCCTCAGACGTCGATGTCTTCCTCAAAGACCTCACAGGTGCACACAGTCTCGAACGCGTCGAGGACCTGGACCTGGAACGGGTACGTCGAGAACGAGTCTCCTTGTCTGAACGGGACCTCTCCCGTGACTCGTGCCGACCACTCTTGCGAGCGGTGTCTCTCGACCTCTCACGGCCGACCCCACTCGGGGGCGCGGACGGCTTAGTACCCTGCGACTCAAGAATCGCCAGCATTTTCTTCCCGAAGGAAGCCCATTCCTCCGGCGTCGCACGGCTGGTGGGGTAAGCGACGTGCCGGGCAGAGACCTCCGAAGAGGACCTGGAAGACGACCGGTGTCGGCGCTTCCGAGATTGCCTCGAAGAGGCTGAGGAGTGGCGAGACCGACTCCTAGAAGGAGACCCACGAGACTTCCGACGATGACGCGGAGACTCACCCCTCGAATCATCCGTCGAAAGCCCCGCAGACTTCGACTTCCGGGGCTTGGACACCCGACCTACCGGCAACTTCTTCTTACGTTCGCGTAAGGCTTTGGACGTGAGCGACTGGCAGTCGATACAGTCATCCGTGTCGTGGGCCTCCCTGAGGCACCAGAGGCAGGCGTCGTGCGAGTCCGTCACCGACATCTTGGACCCACACTCCCCACACTTCTTGAAGCCCAGACCGGGGTCGAAGACGAAGTAGAAGACATCTTCACACGAAGGATTTTCACAAAACGAACAGCTTCGAAGAACCGAGAAGAACAGAACTCCAAAGAGTCGAGGCGTTTAACCGAGAAACACGAAGCAACACGTTCGCGGAAAAAACGGAACTGAGGCTACGGGCGTCGTGCGTCCTACTTATCACATCGGATGACGTCGGACGAGGTCCTCGACGACGGCGCATCGACGTCATCGACACAGGAGCCAGGAAAAAAGTTTCCGAAGCAGCACAGCTGCGGTGATTACATGTCATAGATATGGAATACGTCGGAGGACCCAATCCCCTCGAAACCTCTTTTCTCGTATGATTACAAATCCATTAATTCTTGCTACTTCTTTGCGAAACAGAGAAGCGCTACAGTAGGGCCCTGCTCTCCAGTTTGTTTCAAGCCCAGGTCAGCCTCTGTGGCATCCCTTTGTTGCAGCATCTCTGTTCTTGTCAATTTGAATTCTTTAAACTTTCCTGACTGGGGGCACCAACACTGCCTTTTAGGCTGATTTTTCTTTCCAAAAATAATTTCATTGAATAACCTGTAGATTTAATAGTTAGCATTTAATAACGTTTTGTGAAGACAAATTATGCATCAATAAGGTTAGTAAATGTGATTGCTTCGCTACTCTTATGCCAACACTGAATGGCAATATAAGAAGCACTTAAACTAGGGTATTAGAAAACGAATGTCAGATTAAGCAATAAAGATTTAAGACATAACTAGCAGTGATTAATCCAACAGAGTCATCACCGATACCCAGGCAGTGACCTCCTCCCATGTGGCCAGGGAACGGCAACCGCTACCTGATTTTGACCCCCGGGCGGCTATATAAGCGAGGATCACATGGGAGAAGACAACCTCTGGGGATAACATGGCTTCATTGGATGAGACAGGGTATCCTCCATTTGCCTTTAAAGATCATCCTCTCATAACCCATGACCTCATGGCCTATTGCCATAAGTCTACACCTTCCCCTTGGAAAAATAGAAAAGACTTCACCAAAGCATATAAACCAAACTCCCAACCTCGGTCTACCATGTGGAAGTAACAAGAATGCCTTTATCCGTTCCATCTATTCATCATACAGAACTGTTTTACCATCCAGGCATGTTGAAAGTGATTATCCAAACTTTTTTCAGCAAATATCAACAATGGACTCCTTTTCCCAGAATCCCTCGAATGCTGTGATGAGAAAAAGAGCAGAGCAAGCTTCCAAACCAGCAAGCGCTCTAGCTGTTCGCCGCAAACACGCATGCATGGGACATTTAAAAATCAGAAGCCCAGTGTCAAAGGCTGCTGTTGGCAAGAGAATGGTTTGCGTCCCCGCAAGGTGAGAGGTCCCAAACAGGTATGGCAAAGCTGCGTGGCTCAGAGCAGAGGATGAATGGAAATGCTACGAGAGGGGGACACGCTGCAGGTGCCGATAGACAGGATGAGACTCCTGGGCGTTTTTCCCCAACCGCAGAAAGCAAACACCTGCGTCTGCCCAAAGTGAAGCTGGCATGCTGAAGGGAAGTCGTTGGAAATGAAAGGACCAAGAAAAAGTAGTCACAAAAAGGGAAATCCCTTTATTTTCTGGCTTTTTGGACAGTCAGTAGGGTCTGGTCACTACACAGCAGGGCACCTGGCAAACAACTGTGCGGTTCTGGTCACCGGCTGGCAGGGACTAGGTGGGCAATTCTGGTCACTGGATACTAAAGGTCATCAGGGTAGCAGGATTGAAGCAGCATGCAGTGAGTGGCAGCAAGCCCGGCTGGATCAGCATGCCAAAAGGTACCACAGTTTAACCCTTGTTAATGGGAAATTTAGTGGCTTCTTTGATTTGAGGCCTTGCTGGGAATGGGATCAGCACTGCTTGGGGTTTGCAGTGGGCTCTAGAGTAGGATAAGCAATGCTTGGCCTTGTAGTTGGAGTCTGGTTCTGGAAGATGACGGGAACAGG
Organism: Ambystoma mexicanum; assembly: GCF_040938575.1. NCBI lineage: Eukaryota > Metazoa > Chordata > Amphibia > Caudata > Ambystomatidae > Ambystoma > Ambystoma mexicanum. Next base: position 781,788,067 of record NC_090939.1, read on the forward strand.
AATGCAGCGCAGGAAATCAGGAAGAGTGTCTGTCTAGAGTCTTGTCAGGTACCCTTATTTATAGTGCATAATGACATCAAAGTATAGGCTGGGCAGGGTTAACCAAGCACGCCTCTAAACTCCTTCGATTGGGCAGGGGTGCTAGTCTCCGCCTTGCTCTCAACTCGTTGGATTTCCAAGCGAATGACGTCAGATTTATGAGGTGAGTTTTACAATGTCCAAAAACTCCCACAATTGCTTTACTTAAAATCTGATTTTGTCAAAACATACATTTATACCATTGTAGTCTCTTAGCAAATTATATACACAGGTTACATATTTTGTGCAGCACCTATCAGTCCAATCCTCCAGTCTGTGGGACCTTGTTTCGCCCTTCTGATACATTTTGGTAATTTTGAGCATGAAAGATTCAGCATAAAATTCCATAACTTTATGCACAGATGCAAATTACCCCAAGGGATGTATGTACAACAATGTATGTTTGAAACATTTAAACATTTTCGATTTATCCTCAATACTTTGCCCTTTCTGTCCCCAAGGTGTCAGTGAGTTCTACCATGTCTCAAAAGAAAGCACAAAAAAACCCCTTTTAAAGTGCAACATTTTTACAATTTTCAAAGTCTTGCTGCAGAGATAGAAGTCTTTAAAGTGTATTCCTGAAATAGTCTTTGGGAACAAATGGCAGTCCATTTGTTCCTGGGTCATTTTATTTTTTCTTTCCTTCAACTGCTGCCAACTGTCATTTCCTTCAGAGCATGGTGGGGGTTTCTCCCTTGATTGAAGTTGTATTGCCCCTTCACACTTCAGACTTCCTTCCCTGGGAGATTCATTGTCAGGGTCCCAGCAGAGATGAAAGTCTATTCAAACCCATAATTATCAGGCTGTTGTCAGTATCTGCTGAGAGAGAGCCGTCCTTCTGGTTTGTCCCCTCCATGCAGAAAACCTGTTTTTCAACTTGCAACTCCAGTCACCATAGTTTTAACCTTTATTTGCTGATCTTAAGATTCAGAATTAAAACAAGCCTGTTGCATAATATAACCCATGTTTCATAGTCCCACCATCAACAAACCCCTTCATATTGCTAAAGACTGGCAGGCTTTCATTCACCAGTTCCAACACACAGGCATTTGTTTTCTTTAATTTGCAAAGGCCCATTTTTCTTTACACATGGGGCAGCTGGCCTTCCTTCTTAAATTCAACTTTCCATCTCCCGCAGATTCACACACTGTCTTGCAGCTATAGTTATTCTCTTGAATGCTGGAGTTGGTCTGCAGCACAGATACATTGAAACGGACATGGCTCAGCTAGTTTAGAGTCTCTCTCTGAACAGCTGAGTTTTGGATACTTTTGCAAAGAAAATGACTGTTTCCCGTGTAAGTTAAAGTAAAGTTCCTGGTTGATTTTTTTTTTTAGAGTTGGTTTGACAGGGCTTGTCAATTCAGAATCATGCCTGGTTTTGTTGAGGCACTGTGAGACACAGGGCTTGGTAGGTTTTATTAATCACAGTGGCTTTAAGGAACAGAGGGAATTAGCGTCAAAGCCACATTATTATTTTTTTATAGGTAAACAAGGTTTTCTTTCCAAATGAGATTTCGGCTTTTGCAGCAAAGCCACGCTGTTTTTTTTTCCACTTTCTTCCTTTTGTTTATGTCGGAACACACTGGCAATCTCCTTCAATGTGCCCCCTTTGTTCCATCCTGCCCGGTGTGTGCTTGGCAGGACGGTGCAGCCATTTTTGTTGTAAATGCAAAACGCAGTTTTGAGCCATGGCGCTCACAGGAGCCAGCGCAACCATTTTGTGATTTCAGTGCTACTGCAGCTTGATGATGTGGGGAAATGCTTTTGAGTGGGTCAATATATCCCACACAGACACTGTTTTAACAGAAATAAAGGAGAAAGTTGGGTAAAGAGTGAGCATGCACGGAAAAGAACGTTTCCTGAAGCTGTAAGAATGATTTTTGATGAATTGCATGTAAAAGGATGCACAGTGTTGAGTGGTGACGAGTTGATTCCCCCTGAAGGTGTGTGCGAAAAATAATTCTGAAGGTGGCACATGAGGGGCATCAAGGTATATCCAAAACGAAGCAATTGGTCAGACAAGATTATTGGTGGCCAGGGATGGACCTGCAGGTACAAAAAATAATTTGAGTGTGTGACAATTCCACAAATGGATGCACTAGGAGGACTAACCCAATCACTAATGACCATTCCCTCCATACCATGGAAACACGTGGGGTTAGACATTGTAGGTCCAGTGAGGAGTCCGGGAATATTGAAATATTGCATTGTGTTAGTGGATATGTGATTACGGTATGTAGAAACATTGTGGGTGCTGAATATTTGTATCAGTGATATTAGATTCCTAGATACCCTCTGTAAGAGGGAAGGTTATCCCTCTATAATAATGACAAACAATGCGGTGCAATTGGTGTCTGAAAAGATGGAAAGCTTTCCAAAAGGGAATGGCATAGAGCATTGTACCAGTTCCGTATATGACCCTGAAACAAATGGTATAGCACCCAAGGTGCTATCTTAGAGGGGAGAGATTGAAAGAAAGCTGCAGAGGACACTGTTCTGGCTGATAGATTCACACCTCACTCTCCCCTTGAGATGCTTAGATGGAGGAAACCCAATGCTAGAGTGTCCACTGTAGTTGGGAAGGGCTGATTTGATAAAGATTGATTTTAATACAGTTTGAGAGAAAATTAAAAAGGAAGCAAGAAGATAATAGGTCCCATTTTGATCTATGCAAGGCAGCTAAAGAAGGGGTTTTTAAGGCAGGAGATTGTACATGAGTTAAACTGCTAGCAGGGAAGAAGACTTTGGGACTGGTTTGGTCCAAAACGGTCAGAGTCGCGAAGAGACTTTATGGAGCAGTTGTTAAAACCTCAGATGTAAAGATCTGAAATGTGAATAAGTCGAGTAAGAGTCCTGAGTAAAGAACATGGGTGGAAGTTCTGAACCATGCAATTGTTACACAAGACGGCCTGACGCTTGGAGCACTACCAACAGAGACACGTGGCCTTTATCCTGGCAGGATTTGGAATCACTATAGTCATCTTGGCTGCCAGACAAAACGTGGCGGCTAGTAACGCCCATACATCATTCACATAGTGAGGAGAATGACAAACACTGCAGCATCAACCATATGATGCAGTCGGGAACCGCGATGAGAAACGCATAGACATTTAGATCACCACTGTTACCGTAGAATCAGTCCAGGGCCACTGCTTCTATTTTCACGTATTGTACAGCAGTACCTTAAAGGAAAATTCGAGCAACCAGCAATCCATCCTTGTTTCTCTTCTGTCTTTGCTAACTTGCATTTGACACCCCCAAGAAGACTGTCCTGAAGAAAGTGGGTAAAGGTTTGTAAACACCACTGAAACCGGTCGACACAGAACCTTAAACTACTGTCGGTTCTACTTTCCATCCTAGGTGCCCTCCTAGGCACTTCATTGGACTAAGGAAGGGGCAATATTTGTCTTCAGCTCATTTTTGAGATACTTCAGAATGAATATACATTCTTAGATTATCAATCTATAAGGTTGGGCAATATTCCCACTCCGTTCTTCTACATTGATGACTTACATCATTTTTATTAACATCCACACACTCCCAGTCAATTTCTACAGGTCAATAAAGATGTACAGTTACCATAAGTAGATTGACATAAGGAATGTGATTGTGTTATAGTATCTATCCCAATTTTTACAGCTCTCATTAAGGACACACTTTATAATTACACAGTGGGCCTAATTCTGAAGTGAGACATAACTGAAACTTGCATGATAGGTGCATACTAGAATTGATTAAAATGTCTTCTAGGTTTTCTCTCCCTATTAGATGAGCAGCACACCAGTGCTTTCTAGACAGTTTCAGAAAATAGGCAGGGATGGCTTAGCCTTCACATCTATCCTACTGTCTTCCTGCGTATGCACCTCCAATCTTTGGGTCTTGCATTCGAATAATTGCGAGATGATCCCTACCTTGGGACAACCCAATATGTTGTTCTTTTTATGTGCAATTTTTTATGTGAACTTCTTTGTTGCTTACAAGTAACTATTGGTGGGGTACCTTTTGTGTTTTAGATTGATTGTATGGACAACACCCCCCTCTAACATTACAGCACCTTTTGTGTTTTTTTGGGATCTGCGATAGCCCAAAGTCCCCACCAAATCTTATCCCTTTTATTGCTGGGTTTTGCCCAATGGAGAGTAAAAGGGACTCCAAGTACAGGGCATATAGGAGCAGAGACAGCGGGCAACCCTGCCTTGTGCCACGTGAGAATGGAGAGTCTCATTTTGGGGCGGCTGTATACTGCTTTTACCAATCTGCTTTTACCATTCTAATAAACTTAGGGCTCACTCACATTTGGATTAATGCCTCAAAGAGAAATAGCCATTCGACCCGGTCAAATGCTTTTTCACCTTCGAGCGCTATCCGGCCCACCGGGATTTCGCATCTTTTAGATGTTTCTATTAGATGGGACACCCTTCTGGTGTTGTCCCACATGTGCCTACCCCTAATGAACCTCAATTGCTCTGTGCCTATCAAGTCAGGTAGAAGAGGAGATGGTCTAGCTGCCAGGACCACTGTATACATTTTTGCATCAAGGTTTAGGAGTGCAATGGGGCGGTATGATCCGCAGAGCCTGGGGTCCTTATTGGCTTTAGGGAGGACACCACTTTGGCCTCTGCCATCAAGGGGGGGAGGGGGGTCACATTGCCGCTCCGTTTAAAGGAATTGGAGACTACTTTTGGTAGAAACTTGCTGGAAAACCGTCTGGTCCCGGAGTTTTGTTTCCCGGCAAACCCTTGATCACCGCCTCTACTTCCTCGCTCGCGATTTCTTCCTTCAGACAGTCCCTGTCCTTGCTAGTGAATTTGCAGGTTGCAATCTGCTCATAGATGTGCTTTACCTCTTTTTCAGTTGGGTGATCAGACTTGTACAGGGACCCGTAAAATACTTCGAAAGGCCATTATTTTCTCTGTCTCGTTGTGTACGACCCATCTGGTTGCTTTACTGGCGTAATGGTGTGGTCCGCCTCTACCTTCCTTAACTGTTTGGCAAGGAGACTGTGTGCCCTGTTCGCATGTCTGTAGTATCGCGTTGGTGCGTAGGAGTGCTCTCTCTGCCCTGTGCGATCGGAGTAGTTTGAGCTGAGTTCTTAAGTCCCTCAGCTAGTTATAATTCCCCTTTATTGGCTAATGTGCGTGTGGTGGTCGCTATCTGGGATTCCAGGTCCCAGTCCATGGCCCCCCACATTTTCAGTTTCTGGGATTGTAAAGCAATGATTTAGCCCCGAAGCACCGCCTTAAAGCCTCCCAAATCCCTTCTTGTGTTGCGTCCCCCTGTTCATTTTCGGCAAAGAACTCCTCTATCCCATCACTCATTTTGCCCACAAATGATTCATCTGCCAGGATCTCTCCCGGGAGTTCCCAGACTCGCAGCCCCATATGCGGCAACCACCTGTGTATTGGTAGCGGTGCGTGGCTGGACAGTGTAATTGCTCCAAAGTGTACTTGTAGAGAAGGAGCCAAGTACCCCAACCAAAAGCTCTGCCCCCATGTTGCCCATTTGTTGGGAGCCAGAAACTGAGACATGTGGAGTACCAGTGGCGATGCCTATATCGCAGAAAATCCTGGAAACAAGGTATCCATTGAGAAAACCAAATATGCATTCACGAAGAAATAATGGTCTTCTGGATAAAGTCCTGGGAGAAGTGTGAAAATGAGTGAAAGAAAAGACTGACCTCATGTGAGGCAGAACTGACGGACCCATAGAAGATGCACGAGGTAAAAAAAAAAAAAAAAAAACAGACATTCTATAAGATCTGAAGAGGAAGTGGTAAAGATGAGCAACATCTCTGGCTCGAAATGGAGATGCTCATGCTACAGAAACGCTGAAGAAATGCAAATCAGTTTACACTTGTACAGACGCAGTAACGTAAGTAGACAAAGTGATCTTAAGGCTGGCTATGTAGTGAATAGTTTGCTGCGTTGCGCCAATGTATATAGATAGGAATGTATAGAACCTGGATATTCCACAGTACACTTTAGCAAGGCTTGAAGCCCTGTGATTCGAAAGGGTTTTCAGTGTCGCGCAGTTGGAAAATAACTGATGGCGGAGGAGAATTCAAGAAAGGCTTGGTTAGCCCAGCACCAAGAAGTCGAGGACACTGCGAGCCTGGTTGTCCATCCAGTAGTTGCATGAAACGGGAGAAAGAAACTTCTGTATGAGGTGGAGTGAAAAAACACTGAAGGCGTCAAGAGTTTATCATTTAATAGAATTAAATGCTGCAAGGAGCTCGAAAATGCGGTCTCCAAGTCACATGGTCAGATCAAAATAGACATTGGGTCGAGCTACACCGGAAACGAAGAAGATACTCCCTTTTCTTCTCAGGGACAGAGCTTCTGCAAGGCCAAGATCAAAGCCTTAACTGACTGGCAGACTACAGTGATGATAGATGTTGGGCTAATTGGGAGGGGGGGCATGATCACACTGACCCTCCCTGCACCTGGTATGGTAGCCAGTGTGCTGCTAGCGTGTGGAATATTCCAGAAGGGTACAAGGGTGCCAAACCAATGGTAGAGGGCCATTTATCAAAGAGCCCTATGGTTTGTGTAATCAATAGAGTGTCGAGTATTAGTGTGACACGGAAGATGACTTGCACTTAGGATGGGCTTAGTTGCACACCTGACAGAGACCCAATCACTTCCCCCGTCAGTATGGAACGTATACTTAGATCTTCCCTTTAACCATATCACATCCCCAAGTAGGTTTTTGTAGTTCACGACGTAGTGTGACATCACTTAGGACAGGTTTTTACTATAAAAAGGTTCTGTTTTTTATAACATGCACTGAGAGATATCGAGTGAACGTACGTTGATGTTTGCTGCAACTCCCGGTTTTAGATAATTGCAAATATAACAGACTAAGTTTTGCAAACTTCCTGAGTCGGTTTGATTATTGATGTTTGAGTAAATTCTGCATCCCCATCTATCTCCAAGTATTGCTACCTCATCTTAAAGGGCCCCAAGTACATGGGTTTACGTGATAGCAGAGCGGATGGTTTGAGAGCCGTTGACCATGTAGTCTTTTAAGGGTCTTGGATATATCGGATGTCCTCCGCTATTTAGCTGGAGGACCGCAAGGCTTCCTGTGGATAGCGGCCAAGAACCAAAATCTTCCAAACGAAGCAGGTGGAATGGGTCATTCTTTCACGGAATTCCTCTCCCGATTTCTACAGGCAGCTGAGCGGACTGAAGGCTAAGGTGGCTGATTGAGGAGACGATCCCAAGGGTCGGGAGCTGAAAAGCGAATGGCGAGTAAATTGAGAGGTGGCAAAAATAATTGTGTATTAAATGGGGAAAGTGATAATGGGGAGAAAGTAACAAAGGGTTGGCTATTTTGAGATAAACGACGAGGAGCGTTGGGTAAAAGATATATGGACGAGGAGCGATCCATAAGAGAAGCCCAGAATCCTACGTCCAGAAGGAATGGTTTTAGAATCCAAGCGAATACTTCCGATACAAACAGATAGATCTGTTAAAGAAAACAAAAGAAAACAATTCACACTCCAATCTGAGTCATTATTAGGGGCGAAGGTAGCCACAAGGAGTGTTGGCAAAAGTATATGTGGGCCGGACAGTCAGTCTGTCTATCTATCTATCTATCCATCCATCTGTACATTGTATGCATTTTATGTCTTAAGGAAATGATGGAAGATCGAAGAGCGACAACCAATAGATTGTGGTAAAAGGCTGAGAATAGATTATTGTGTTGTCAAAGGTATTGACTGAACAGGTAGAAAGAAGTAAAGTGAGACAGAGGATTGGACCTGCAACAACTGGTGCACGCTCATTGTGTTATTTTTCTAAAGTATTGAAGTCAAGTGTGGGAAAGAAGCTGGAAAAAACGTTAATTAGCCTAGAACTTTGGAAAATATACAAGGAGGAATGGGAAGACCCGCCTCCTAAAGACTGGATGCTTAACCAGAGTAAGGAGGGGAGGGTGAGGGGGGAGAGTGTTGAGCCTTCTGCTCCCCCTAGCACACTTTAAGTAAATGGCGATTGTCTTTCAGCCTAAGGATTGTTTCCATTAAGAGAGCTTAAGGCAGCTACAGGATACAGTAATCCGACGCATGAGCTGCCTGTGTATATAAGTGACAAGAGTCCAGAAATAAACTCCAGAATGGGATGTGATCTCTAAAGTCTTACGGGACAAAGAGAAGTGAACGACCGAGCATGACTCTAGATATAGAAGGAGAAATAAAGAGATGGAAAGGAGAAACGGATAAAGCTGAGGAGATAGTGTTCATACAGAACGAATGGAAGGTCAGATATTGCTCAAACTTGATGGGAAGAGCATTGAGGAAGTACGGCAAGGGGAAGATCAAGATGAGCAAGATAAAAAGGGCAGGGAACGAGAGAAGCAATTGAAAGAAGATGAGGCTGAAAAGAATAGTAGATTAAGACAAGAGCAAATGTATCAGGAAGAGCAGTTAAGAAAGGAAGAAAGGGCAGAAGAGCAAAGAAAATATGACAACAGGCAGAGAGCAATCAAAGACAGGCTAGAGAAGAAGAGGAAGAACAGAAACCGAGAAAAAGAATGTAAAGACAAAGGTGTGTAGAGCAAATGGGAGGAGAGAAGCGAAGAGACAGGAGGAAGAGAGCATAAAAAGACAAAGCAAAGTACCAAAGGGCATTCAATGAAGAGATGGAACGAAAGAGAAGACAGAGCACATGACATTGATCACATGGAGAAAGAACTAATGGAACCAAATCAAGTAGTAGCATGGGAGGACATAGAGGAGTTCTTCCCGTCACAAGAACCGATGCCAGGGCCCTCCAGGGTAAACCTAGAGGATTTTGAGATAGGAGATACGATTGACAAAGTTTATCGAGAGACGAGGACAAAGAGTGAATTAAAAAATAAAAAGGGAAAGACGATCAATCTGAAAGTGTCCAGTCACGGGGCAAAGGGGAATGGAGGGGTCTGTTCAGCCTCGAGTGTAGAGCCTTGTCTTTGGACAGGCTGACTCTGACAGAGATGAGAAGGAGGATAGCCACATGAGTTCGGGGATAAGACATGTCAGACAAAGACAGGGAAACTTCCGAGGGCAGGAGGGAGCTGATTCATGTGGTTCTGAGGGATGTTTTCAAACAGACAAGGAAGTTAGACGGTCGGATCTGGACCGACCAAAAGAAAGCACGCCAGAGCCTATGGCGTGCACACAATGATTTAAAGGGCGATCCCATAGTGTAAGGGGGTAATCGCCACCATACATGAGCAGATTAAGGTCATTGCAGGAAGACGGTGATCAGGAACCATTGTCCATACAATGGATAGGCAGAGGATGGAAACTGATTGTGATTTTGCAGTTTCCCTTGTTAGAAAAAGGAGGGGCCAGACTGCAGTATATCCTGTGGCCCCTGATGGACAAGGATAATTTAAGGTGTAAGCTCCCGAGTTGGACTTCGGGTGCCGGGAAATGGATCTATGAATTAGAAAAAAATGACAGGCGGAAACACGTTAGCTATAGGGGGACATTAAGGGTATTCTAGCAGCTATCCTTGGGGAAAGGGCTGATGACATTTGGACGAGATAATGCACTAGAGGGTATATCCCTACTCTGTCAAGGACTGGGAAATCACTAAACCACAAAACAAAGAAGTGTCCTGACAGGTTCACTAAACATATATATAAATTTAATTTATAATAAACTTCTCAATACCAGAAATATGGCACAAGCTATCTAAAGTATTTCCTAGGTATGTGTTTTACATTTTTCTGTGTCCACCTCAGTTTTCATTGGGATACATTTTACAAAAATCACCATTTCGTACTTCTGTTTAAGCATTATACAGAAGTAACTTTTTCTTATTTCAGTTATTACTCATAAGCAAGGTCCGTCAATTACCAAGCACTATTAGCTCAACATAAATTCCAAATCAAGCACAATATGTACAAAAAAGAACCAATAAATATCCATGTTCATGTACACAGTATTTCATACAATGCAAAAGACAGTTATATACACGCATTAGAAAAGAACATTTGAAAAAACTTTCTCAGAATAGTCAACACTATATAAATTTTGAAGTTGATAGGCCCCCACTCAGAGGTTGAAACCATAGGTCTCTGAATTATAAATTTTCAGTTCCATTGGGGGCATTTTCAATTGGTTAGCTAAACTCAGGGTCTACTAGCTAAACTCGGGGTCTACGTGTGACACCAGGATGAATCTAGAAGGTGTCATACTCGCACACGAATAAAAAACAGAAAGTGCGAGTAAACTACGTTTCGGCGGAGTGGGCCATTCCGCCTTCCTCAGGACCAGTAGAAGTCATGACCCCTGAGGTGCAGAAAAAAATAATAAAAAGGAGAAAAAGAAAAGAAACATAGTCTCACTAGGAACCACAGGATCACAATCAAGATACCTCAAAATAATGTGTCCCGTGACTCTTAGGGCATGCAACTACAAGGTCCACAATGCATTGGGCTCATGAGTCTGTGAAAACAGAGTGATGTGAATGAAACCAATCCTTCTATAGAGGGAGCCTGTGGGAAATATTCACCTCTTGTGCAAAAAACAAAGAAACATTATTTTAAAAGAACCGGATAAAAACCAATGTAAAACCATTAGTAATGTGTCATGAAGCAGACATATGTATAAAGCTTTCAGAGAGCATAGCCACTAAACCATGGAGCGAGGTTAATCAAAAACCATGAGTTACAGTTAAAAAGTAGTGCAGTGCAATCCAGTTTTGAAATATTAGCACCTTATATGTATCTGCACTAATAGGAAAAAGTGCACCAAAAAGTGTAAAACACCAAATGTGCGCACTCGCGTGTCTGGGGCTCAAGATCAGATGCGTTCCTTCACGTTTACAAATTGACGTTACTATTTCAAGGGTGAAATCAACATATGGAATTAGTATAGGCGAACCGGCATTAGCATAGTAATCCAAAGGTTGTAAACAAAATACATGTTGGCAACAACCAGTCGCTAACTCTACCTTTAAGTTGGAGAAGCTGTGCAATAGTCTCTTGGCGTCTCTCTATAGATGCAGGGCACTATGATGTTATTTAGGAAGCCATGCACAATTCGAAAATGTGCCCGGCATGGACTGGAGCCTCCCGCTCCATTATGTTTGAAATCTGCAACAGAATGGCATGGACAAAAGTTGCCGCTTGTCCACATAGAATAAAGGGCAATGCGGAGGCTGAAGCAAGGCTGCCTAGATTTGTTACCTTTGTGCTGGAACCGTAATGTGCAGGTTGTGTCTCTCTCTCTCAGCGCTAGAAACGAGTGTGTCAGAGAGTCTTGCAGGCATGACCATAGTGCACCTAACTAGCATGCGAGCCTCGGCAGGGAAAGGCCTCGCCTTGCACCAGCGCCACAGGAGCTGTGTGGTAAAAAGTGGAATAGCAACCAAATGCTTCTAAAAACGAAAGAGGCACAAATACACGATAATATTCATTAGTCTGCAACCCCTCGTTTTCATGCACCAACAATTGGATCAAATAGGCTGAAAGGAAAAACAAAATAGAGTCAGCTGTGTGCAGAAGCATGTACAGATAGTGCAGATACACAGATCTCCACTCATGCCTGCTGCAGATGATCCCCTAAGGCATGTGTTATTAAAGGCGTTGCTATACCCACCTAAAAGTAGACTCCTCATTTAAACCTTTAGTTTTATTCATGGAGTCAAGCCTATAAATCCATCTCGCCTCCTTGTATAGTAAGGTTTTTTGTGTGTTCATGCTGTTTTTCACAACATCAATCACCCACCATTTGAGGTCATCTGGAGAGTGTTGCAATTCCAAAAAGTGTGATACCATTGATGCTGCATGGTTACGACATCTAATTCTCGAACGGTGTTCACCGATCCTTATGGAGATGGCACGAGTGGTCTGGCCTACATACCTCAAGCCACAAGGGCATTCAATGCAATAAATCACATTGCATGATTTACAATTGGACATGAATCTAATGTCCCATTGTTTTGCACCAATCTGAAATTTTAAAGTTTTACTCGTAAATTTGCACGCCCTGCAATTCCCACAGGGGAAGTTTCCCACAATGGGACGTAAAACTCGTTGACTGATGTTAGTTCTGTGATCAGATTTTGCATGCACCAATTGAGCTAGTTAGGTGCACTATGGTCATGCCTGCAAGACTCTCTGACACACTCGTTTCTAGCGCTGAGAGAGAGAGACACAACCTGCACATTACGGTTCCAGCACAAAGGTAACAAATCTAGGCAGCCTTGCTTCAGCCTCCGCATTGCCCTTTATTCTATGTGGACAAGCGGCAACTTTTGTCCATGCCATTCTGTTGCAGATTTCAAACATAATGGAGCGGGAGGCTCCAGTCCATGCCGGGCACATTTTCGAATTGTGCATGGCTTCCTAAATAACATCATAGTGCCCTGCATCTATAGAGAGACGCCAAGAGACCATTGCACAGCTTCTCCAACTTAAAGGTAGAGTTAGCGACTGGTTGTTGCCAACATGTATTTTGTTTACAACCTTTGGATTACTATGCTAATGCCGGTTCGCCTATACTAATTCCATATGTTGATTTCACCCTTGAAATAGTAACGTCAATTTGTAAACGTGAAGGAACGTATCTGATCTTGAGCCCCAGACACGCGAGTGCGCACATTTGGTGTTTTACACTTTTTGGTGCACTTTTTCCTATTAGTGCAGATACATATAAGGTGCTAATATTTCAAAACTGGATTGCACTGCACTACTTTTTAACTGTAACTCATGGTTTTTGATTAACCTCGCTCCATGGTTTAGTGGCTATGCTCTCTGAAAGCTTTATACATATGTCTGCTTCATGACGCATTACTAATGGTTTTACATTGGTTTTTATCCGGTTCTTTTAAAATAATGTTTTTGTTTTTTGCACAAGAGGTGAATATTTCCCACAGGCTCCCTCTATAGAAGGATTGGTTTCATTCACATTACTCTGTTTTCACAGACTCATGAGCCCAATGCATTGTGGACCTTGTAGTTGCATGCCCTAAGAGTCACGGGACACATTATTTTGAGGTATCTTGATTGTGATCCTGTGGTTCCTAGTGAGACTATGTTTCTTTTCTTTTCCTCCTTTTTATTATTTTTTCTGCACCTCAGGGGTCATGACTTCTACTGGTCCTGAGGAAGGCGGAATGGCCCACTAGTTTACTCGCACTTTCTGTTTTATTCGTGTGCGAGTACGACACCTTCTAGATTCATCCTGGTGTCACACGTAGACCCCGAGTTTAGCTAGTAGACCCTGAGTTTAGCTAACCAATTGAAAATGCCCCCAATGGAACTGAAAATTTATAATTCAGAGACATATGGTTTCAACCTCTGAGTGGGGGCCTATCAACTTCAAAATTTATATAGTGTTGACTATTCTGAGAAAAAGTTTTTTCAAATGTTCTTTTCTAATGTGTGTATATAACTGTCTTTTGCATTGTATGAAATACTGTGTACATGAACAAGGATATTTATTGGTTCTTTTTTGTACATATTGTGCTTGATTTGGAATTTATGTTGAGCTAATAGTGCTTGGTAATTGACAGACCTTGCTTATGAGTAATAACTGAAATAAGAAAAAGTTACTTCTGTATAATGCTTAAACAGAAGTACGAAATGGTGATTTTTGTAAAATGTATCCCAATGAAAACTGAGGTGGACACAGAAAAATGTAAAACACATACCTAGGAAAGACTTTAGATAGCTTGTGCCATATTTCTGGTATTGAGAAGTTTATTATAAATTAAATTTATATATATGTTTAGTGAACCTGTCAGGACACTTCTTTGTTTTGTGACATTTGGACAAGAGCAGGCTGCGCAGGTGTCGCAGCAAAGAACACAGCACACAATGGGGCTCTGTTTAAGCGATTTCCAGACTGCCACTCTACAATTCTTACAGTACAATATCCTGATAGGTCGGATATGGGCGCTATACTGGCACACACGATGCAGGAAGGGGAGAATCCACTTGCTTACATTCAGAATTTTCAAGAGCAATGGTCTTTGGAAACTCATGAGCCATGGGGAAAATCTATCCCTGTATTCTATCATATATTATGTCAGGGGTTGCCAGACCAGGTACAGAGGCAGCTCAAGAAGCTGGTGGGTATGGAGGCAAAACCATGGCCGGAAATACAGCTGACCATTGCACATCATTGCCGATTGTTGCAAGAGAAAAATCGAAAGAGGACGCTAGGAAGATCAAGGAAGCTAAGTTAGTGCAGAAGAGACTGTCTAAGTATGCTATAGAAGGGGGATGCAGACTAGTGGAGAAGGGCCAGGATCACAACAGGCAGCAGGAATGCCATAGGTGAATAACCAACAGCAGTCAGATCAAGGAGGGAACAGATTTATGCCGAGAGGCAGAGGAGGCTTCCGCGAAAGAGGAGGCTTTCAGAATAATCACGGAAACTTTCAGAATTACCAAGGTAATTCAGGCATGCAGGATGGGCAGGTTAGGGGATTTCCCCCCTGTGTGTTGGATATGTGGAATGACAGGGCACATCGGGCAAACATGTGGGAACTAAGGGTATGTGCAAAATGGGCAATTCTCAAGAGGGCAGGGGAGTGGCGGGGCAGCTTATCCTCCAGCATATAGCCCACAAAGCAGGGACAGGTTCACCCAAGATCAGACACTGTATCCATCAAACAAAGGTACTGCAACTGCAGCAGGTACCACAACATGCTTTGCAACCAGAGCACGCACCATTGAACCTGCTGCAAGGGCAGTCACAGCACGCACCCATGCAAATACAGCAGAGTGCAAATACAGCAGAGCGCAAACACAGGACAGCCATTGTCTCCTACATAGGGGTGTCACTGTCACAGGAGGGAATCCTTTTACAGGTACAGGAATAAGTATGTAGCCACAATAGTACAGCTCACAGGGTGACTTGATGTGTTCAGTACTATCAGTGACGCCCAATCCTAAAGAGGAACCGAGGGTTGACTTTACCATAAGAGGCAAATCCTTTTGTTTTTTAGTAGACACAGGGGCAACTCACTCAGGTCTACGAGAGGCACATTTTTCATTAAATGTTAATGCCATGAAGGCTTAAGGGTTCTCAGGAGCAACAAGTAGAGTTCCTTTTACTGAACAATTGCCAGTCTCCATAGGAGAGAGTGTGACATGTCTCTCCCATTGTTGTATTTAAGGCAGACACCAGTTAATATACTGGGTCGAGATTTAATGACAAAGATAAATACGACAATCTCCTTCACTGAGGAATGAATAGTGGGTTCAACGCCAGGAATACATTATTTACACATGGGCAAATTTACCATGGCATTTACAGGACAAATAGCTCTAAGAGGAATGCTGTTAGAGCCAGAAGTCTTTCACTACGGGGTACCCATTTTGTTAACGTGGCTACCTGGTATAGTGGGCAAGATTATGAGAATACCTGATTCTGTTCAAGCCACAGATACCCATGGACGAAGAGGGGGACAGGAATTACAGGCAGCCATAGTGCAAAGAGAATTGGTTAGGCTCGAAGGCTGGGATCGAGGCAGGCCATGGAAAACAGCGATTGCTATTGGGGAGTGATACAGATGACGTCACTGATGAGGATATGTTTAGAGACGACCCATCAGATGATCAAGTAGTATGCAAGATGAGTATTACACATTGGATCAAGACAAATGAGAAATTCCACAGAAGATGATGATGATAGTGCGGCAGCATCCTGCATTTTTTTTAATGAGGATATGGAGAAAGTGCCAACCTCTTTATGGACTACGGGTCCCTATGACGTAGGCCTGTTGAAGGGGGTGGGAGAAGTTAAGATTAAGCTGAAACCAGGAGCAATTTTACCTCAAGCAAGGCAGTATCCCATGTCTCGAGAGGCAGATGAGGGAATTTTTAAAATAATAATAGCCATGATGGATCAAGGCATCTTAGTGACGCCAGAGTCCCCATGCAATGCCGCAGTGTACACCATCAAAATATCAAAGGGGGGGGTGGGACCTTTGGCGTTTAATTTAAGACATGAGGCAGATTAACCAGATTGTAGAGGCAGAATTTCCTCTAGTTCCAAATCCGGTGACGATCCTATGTAGTATCCCGGTTGAGGCACGATATTTCACAGTGATTGACTTGAAAAATGTATTTTGCTCAATCCCATTGCATAAAGATTCCCAAGATCGTACATCGTTCGTTTACGTTTCGTCAGACTAATGAGTCTCCATCGATTTTCAATAGGGTCCTGCAGATGGACCTAAGCAATATTGATTTGCCAAGTTTCGTGCTGCAATACGTAGATGATATTTTGGTCTGTAGAACCTCAGAAGAAGCATGCAGACGTGAATCGATTCAGCTAATGATTATTTTAGCTGAAGGATATAAAGCAGACAAAGAAAAATTGCAGTACTGCCAGGAAGAGGTGTTGTACATAGGTCAGTTAATTTCACATGGAAAGAAAGTTACGCCTGAAAGAGCTGAGGCAATTTTGAAAACAGCTAAATCGCACACGATAAAGCAAATGCAACAGTTTTTAGGACTGTAATTATTTAAGAACATGGCTATTTGATTATAGTTCATATACAAGGGCATGTTGCAGGCCCTAAAAAAGTCACATAAAATAATAATAAAAAAAGTCACAGGTGAATCAAGAAAAGACTGAATGAACTGAGGAAATGGAGGAGGGATTTGATGAACTAAAAAAGAAAATGTGGGGTACAAACCTTTGGCTTATTACAGTGGGATGTTAGACCCAGTAATGAGGGGTCACTTCCCTTGCGAACAGTCATTGGCAGCAGCTACATTCGCTATTTTGAAGTTTGCAAACATAGTAATGGGGTGTTCCATGACGTGATTTGTCGAGCATACTGTATTTGCTGCTCTGGTAAAATCCAAGGGTACACTGACATCTCAAAGAGTTTCTGCTTATGAGGTGGTTATATCTAATCCGGCTATCAACATAGTCAGGTGTAAAATGGTGAACCCTGCCACGTTTGTAGTTGAACCACTGGCAGAGGATGAAATGCTCAAATTTTGATGAATACTATGATGAGATCCTGAGGTGAAGGAAAATGCTTTAGCAGCAGGGGAGATTCTTTTTATTGATGGTTCTTCGAGGATCAAACTGAAGGAGAAAGGCATTCAGGTGCCGCTGTGGTAAAGCACAAGGCTAATGGGGAATTTGAAGTGATAATGAGTGCAAAACTACGGTCTGGCTTTTCAGCATGGGCTGCAGAATTGGGGGCACTTATTGTTGCGCTTGAGAAACACGCAGACCAGGAAGTAACAGAGTTTAGGGACTCCGCCTATGTGACGTCAACCGTGCATGCAGGGCTAGCACGTTTGAAAAGGAGGGGGCTACCTCCGAGCGGACGGCACTCCGGTGCAACACGCTGCCTTATTGGACAGGCTTATTCAAGCACTACAACTCCCGCTGGCGAAGAGGCAAAAACGGTTGCATATTCACCTGATATAATGAGTTTTGATACACCCGATGTGAAAGAGAAAATGGCTGTGATGAGGTTTGTGAATGAAAGCTTTAAATCACTTATCGCAAATGCAACTAATGGAAATCCAGGGTGAAGCCCCACAGGAAGAGAAAGACCTGTGGACACGGGGGGGGGGGTGCTCTTACTCCCTTTCCAAGGCACTGTGGCAACAAGACAGCGCTGGTAAACTGGTGATGCCTGTAGCTTGTTAAGGGTGGCGTTAGAACAGCTACACTACCCTGTGCAGGTCACTAGGGAGAGCCTCGCAGCAACCATTGCGGAGGACTGGTTCGTACCAAACCTGCTAGAACACGTTGCTGTTTATGTAGTAAATTGCTTCGTATGTCAAAAGTTGACTGCGGAGCACACACTGTGTACAATGAGAAGAGTAATTCCTCGACCAAATGGTCCTTTTCAGCATTTACATATTGATTATGTTGACATGCTGCAGATCTGTAACAGATTTAGGTATATGATAGAGGTGGTGTTTAGTCCGAGAAGTATTTCCCAGATGGGGAGTATATGAGGAGCCGAGATTAGATAATGGCCCCCATTTTGGTAATGAGGTATTTGAGCAAATTAACCTATTGCTTAGTATAAAGCACAAGTTTTCTTCTGCTTATCACCTGTAAGCGAACGGGGTAGGTGAGCGACTCAACGGTCTGCTCAAAGAAAGAATAGCCAAGTTGAAATTGACCCTGAAAAAGGGGTGGCTGCACTGCATTAAGAAATCGACCTGCTCCGACCATCACCTCACACCCCATGAACTAGTCACAGGGAGGCGAGTGAGAACGCCTACATCAAGGACTAGAAGTGATGTTGAGACAACTGCAGAATTGTTAGATGAGTTACGTGCATACTTAACATGTATGACGGCCAGTATCTCTGTCATTTTAGATCAAGTCAAGCCGACAACGCGTCAGTCTCAGAACACAGATGAAGACCATACAGCAACCAGAGATAAAGAACTAGGTTTACCAATTTGCTGTAGATCAAGTTTGAGTTAGAAACTTTACACAAAAGTGGCACAAGCCCAGATTTAGCAGCCCTTTCGTAGTGGAGGACATCAGTCTATCAGCAGTCAAGGTCCTAAGAAGACGAGCTTGGATACACCAAGGAGATGGGAAAATCTACGCTGGAGAGGCTGCAGCACCCCCAACACATTAGGAAGCAAATCAAGGAGAGGTTCAGCACATGCAGACTTGATCGATGAGGAAGAAGGACGCAGAGACTGTCCAGGAGACCGATAAAAGTGTACATTTGGACTGTGGCTCCCTTAATGCACTCTTTGTAGCTGCTAAGCAAGGAGTGAAAAAGGCTATTTGTTTCTGAGCCACAGGAGCTTTGCTAACATTGGACTGTGGAGTGTGAAAAGTAAACAGAACGAGCCGATCTGGATTTTGTGTTTGACGACTGGAAGAGGGAGCAGTTCCCCGATTCCTTTCTCACTGAGCTTCTCTTTGGAGGTGCCTATGGTACTTACCGATGTCGATATACACGGACTACTACTGGCTGTCTTCATATTTATACTGAAAGCTTACCCTGCTCTTGTTGGGAGGAGCACTAACATACGTACTTTTCTCCAGGATCTTAAGAATGGCCAGACTATTAGACGAAAGGCGCAGATCAGACTATTACCTGAGCATCTCACTGGAGGTACAGATTGTCACGTGTAATGATGATGCCCACGTTAAAAGTAATAGAAGGAAAACATGTGGTCCATAGAGGATATTGCATGTCCAGAAAGTGAGCAGAGCCAACGACGAGTGGCCAGGCGTCGATGGTGGAGTCTCATGTATTGGTGCATAATATATTCTTGTTCTACGTTTATCATCGTTTTTCTGATTGTGCTAATTCACACTGTGTATTTAATTGGTCCCAAGAAAGCAGTGATCCCTTTGATCCTTCCTACTACAGTTACCTTTGCAGAACTAGACATTGTGAGACAGCCAAGGCCCTATGTGATTGTCCCCACTCCAGTAGCTTATGTGGAGACACCTGGCACTGTGGCAACTATCCCTAGAAATCACTATGCAGGAAGGACGTATAGATATCCTTACTGAGCACCAGATACAGATTCTAAGAGAGGCAAAGAAAGAGACCTTAGAGAAGTGCAAGGGAGGAGGGTTATGAATTGAATGATTATTTGGACAGTACAGCACATTTGGGGAACAACATGTGGTATCAGCACATGAGAGGTGGGAAAGAGAACTTCTGGGGAGGATTGCTATGTATGTGCACTCCTGCCCTATGCTATGGGAAAGTCGAAGATATTCATAGCTATTGAAATAGATGTTCAAACGGCTCATTGCCTTACTCATCATGTATTCTGCCTTAGAAAAGGTCAATTCCAGGGCCGAACAGCATCTTTGATATGGATATCAGAATGGGCAGCACCAGATGAAGAGGATTTTGTGCAAAATATAAAGACAAGAGCGAGAGCACACACCAGAAATCATGTGATGAGATATGAACAGCATGGCATGAAGGGAGAAGGAATTAAAGGGGAAATAAATAGAAGACTCAATTGTCAAGGAAAAACTGATGGAGGTTCGAAACTGCAAAGAAAGAGGCCAGTTGCACATCTGGGTAACAGTGCTTTCTCAGGAAGGATGGGAAGGTGTGGTCATATGCAAAACACATGCAGTAATGGGATCGCACAAAGCAGCTGTATAAACCGTGGAATGGTTGAGAAAACCTCTACGGCCAAGGATTTCAAAACTTTTTACATGAGTCAAAGACAAAGGAGGTCCATTGCAGATAGTGCCTTTGACAAGTGCAGAACTGTGCTTCAGAAATAATGGCACGAGAAACGTTCGAGAGAATCAGCAATGCAGACAAATCTTTGATGTGCCAGGAATGAAGGACAGGACAGCAGTGATAATTGATCACTATTGGGCCTGTGGATCCAGAGTCTACATGAAGCTGCCTAGAGATTGGGGAGGACTATGTTCTATAGCGATTGTCCATGTTACGGCATTGGTGATCCCAAAGGGTGGCCTGAACATTGGTGAATTTCCAAAGGTAGATGCTCACCTGAGGAAGAAGAGATCTGCTGAGCTCTTGAATCGAATGAAGAGAGAATTATTTCTCAGTTAAATCGATAGAAGCCTTGGATGCCATTCCATATGAATACAGATTGTTCAGTCAGACTTCACCAATATTCACAACAATCTTTATGCCCAGGATCCAAGTGATGACAAATGCCAAATGATTACAAATAACCAGATGGGAGCTTCAGCAGACCATCAACACCACTATAAAGGGATTCATATCAAGGAGGAGCTGAGAACCATAAGACTGAGGACATTTCAGAATAGATGTGTCCTGGACATGATCACAGCTATGGATGGAGGTGTTTGTGCCAAAATCGGAGAATCATATTGCACATTCATACCTTCTCATGACGACGAGCATGGCACCTTGACAGAGACCATAACGTTGCTGACAAACCTACACGTGAAGATGGAAGGTGAAGTGGAAGACATTGGTGACGACAGCCGGTTTGGGTCAATATTCTCGTGGGTTCCACAGTGGATGGCGAACATTTTCAAGTTACTTGGAGCCCTGTTGGTGATGATCATGTTTGGGCCTCATTACAAGGTTGGCGATATCCCGCCGGAGCCACCGGCAGGTTGCCGCCAACCCTGTAACACCGAATACGGTGCCCGACTTCCTGTGCCGCCTGGTCTGTAATGTTCTGGTGGCACAGGGAAGATAGAAGCCGGAATTTGTAAGTCCCCATTCCCATGAAGTCCCATCTGACTCCAAGGGAGTGGGGAGATGGAAGCACCAGGACCGTTGCTAACGCTCCCGGTGCTTCCGTGACGAATCTGCCTGCCGGGCCGATGCGTCCAGCAGGGTCAGAACTACCTGGAGCAGCGGTCCCAGTAGGCAGACACGTAATGTGGTGGTCCGGAAACAAGGGTGCCGGTGAATTTACCAGCACCCTTGCTTCTGGACCGCCACACTTGTAATGAGGCACATTCTGTGTAATCAGGATAATAATCGCAAAATGCAAGAAGACTGCAAAGAAAGCAGTAGGAATGAAGATTGTGATTGATGTCGGATCAGGATTTGAACCAAAGGAACTGTCAAATGAAGAAAGCAGAGACTACGTAAAGGCTAGCATCCATGCACCTGAGGGAACAAAGTTTGTGTATCCCAAGAACCACAAGAAGTATGGGGGGAGATGGATCTAGTGCAGTCCCAATGGACAATGCATGCTTATTACCTGGAGTGTTGATGAGCATGTGAAATCAGCAGGATGCCTGAAAGGAGTCGTAAAGATATGGGTCCCAAAGAAGCACTTCTTCAGACGAGGATGTCTTGATGTGAAGCCTGATGAGAGAGTGGTTGATGAATCGCCCTGAGGTGGGGGTTGGGGGGGGTTGTAGAGAAGGAGCCAAGTACCCGACACCTAAAGCTCCCCCCCCATGTTGCCTATATGTTGGGAGCCAGAAATTGAGACACGTGCAGTACCAGTGAGGATGTCTATACCACAGAAAATCCTGGAAACAAAGTATCCATTGAGAAAACTATATATGCATTCACAAACAATTAATGGTCTTCTGAAAGTCCCAGAAGAAGTGTGAACATGAGTGAAAGAGAAGACTGGTGACGTCATGTGAAGCAGAACTGATGCACCCAGAGAAGATGCACGAGGTAAAAGAACAGACATTCTATAAGATCCAAGTTCATGATTGCCAGGCCTTCCTCGTATGTTGGGACTCCAATTTCTCCCTTCCCACGTGAAGAGCAGGCCAAATGGAAATGTCCACTTGTATGCTATGTTCTTTGTTATTAGGATTTTTGTTAGGGGGTGCATAGCCTTCTTTTCTGCAGTGTAGCTAGTGCTAGATCTTGGTAGAGGTGAATCTGGGATCCATTAATCGTTATCCCCTGTTGGGCCCTGGCCGCTCAAATTAGGTCTTCCTTCATCGTTTAGGAATACAGTGTTACCAGGACGTCTCGTGGTCTTAGACCAGGCTCTCTCCTCTTGGAGTTGCAGTGTCGCCTACTCTGGCAAGGGTTGTTTTGCATCCTGGACCAAGTCCGCTATTGATTTTCTTAAGCTCTTCAGTGCTGGATCTCATCTCCGCTCTTATGGATAGCGCAAGTTCTACGCCGAACTCCGTTTTGAGGTTTTGCAGACAGTTAATGAGATCTTCTCTGGAGAGCCCCACAGGAGGTGCTCGTGTCCCCTTCTCCATTGCTGGTTATGAACTCCAATTTGCTGCTGTCCTGCAGTTTTCTCCGGAGTATCCCACAGTTTGCTCAGGGTTAGGTTCCATGTGCCTTGTTGCGTCACCCTCGGTTGTGGCTTCAGCTGCCTCTGTGCGGTCTTCAGGGGTCCCCTACGATGCCAACACGTCTTGTGGTCACTCCGACTCCTCACCCGGCTCCATCTTGCTGGTTGTGCTGCGCTTGCCCCTTCTTGCTGGGGGGCTGCCAATGGTCCAGTGCTTTACCTTGTGTTAGGGCACCTTTGCCCTGGAACAGTGCACCTCGCCCTCGTTTCTTAGCTGAAGAACCCACGCCTGGGGTCTTCAGATAAGACCTGCCAAGTCATTGTCCATTGCACCCACTCACTGGTCTGCCCCTTAGCTGTGTGTGGGGCCTGTGTTTCCATTTCTGCTTAACTCAACAATCAGGCCTTATCCCCGCCTGCAATCTTCCTTTCCGTTCCAGTTCCTTACAGAGTGATGTGAGGCACTGATAGTGGACCAGGCTTGGGTATCAGAGTCCTCAGTTTCTTATGCTTATATTGTGCGCTCATGGGGCTCTCTTCCCTCCTGTAGAATCTTCAAACTAGACTCCCCTCAGCCCCCACTGTTCATCCGCTACCAGTGGGTGTTGCTCTTCTGGTCGTACGCGGTCTACGAGCTCCCGGCGGGCACCCCTGCTTCAGTCCTCCTGCTTCCTCCACGGCATCCCGTGAATGCTGTTTTGAGCGCATGCGCTTCTCCAGAACACTGCTAAAGTCTTTCTTCCTCTAGCCGTGCTGTCAAAGGCTCTGCTGTTGCTCCTCCTACCGCAAACGGTCCACCGGTGGTACCTTACGGAACCTTGGCACTTGTGATGGAGGCCTCGCTCCATCTAGGCTCTGGGACTTCAGATGTGGTCCATTGGTGGCATTGGCCTCTGGTGGAGGCTGTGCTCACCGCCTCAGCAGTGCTGCGCCTGCCCCAGCAACAAACCACAGGTGTCTATGTAAGGGACTTCGTCCTCCAGCTGCATTCTTTCCTCTCTGCGCAGGTTGCCACGCAGAGCGGGCAGACGTGCGTCTCTCTGCAGTGCAGAGAAGCTCGGGTCTCCTCTTGGTCTCATGCGATGTGCCTCATGGAAGCCCCCGATCCCCAGGTCTTCTGTGCTGCGTACGGGACTTGCCCCACCGGTGCTCAGGAGCATACGGCTTCCATGTCTAACATGGATTTGTGGCTGTAATCTTCACTGTATCAGCTGTCATTTCACTGGTGATGTCGGACCGCCTTAGTTAAGCGGCCATCTTTGGCGGCCGCTAGCCACGCCCCAAAACTCCCAACTTTGGAGGCATGGCTGACAACAGTCGGATGGCCACTTGATCTAAGAACTAGAGCAGCCATGTTGTTTACCTACTCTGTAACTCCGCTTTACTTCTTTAATAAGCCACGGATAAGATGGAGTGTTATCCTCAAAGCTGAAAAGTGTGCAATTTTCTATCCGGAAGTGGTCCAGACAAGGAGTTTTCTAAAGCCAGTGAAAGCCTGCCAGTTTACCCACGGTGGAGTCCTCCTGTACAAAGGAGGCAAATAGACTGCTAGTTGTGGGACTGCTAGTTGTGGGCCCAGTGACTTTGTAAAGTCCACGGAATGCTGCCACTCCATGCTGCTTGCAATTTTGCCCAGCTGGCTTGCACGTCGCTTTGTGGCAATCGCAAGCCCAGATGGAGAGATGTGGATGTTCCTCCTGTCAGCATGGATGGACCCTGAACCTTCAGCACCAGAAGTGAAGCCAACAGTGAGATGCAGAATTGAAGGGGGTTCCAACATGAGACCGTCCCAGTGTGACCCTGGAACAGGGAAGTACCCTGCCCTACAGTCTTGTCCAGTGGCCTTTGTAGAGCTGCTATGCTGTGGTAAGGCAGATTCAGGGATCTGGGATCGAACAATGGGTCACTCCGATTCTTGAGCCTACCAAGAGAGCAGATCTATGAAGCAGCAGGGATCTTGACGCCCCTAGGGTCTTGCTCAGGGACAGTCCTGAAAACACTGAGCTGCACAGGATAGGGGAATTCCCACAGCAAGGTATGTGATCAACATTTTGCATAATTTGGTGCTGGTGAGCCACATAGTATGCAGCAGTACCAGGGAAGTGGAACCATTGAAATCTAGCTGCCATTGCAATATGCCTGAAGCATGCTCAATTGGGCTGAGTCTTTGCTTTATAACCGGTTTTCCAATTGCAGGGTTGGATCCCTTCTATACTGGCCAGAGGGCACTTCTGCCGTTTCTGGCATCTACAAACCAAGCTTACCAGCAGCATCAGCTTGGTCTGCACATGTGTCAGCCCTGAAGGCAGCCTGCTGGACAACCTGGGGAGCAGCAAGTATCACCTTCATTTTGTCTTACTCTACAACCCTTACCACGCTATATGCCAATAGTGCCTTCATCGGGTGCAGCCAAGGGAATTGGGGTGGATTCTGTTCATTTGCCATCTGGCTCAGAGAGTGGTAGCAATTGGTTGCAGCGCTACAACAACCATGATCAGGCACCATGGTTCACATCAGGAGGAAGATCAGGAAAAGAGTGGTAACAAGGAACTGGTTCCTGTATTAATTCAGGGGGAGGTGCTGCTTCACCCACCCCACCCGACAGTTCGTCCACCAAAATACGACCTCATGGACTTCACCAAAGTGAGGGAAAAAAAAAAGAAATGCAAGCAGTCAGGACAGATGTACGCCATGTTCAACCATAACAATCACTCTGCAGGAGGCCTGCGCTAGGGAAATGGAAGAATCCATCCAAACACTGCAGCATGACCTCGCTTTGAGAAGGTCAGACCTAATGGAGACTAAACATAATTAAAGGCTTACAATGAGTAACTTGAGGAGGTTTAGCGGCACAGGCATGAGAATCTTAGGGTGAGGGCCCTGACTGAGTGGGCAGACCTCAAAATACGGATCCAACAAAATGGTTCAAACAGTGGCCTTGGAGTTTCCCAAGGGGAATCATGATCAATGGAACACAGAGCTTTCCCCTTGCAATGTGGAGCGCAGGATCATCCAATGGATGTCATCACCAAGTTTTATGCCTTCACTAAGAAGTAGACTTGGTTTATAGTGAAAATGTCGACATAAAAATGTTGACTACAAAAATGTTGGAAAAAAAAAAAAATGTTTCTCCCCCCCCCTTTTATTTTTTTAATGGGGGGGTTCCCCCCAACCCTCCCGTTTATTTTTTATAGCTAAACCCAAAAAAAATACAAATTAAAAAAAACATTCAATTTTTTTTTTCTATTCGACTTTTTGCAGTCGACATAACTGCACACCAGTAGACTTCACAGGATTGAAAGAGGCCTTGGTACTAACTCGTCCTGAGGCTACATCGTTGCTTTCCCACTGAAAAAACAGAGGTCCTTCGCCCAATCAAAGACAATTTATGCTACTAGAACATTTTATTTTATTGTTTAAAGCCGGGCCCTAGCTCGAGAGCAGCAGAGTGCTGTACAGAGTGCGGGTAGCCAGCATTTGGGCTTACATCTTTTAACAGTAGCGCAGTACTGGGAGGTCTATGAGTAGATATGTGCGTCCATTGAAATGAATCCTTGGTCAAGTGTTGTTGAAAGAGCCATGTTTTAAGAGATTTGCAAAATGTAAGAATTGTGGGGGCATTCTGAGCAGACACCGGGATCGAGTTCCAGAGGGTGGGTGCATGACAAGAGGATTTTTTGCAGGTCCTCTCTGCGGACAAGCTGCGATTCAAGCAAGGTTGGTCGATTTGCTGCGCAAGGAGCATGTGCCACCAGATTTGTAGAGCTTATCCGCCAGGTACGCTGGTGTGCTACTCGTGATTGCTTTGTAGAGGATCCATGGTGCTTTGTAGAGGATACATGCAGTCTTGAACAGTATCCTAGCTTGGAGTGGAAGCGTAGGATGGGGTAATTCGATCAAATATCCATGCTCCAGCGTGGTGAATTGCTTTTAGGGGAGCCAAGTGAGCATGTGAGAGCCCTGACAGGAGAGCATTTCTCCCTCCCAATCGATGTGCGAGACCACAAGGGCATGTAGTACAGTCTGCTGGAAGTCCTGCGATAGGATGACGGGTTTGATTTTTTTCTAAGGGTAGAGATACTGAGCCAGGCTACTTGGTCCTTCTTGGCTATGTTTTTCTGGAAGGACAGGTTGCCAATCAATGGTGAAGCCTGAGGATTTTGCAGAGTTTGGGAGTTGTCAATCAAATCCTTCTAGGTGCATATCATTGAGCCATTGTTCAACAAGTTGTTTTTTTTAGCGGGCGGACCGATGAGGACAAATTCAGTCTTGGATGGGTTTAGTTTGAGGTAGGCAGTTGACATCCAGGACTAGATAATGGCTAGGTAATTGCGGAGACAAAGGATGTCCTCCTTGCTATTTATTCTCGTACAACTGAGTATTGTCTGCATATTGGTGGATGACTATATTGGGATCTTTGTTTGAGGAGAGTGCCCAGAGGCTACATGTAAAGGTTAAAAAGGATTGATGAGAGGATGGAGCCTTGGTGGGGTGGAGGGGGGGGAAGGATGCGTCTGCATGAGACCTGGAGCCAGTTAGACGCAACAAGTTCATCTGGGCAGCCTGGCGTCTGCCTGAGAGATGGGAGGTAAACTAATTCAGGGCAGTACCAAAGAATCCCATCCTGTCAGCAATGAATGAGAGAAGAATGCAGTGTCATGGTGGTCAATGCAGCTGAGAGGTCAAAGAGGCGCCTGTATCCATGATTTGGAGAGCATCATCCACCACCTGGATGGCGGCTGTCTCAATGCTACAATTTGGGGAAACCCTGACTGATAGTCATTTAGGAAGTGGAGTGGTTTGCTTCTGGTGAGTAGTGGTTTAGCAACACATTTTTTCACCATTTTGCCCATAAACTTCTGCCCCTCCCCCCTACATAACTCCCCTGACTGCTCCCACAACTGCGTAATGTAACTCCTGTTAAAGTTGTTTGCACAGATTTGCCACCAGAAAGTGGTTGGCCTGTTCCCACCGCAGTAGTATATACTTTGAGTCTGAAGCAGCATCCAGGCAGATCAATTTGCAACATGAGTGTCCTATCGGGCTCTGGTCTTCTGTAGCTCCCGCACAGAGGGCAAGGTGTTCTTACTTACATGAGCTTTTGCCACTACCTCCACCTCCAGTTCTAATGCCACCAGTACCACCCCCCCGTGCCCTTAGGAAAGCCGCAGTTTCAAAGATAAAGCTCCCCACGGAACACAGCTTTAGCAGCGTCCCACACCCCCCTCCAATTCGTGTCCCCAGTATCGTTTTCCTAAAAATAGTTGTGGTTGGTCTCCTCCATGTGAGCCCTGAGCTCTGTGTCCTGTAGTACCAATTCATTCAACCGCCAGGGTTTCCTTTCTCTTGTTACCACCCCCCCTCTACCTGCATCAAAACCGGGGAATGATCAGAAACTTACCGTAATCCTACGTCTACAGAGCTGACCGAGGGAACCAGGGAGGCCGACACCATCCCCATATAAAATTCTAGAGAAGCCCCTATGAAATGCAGAAAAATGCATGTATTCCCCATCTTCCGGGCAGTAGAACCTCTAGGTCCCGACGAGACCCAACTACCTCAGAAACCACGCCAGTTCCTGGCTGTGCCTGGCATTGTTATGGGGTCAGGCCCAAAGCTTTGTCCACTTTTGGGTCCACCACACAGTTGAAATCCGCTCCCACCACTATGCACTCGGCAACCCTCCAAGCCGCACCCCCAGCGCTTTAAGATAAACTGTTCCTGCCGATCATAAGGGTCATACTTTACGCGCTATAAGTAGCGCTGTTTGCTGGTCTGTCTCGCTGCCCTGCTGCTCCTGAAGACGCCCATCTCACGTCGCTGGACATCATCTCCACGCGATTTGGACTTGTTGGCCCCGCCCCCTTCCACCTGGAAGTGTATATATCCAGCATCCCACACGCATTTAAGTATGCGCTATAAGTAGCGCTGTTTGCTGGTCCGTCTCGCTGCCCTGCTGCTCCTGAAGGCGCCCATCTCACGTCGCTGGACATCATCTCCACGCTATTTGGACTTGGTATAACTTGTACTATACTATCAGATACTTTAAATAATATATAAGTATATATTACTTACACATCTTTCCCTTCTTGTATTACTATAGTTGGCCCCGTCCCCTTCCACCCTGAAGTGTATATATCTAGCATCCCACGTGCATTTGCGCGTGCGTGCATTTAAGTATGCGCTATAAGTAGCGCTGTTTGCAAGTTGCCACCAACAATACAGGAGGAAAAAAAAAAAAGAAAAAAAAATCGTCCTACCTTTCCCATTGCACAGCGTTCTGTCCTTCCATTTCTTTATTTCACTAACTCACCCATTAACCCCCAGTGCTCATGCCAACACGAGCACTTTTGGTTATAAACTACTGAAAGCGATAGCCAAACTTAAACAACCTCTCTATTTTAAAAAAGCTGGCATAGCGTGCCTCAAAGAAAAGGATGGCAAGTGGTTTGAGAAGTGGAAAGTGCAATGTGATTGCTGCACTTCCGTCATCATCAACGAGCATAGATTTGTTTCTATGCCATGGAAGAACCTCATACATAGTACCGGCTATGCTCGAGGAACTTGCGACAACTGCACCCAAAGAAGAAATGAGCCACCCCAGGATTGTGTCCCATGTCACCCTAATCCACGCTCATGTCATTCTCCACACCTCCAGCTGTATGCTATCAGCACTACCCTCAGAATCAAAACCACACAACAACCTCACTATCTCTGAACTGCGCAAAGCTGTAGATGACTTCAGAAGCTGCTCAGAATCACCTCCAGTTTCAAAAGCAACAGAGAACAATTCGACCCAACAATGGAGAAAATGGCAGCACTGGATCAAGCAGTGTCCCGCTCCATAGGCACCCTAACCCCTCTGGTATTTGGCTCTGTAAAAAGGAACATGCTACTACACTCACGATCACCTGGCCACCGCCAAAGTCTTTTGGATACTAGCCTTGAACTGGTCGATGACAAAGAGCTTCCCCCACCTCAACTTACATATTCGCAGGAAACGGACGAAGTGCATATTAAAGCCTCTCAGCCTAAACTCTCTGCTGGATCTAGCAGAATAGAAGACGATACTCAGCACTCGCCAAGCACAATCCCGGTAATCATTAGAATCCTAGATCTCCTTGGCAAAGGGCATGATCTGACCCCCTGGAATTGAGGGAGACCAAAGCAATGCTACTGCACATGTCCTAAAATCGACCGAACAGAAGGGTTCATAATGGCAGCTAATTCAATGAAAAATCTTAAAGATGATTATATCCTTAATCAGAAACCGTTGACTTACTCAACACGCAAAGATAAAACTACTCAATGCTGCCTTGAAGTAACCCCATTGCTTCCCCCTGCCTTACTAGAGATACCATCCATCGGTACTCCGTGTCAGTGTCAGAACGACCTAAAAGAACTAAAAACCTCAGTTGACGAAATCAACTCCACCATAGCGTACCAACTCTCAAAACTGATTCAACCGAGTAACTGTCCCGATAGTCCCACGGAATTACTGAAAGCATTAGACCAGATGAAATCAGAATCCAGCGAAAACCAACCAGTAGAAGAAAAGTCTTGTTTTGTGTCACGGCGAGCAAAAAAGCTACATCTTAGAGCTGTCAAAAGATATGCTAAAAGACGTAAGGATGCAGTGCTAAAAGGTCACAAAAGCAATGTTGAACCATCTAATCCGCAAGAATCAATTCCCATTGATTTAACCAAAAAACTTGTAACTGAAACTGCTGATGACGACCATATAGACCTCCAACAACTGTCAAAAGAAACTCAAGAGGCCTTAATTCCGGCAATAAAGCTTACACCCAAGGTAACAAAAAAAATAATAAAAGCGAACAAAGTGACCAAACCGACTGACATTCCAAATACTAATCACGTCAACCAAACTTAATCCTGCAGCAAAAAACCAAGAAACAAACACCATAAATCCTAAGAATACGCTAATAACAACTAATCCCGCAACTCAAAAAGCCAACATTTTGGCAAAAGTGCTGACTACACCCTTGGAGACTTCAAACATCTTGCAGACTGCCCCATTGAATAGATCCAAAATGAATCTGGATAACTATTTTCCAACATGCGGCTGAAGTCACACTACTCGACTTGATACTTAACCTCCCGAAACTTCCACCATGACAATGAAGAAAACCTATAGTGAAGCATGTCTCAGCGAATCGAATGTTATAAGCCCACCTGTTGAAGAGACCGACCTCCCCAAGACAAAACGAGCTACAATAGTAGTAAACGGAGGGGCAAGGAAAGAACTCTAGCAACATTGCCTCCGCCCGCACTAATCCCTATGGAGTCCACTAAAAAGGACCCGATCAATGCTTCCTTGCAAACTCTGTTAGACAGTAATCACATATCAGTCCACGGCCCAGCATTGTATAAATCTTTTCCTGAAGTAAAAACTAAAAGTACCTATGCTCAATTGCCATGAAATATTGGAAATTCTGAGAGAAGATCTCCATGAGGGATTCACCAAAGCGCACTCGGTTGCAAAGTCTCTATCTTTGCGTTCGACAAGCCTGGAGAAGCCGGCGTCGACGAAAATAGAAACCCATGAACCACCAACAGGGCAACTGGAGCAAGCTCATGACAAACAGCATGAAATCAAAAACAAAAAACACCATCTACTAGGATTTGAAGGCACTCGAGCACTCCTTGGGAAAATCCGCATCAACCGAGCATTTCTTCTACCACTCTTTACTCGAATACCACAGCTTCGAATGTTTAAATCAGAGGACATTCTTAGGGTCTCATTGTCAATAGAAATTGAGTACAGAGTGGTCTGTTATCTTACTTCTGAAGCCGTTATGAAATTTCTGTGGTTTAACAGGGAAGGAATTCAAGATGAAGGTCTTGCTTTAATCTCCATCGAAAACTAATCAGATGCAAAGGAATTCATCCAACACACATGCCCCCACGACATAGAATCTTCCATGATGCCGTCACCCCAACAGAATCCCCATGGTGACGGAAATGGTGCAATCAAAGAATTACTAAACATAGGGGGTAACTCTAAGGGCCTACCTTGGTTGGTTCTGATGCTCAACTCAATATTAAAATGCAAAGAAACGGTCCTCACAGCATAGCCAATCAGGAAAGACCAATTAACCGTGCAATCACGGAATTCATGCGGTTATTTCAACTTAATGAAATGGCATGTGACGCTGGAAGCTCACAACCGGCCAGCAATCATTTTGCTGCAAGAAACCATGAAAACTACCACCTTGATGCTGCCTGGTTACACCTCATATTTCTTACCGGCCACACAAACTTCCTTAGGCCGTCCATCAGGAGATGTGGCCATAGCGGTTGACAATGCCCTAATGCTCAGCTCTAAGACGATAAGAAAACTAGTAACCTTCAAAGAGTACTGTTAATTACCAATATCCATAAGTATCTACACTTAATTATAATCACAATATATTGGAATCCAGCAAATACTCCAATTGAAGATATGATAGATGCAGTAGACAGCTGTCTAGAAACTACAACAAATGAATACCAAGATGCCGAAATAATATTAGGCGGAGATTTCAACTCCGACTGCAGGAAAAACGATGAGTTGAGAGGCACTAAAATAAATGCACTAGCTCAGCGCAGAGGAACACAGTGGAGAAACTTTCTAAGTGATTGGGAATTGGACATCGTTGCAGCTGACCAAAACAATCATTGGTCTACATGGTCAAGGGACTCAAAGTCTTTGACAATTGACTTGATATTAATAAGTTATTCGAGGTAAATATAATCCCCCGTGAAAATTAATCAAATTACATATGGAGATCACGCACAAATCACAACCAATGTGAAATTCAATTGTCCACTATTTGAAGTTGATTACTCAACAGCGATGATAGAAATTGATTTACCACAAATATCACTAAGGTGGAACCAAAGCTTATGCAACCAATTTGTTAAATGTGATGCAGCTCATCGCCAACTTAAATACTGTAAATGACATTGCGACATCTGAAATGGCGAAGCCATATTCTGAACTCATTCACTCCTGACTGTAGCTTTCCACATCAGACATGATTAATATTGCTTTTTAGCGATGTTTAGCCTTGTGGTTAGTTGATCCAAGGTAATAGCAGCACTCCAAGTGTAATCACTGTACTTGGTCCCACCTCTTCCACCAGTGTTAGGCAGAATCGTATGCAGTACCCTTTGAGAACATCACACACAAGTGAGATTACAAATTCACCTTTGGTACAAGCCTGTACTACACAGTAAAGTGGTAGTGATGGCTGAGCAACCAGACTTATCTCAATAGTAAAGTGAGCAGTATCAATAGGTACACAAAGGACAGCAATTACTATGGTTCAAACAAACACTGACTCAAGGTTTCTGAGTAAAAGAATATACATTTATTTACACATCAGTTATAAAACATTTCACTATTATCAAGTAGTTTAAAAAATCACAATCTTAACACACTACACAACACCCAATGAATTCTGAAAAAGTTAAGCTCAAAATGAAGTGTGAGCAAAATGCACTCCAGCAATTTAAGGGAAGGAAAAAAAAAAGTTAGGCAAAAGTTGAGCAGCACCAACAAGTAAGTAAGCAGGGCAATCTAGAAAAGGCAACTACGGTGAGGAAATCAAATCAAGAGGCCAGGGCCAAAGTCAATGGACCAAAGTCTTTGCAGAGGATCGCACAGTTCAGAGTAGTTCGCGGTTACGTCTTTGCCAAGAGTTCAGAACGAAGTTGGTCAGACGTAAAGGTTACTTTACTGTGTAATACAGGCTTGTACCAAAGGTGAATATGTACTGTCACTTGTAGTCTTGTGTGTGGTGTTCCCAAAGGCTACTGCATATGATTCTGCCTAACAATCAACCACATCAAAAGCCAACGACAGGTCTAACACGAACAGCAGAGCTATATTTCCGTCTTGAATGATTTCAGAGATTTTATTTTTAAACTTTCTTTATTGGTTTTCATAACAATTAAACAACATTCAACTTCCCTGTACCGCCGATTATTGCCCACCGTCACCCCCTCCCTCAGCAATCAGCTCGTTGGCATTGTACACAAAGTAGTTTGTGATTGTAAACACACTTAGTAACTGTCCATTATGGTCACATTTGCAGTGTCCATTATGGCAGCGCATTGTCGTTTTCTCGGACCGTTAAAGTTCCGGGATTATTGGTTAAATTCTAGTTCCGGGTGAGGCCAGCATATTGCTTTGTTCAGGGATTACCCCACGGCTTTATCCATTGCGGGGTCTTTCCTCCTCGTGACATAAGTTAAGCTTATGAGTCTTCCCCATCTGTCGATGAGTTTTGTTACAAGGTTGAATTGTATTATCTGAAGGGGGCCCAGTAGTCAAATCGGGCGGCTGTTGGCCGGGAATGACATAGCGTATTGGGCTTCTCTTTGTTCACATGTGCTCATAAATGCCAGCCATCTCAGAAACCCAGGTGCAGTATGTTTCCGCCACATTCTGGCTATGAGATATCTAGCAGTCACGGTGGTCATCCCCAGCAACTTTTTCTCTCTGCGGGGGCCTCGCCCAATTAATGCTAAGAGCCATAACTCAGGTGTATAGGACCAATTTGACTGTAGCATCCCTGGCATAGCTTCTGCAATTCTTCCCCAAAAGGGCATCATTTGTATGCAAGTCCATGCCACATGGTAAAAGTCTGCAGACTCCTCACCACATCTCCTAAATGAGGAGGGTCTCTCAGGATAGTCTCTATTCAACTTGGCTGGGGGAATAGTACGCTTGATGTAGAAATCTGTAATGTATTAATCTAAACCGGCTATTTAGGGATAGATAACATGTCTGCATGCCAAAGGAGTTCCAGTGGTCGCTCAATGTTACCCCCAGTGTGTCTTCCCAGGATTTCCTGTGCTTCTGCACCCCCACTACCTTCTTTCCTCTGATCATCTTAAATAGGGTTGACACCAGTTTCCTGGTGGATAAGGGTTTAAGCAAGTATTGAAGAATAGGATGGGGGTCGGACGCTAGAGGAAATTCAGGCCATTTTACTACATAAGCAATGTTACTGCCGTCCATTCACCCCCCGCCTGTAAGGTTTCCCCTTTTATGAACTACCCTTCATGCACCAAATCTCCCAGTCATTGGATCCCCAGCTTCTGGAAGTGGCATTGGAAAGCTCTCTCATGTGGGAGTGGGATCCCATGTATATTGTACATTGGGAGGTCAGGAGAGTAGGGGGGCTCTGCTCCAGTGAACCGGTCGATCTGTTCCCAGGCCTTACACATCACTGCAGTGGGCTGAACCTCGGTCTGCGGCACCCCTGAGCGGGGGCCCCAGAGCAATCTTGTCAAATCAACTGGGCTCGCTACCTCTTTGGATAGGAGGGAATGCAGATGGGGGGTGGGTGGGGGTCAGGGGGGTGCAGAGTAGTTCGGGGAGGGGGCACCCCACTCTGCTATGTATTGAGCTTGTGCAGCCAGGAAGTATAGAAACAGTTCTGGGTATTCCATTCCCCCCTGACTGTATGGCCGTGTAAGGGTGTTGTGCGACATCCTGGCGTGTATGTCTGCCCAAGCCAGGCACATCATTAAGCAGACCTTCCAGGATTTTGCGGCATTAAATGGCAAATTTTGCGGCATGAAATGGCAAATTTTGCGGCACAAACCTTTATTTACTGCAGCATTTTTGCGGGACATTTTGTATTAACTGGAGGGTGTAAGATTGCCACATTGCAGGAAATAGGCAGAGTGCAAGGCTACAAGAGAGCCAGGGTATCATTATTATGTATCTTTTGTATTAATTTAATAGGAAGAGTCCCAGATGTCTCTGGCTTGGCAGAACAGTGTTTGATTTGGCTACATTTCTGGTTTAATGTTCATGCCTATTTAATACTATTTCAAAAAAGGTAGCAGGCGCTCCTCTCCAGAAAGAACATGGCATGATAACCTGTTCTGAGATGAGAGTTTGCAGCACATGCTTTTTGCTCACTGTACCTTTCACATTTTCATATCAGTCTTTGTCCCGCCCACATGGGCAGTCCAGCACCGAAACGCTATGGCAATTCCTCTCTGAACAAGAGTACCAAAAGCAACCCCATACACGTGTTATCATGCCATGTTCTTTCTGGAGAGGAGCTCCTGCTACCTTCTTTGAACTATTTAATAATATTAACTAAATTGTTCATTATCAATTGTAATGCTGAAAATATTCCCCTTCTATGTTCTCCAATCCCCCAAACACCCACACACCTCTCTCACCAACACACATCTCACCAACTCTCCATCACAACTTACATTCCTTAACCTCTCACTCTGTCATACAAATACTCACGTGC
The DNA here is from genome assembly GCF_040938575.1 of Ambystoma mexicanum. Classification (NCBI taxonomy): domain Eukaryota; kingdom Metazoa; phylum Chordata; class Amphibia; order Caudata; family Ambystomatidae; genus Ambystoma; species Ambystoma mexicanum. The sequence continues at coordinate 781,824,096 of NC_090939.1, forward strand.
TATGTCACACTGTCAAGTCACAATTTGCACTGCCCAGCCCCTGCCACACTCCAAATCATACTCCCAACTCACACCTTACACTCTACAATTCCTCCCGCAATATACAGTCTTTCATTAGTTTGTGCTGCTTCTGCATCTTGCATCCTTTCTCCCATTCTATCACACTCTTCCCTCATCCTTTTTCCCCAATCTGCAGCTCACTGCCTCTTTCTGGCCAACCGCTTCCTCTCTGCTTTCTGGCTCACTGACCACACGCTCCCTCTATTTTCTGTACCTCTGCTCGCTCTGAGATTTCTGGCCCACCGCATCACTGCTTCCTCTGCTCTCTTGTGCAGCGCTTCCTCCTCTGACCCACTGCTCTCCCTTTGCTTTCTTGCCTATCACTTCACATCTCACGCATCACTCTCCCTCTTTCATAGTGTAACCTTTTTTTATTTTTTTTAAATGTAGATTTTGACCCAGTTCCTAAAATAATGGGGCATTTAAAAAAGAACGGAGGATATGCTATTTTTAGACAACCCATTTTTGGAAATGAGCAGGTCACCTTATTCTCAAAAGGTGACCGGCGCATATTCACAGGCTTGAGCTGTAGCGCAAATTGTGCGCTGGCCAGCTGCCATGAATGGTGTTCTGGATTGTTTGACCAAAGTGTAATTATTTGCGGCAGAATTGACCGTAGTCAATTTCGCTGCGAATTGATTTGCACTTCAGCCAAACAACCCAAAATGTACCTTTCACCACCACCCCACCCGCTCCCCTACTTAACTGCTTGGTCGCTGCCACTTCCCCTGCAACCCTGCGGTGCCAGATCCGTCCCTCTAACGCGGGTCGGATTCGACTCCGCAGGGTCCCTTTTTCGTTATTTTCTTTTTTTTTGTCCCCGGCTCCAATTTTGAGGAAAAAGAGGAAAACACTTCTGCAACCACCCTAGACCAAAAATACTTAACATGGGGAGCGGGTGACACCCCCGCAACACATGTTCAGTATTTATAAAAATTGATTGAATAGTACTGGACGAAATAGGTCAAATTGTAACATTCGATAGATTTTTGTCATCAAAATGGGCAGTACTTTGAATAGAATCGCTCTCCCAACAGTGTTCTGCAAGCTCCTAGCGCCTTTTACAGGGACAGGCCCTCCAGGTGCCTGCCGCTGTAAAATGCGACCCAAAAAATGCATTTTTATCCTGTTTGAGGAACAGAAATGCAAGCGGCACAGCAGCGGTTCATACCTTAAAAGAAATGCATGACAGGGTCAGGAAAGACCCTGTCATGCAGTGCAGCCCCACATCCCGTGCGCATTTGGTTGCCTACAATTTCTGCACATTTAAAAGTGCATCTTGCTTGGAAATGAGGGATGCGCTTTTAAATTGACAGAAACGCCACTTTAATTGATCAAGGAGGTGAAAAAGGCCATCTGAATGGGCGCGCATATAAAATGTGCCCATTCATGTGTCCCTTGTGGATTGGGCTGCACTTTTTTGGTGCGCAAGTGATTAGATGTGTAAGCGCGTTTCATTACTTTTGTAAAAAAAAGTTGAGAACCTGTCACCCTGAGTATTATTTTTTTAAAACAGTAATTTTTGCAGATTACTTTAAAAAAAAAAAAAAATGTAAAAACATTTTTTTTTGAAAGATGCAATTTTTGCACAAAACGGCCGTTTTTGCGGCATTTTGCGCAAAACGGCCGTTTTCGCAGCATTTTGTGGGATCGCAAAATCGCTATAAACTGGAGGGTCTGCAAAGTGTATCTGACTGACTAAAGTACAAACCAGGAAAGATACAGGGTGAACAATGGGAAAGGGGATTACATTGATTTTTTTTTCACAACTTTCCATCAAAACTGTTAAATCATCATTTACAGACATATTACACATCCTGAATGTGCACCAAATCGGAGAAAAACTGATTAAGACCTTGCTTCCAAATTAGAGCAGTTTTGTCTCAAACAAATAAAACTTGATAAGTGCATTAATCAATTTAGCATATTAATGAGCAATCGGAGCGGAGACCTCAATAGTGTATAGGTGCAAAACTATTTAACTCAGCTGACTAATGTAGGCCAATAAAAAAAGATCATACAATTTCCAGAAAGGATATCTTCCAGCTCTCTGGAGTTACTTCTAAGGAAAGGTATATTGGTTTTGGAAACCATAAGCCTAAAGGTTTGCCAAAACTAGGTTGGGGATAACAGCCATCTGAACTGTGGGTGGTTATAGGTCCAATCTCGAAAACCTTGAGGTTCACCCATGTTTCACAATGTTATGTTATGTTTGTTTTTTCACTTTGGAAAACCCACGGTCATTTATTTGCTTATATTATTATTTTTTTAAACAATTTTATTGATTTTATTTAAACAAGAAAAAACAAGTCAAACCAAACTTACAGTGGATGCATAATGTCAATCACAAAGAAACATGAATTGATGTATTCTAGTCCACTGTATCTCCCCTTCCCTTCCCCCTCCCCAGCTTACTCCCCCTCATTTCCAGTCTCTACCTCTTATAGTGGGGATTCCTCTTCGACAGAACTTGTTGTGTCTCCATCATTTGGTCTATCATGCAAAGGCCCAAATAATTCAGCAATCAGTTACCTCCAACCCGATAGGGTTCCGGCTTCTTCTTCCATCTCCCCTTTACACGCTTCCTGCCATACCACTGTTTCCGCCTCTGCCCACTTCTACAGATCCCTCCACCACGTTTCCATTTTGAGTCTATGACATGCCTTCCGGCCCATCGCAATCCTTCTCTTTGCTAGGACATACGTTGGATCTTTCAGTTTGCTTACATGTTTAAGCTTACGTGGTCTGGGAAACCCTCCTATCAAACTAGCCCATGCAGTATCCACCTTCATATGGATCCCTTTGTCTTCCATTTTCTGAGCTATTTCTCCCCAGTAGCTCTCCATTAGTGGGCACGCCCAAAACATATGCACCATTCCTACATTTTCTTCATTACATTTTGGGCATACCTGACGCCCGGCCTTTTTAAATTTAGCCATCTTTTGAGGCGTCAAGTATGCCCTGCGAGTTATATACAACTGTATTACAAAGGTAGCGGGCGCCCCTCTCTCGCAAGAACAGACATGATAACCTGTTCAGTGGTTATTAACCACTTGAGAGTTCGCAGCCACTGCTTTTACTCACTGTGCCTTTCACAGATGGGAAATACCCATTTGCATATCAGTCTTTGTCCTGCCCAGGGGCAGTCCAGCACCGAAATACAATGGCAATTCCAATCTGAACGAGAGTACCACCAGCAACCCCATACACGTGTTTCACCCTTGTTGGGGATCATCAGTGAGGTGAAGCTGATGCCTCTCTAAGCACAGTGAGAGGGAGACCACGTCTGGTTGCCCCCAGGAGACCTAGGGTTACCAATCCCAGGTTCCTTAAAAAATAGTTTTACAAAGGTAGCGGGCGCCCCTCTCTCGCAAGAACAGACATGATAACCTGTTCAGTGGTTATTAACCACTTGAGAGTTCGCAGCCACTGCTTTTACTCACTGTGCCTTTCACAGATGGGAAATACCCATTTGCATATCAGTCTTTGTCCTGCCCAGGGGCAGTCCAGCACCGAAATACAATGGCAATTCCAATCTGAACGAGAGTACCACCAGCAACCCCATACACGTGTTTCACCCTTGTTGGGGATCATCAGTGAGGTGAAGCTGATGCCTCTCTAAGCACAGTGAGAGGGAGACCACGTCTGGTTGCCCCCAGGAGACCTAGGGTTACCAATCCCAGGTTCCTTAAAAAATAGTTTTACAAAGGTAGCGGGCGCCCCTCTCTCGCAAGAACAGACATGATAACCTGTTCAGTGGTTATTAACCACTTGAGAGTTCGCAGCCACTGCTTTTACTCACTGTGCCTTTCACAGATGGGAAATACCCATTTGCATATCAGTCTTTGTCCTGCCCAGGGGCAGCCCAGCACCGAAATACAATGGCAATTCCAATCTGAACGAGAGTACCACCAGCAACCCCATACACGTGTTTCACCCTTGTTGGGGATCATCAGTGAGGTGAAGCTGATGCCTCTCTAAGCACAGTGAGAGGGAGACCACGTCTGGTTGCCCCCAGGAGACCTAGGGTTACCAATCCCAGGTTCCTTAACAAATAGTTTTAGAAAGGTAGCGGGCGCCCCTCTCTCGCAAGAACAGACATGATAACCTGTTCAGTGGTTATTAACCACTTGAGAGTTCGCAGCCACTGCTTTTACTCACTGTGCCTTTCACAGATGGGAAATACCCATTTGCATATCAGTCTTTGTCCTGTTGCTGGTGGTACTCTCGTTCAGATTGGAATTGCCATTGTATTTCGGTGCTGGACTGCCCCTGGGCGGGACAAAGACTGATATGCAAATGGATATTTCCCATCTGTGAAAGGCACAGTGAGTAAAAGCAGTGGCTGCGAACTCTCAAGTGGTTAATAACCACTGAACAGGTTATCATGTCTGTTCTTGCGAGAGAGGGGCGCCCGCTACCTTTCTAAAACTATTTGTTAAGGAACCTGGGATTGGTAACCCTAGGTCTCCTGGGGGCAACCAGACGTGGTCTCCCTCTCACTGTGCTTAGAGAGGCATCAGCTTCACCTCACTGATGATCCCCAACAAGGGTGAAACACGTGTATGGGGTTGCTGGTGGTACTCTCGTTCAGATTGGAATTGCCATTGTATTTCGGTGCTGGACTGCCCCTGGGCGGGACAAAGACTGATATGCAAATGGATATTTCCCATCTGTGAAAGGCACAGTGAGTAAAAGCAGTGGCTGCGAACTCTCAAGTGGTTAATAACCACTGAACAGGTTATCATGTCTGTTCTTGCGAGAGAGGGGCGCCCGCTACCTTTCTAAAACTATTTGTTAAGGAACCTGGGATTGGTAACCCTAGGTCTCCTGGGGGCAACCAGACGTGGTCTCCCTCTCACTGTGCTTAGAGAGGCATCAGCTTCACCTCACTGATGATCCCCAACAAGGGTGAAACACGTGTATGGGGTTGCTGGTGGTACTCTCGTTCAGATTGGAATTGCCATTGTATTTCGGTGCTGGACTGCCCCTGGGCGGGACAAAGACTGATATGCAAATGGATATTTCCCATCTGTGAAAGGCACAGTGAGTAAAAGCAGTGGCTGCGAACTCTCAAGTGGTTAATAACCACTGAACAGGTTATCATGTCTGTTCTTGCGAGAGAGGGGCGCCCGCTACCTTTCTAAAACTATTTGTTAAGGAACCTGGGATTGGTAACCCTAGGTCTCCTGGGGGCAACCAGACGTGGTCTCCCTCTCACTGTGCTTAGAGAGGCATCAGCTTCACCTCACTGATGATCCCCAACAAGGGTGAAACACGTGTATGGGGTTGCTGGTGGTACTCTCGTTCAGATTGGAATTGCCATTGTATTTCGGTGCTGGACTGCCCCTGGGCGGGACAAAGACTGATATGCAAATGGATATTTCCCATCTGTGAAAGGCACAGTGAGTAAAAGCAGTGGCTGCGAACTCTCAAGTGGTTAATAACCACTGAACAGGTTATCATGTCTGTTCTTGCGAGAGAGGGGCGCCCGCTACCTTTCTAAAACTATTTGTTAAGGAACCTGGGATTGGTAACCCTAGGTCTCCTGGGGGCAACCAGACGTGGTCTCCCTCTCACTGTGCTTAGAGAGGCATCAGCTTCACCTCACTGATGATCCCCAACAAGGGTGAAACACGTGTATGGGGTTGCTGGTGGTACTCTCGTTCAGATTGGAATTGCCATTGTATTTCGGTGCTGGACTGCCCCTGGGCGGGACAAAGACTGATATGCAAATGGATATTTCCCATCTGTGAAAGGCACAGTGAGTAAAAGCAGTGGCTGCGAACTCTCAAGTGGTTAATAACCACTGAACAGGTTATCATGTCTGTTCTTGCGAGAGAGGGGCGCCCGCTACCTTTCTAAAACTATTTGTTAAGGAACCTGGGATTGGTAACCCTAGGTCTCCTGGGGGCAACCAGACGTGGTCTCCCTCTCACTGTGCTTAGAGAGGCATCAGCTTCACCTCACTGATGATCCCCAACAAGGGTGAAACACGTGTATGGGGTTGCTGGTGGTACTCTCGTTCAGATTGGAATTGCCATTGTATTTCGGTGCTGGACTGCCCCTGGGCGGGACAAAGACTGATATGCAAATGGATATTTCCCATCTGTGAAAGGCACAGTGAGTAAAAGCAGTGGCTGCGAACTCTCAAGTGGTTAATAACCACTGAACAGGTTATCATGTCTGTTCTTGCGAGAGAGGGGCGCCCGCTACCTTTCTAAAATTATATACAACTGTATCTGCTGTAACCTGGCATTTCTCGATGCATGTTATGATGGTTTATACCACGCAGTGCTGCCATTTGCATGTTCTCTCCAGACACTCACGTGGCTCTGTACGAAAAGTGGGTGGGTGTTGGTTAGTGAGGGAAGAGGGATAGGATACAGGTTGCGTTTGTTTTATTACTTGTATTGCGCTCCTGACCCATGGGTATAAGGGCGCATTGCATAAGAGTACTTACAGCTTAGTTACACATAGTATATTCATATTTACATAATACACTTAATTATGCAAATAAAAGAGTCTATATACAACAGAACATATATGGCATTGATAGGGAAGTCATCTATCAGTATCCTAAAGGAGGAAGATGGTCAGGCATACATGTGCGCTAGATAAGAGTAGTCCGGGGTAACCCAGAGGTGGGTTGGACCATGGCTTTACTAATAGAAAGTTTCACTTGGCAGAATCTTTAAGCCATCTTATGAAATTCAGACTGAATTTTATGTAGGATTGCTCCTTTCGTATAGGAGAAGGTAGTGAGTTCCATAGTTGGGCTGCCTAGACCATGAAGCTGCGGCCCCCCACTCTGGAGAGTTTAAATCTAGGGTCTAATAGGCAGATAGTGCTTGATAGTCTGGTAAGTCTTGTTGGGGCTTTCCTGGTAAATCTCTCAGTCAGGCAACAAGGAGCAGCGTTGTTCAAACATTTATGAACAAGTGAGGAGGCTTTCAATTGTAGTTTGTCATGAGTTGTAAGCCAGTTATTTATTCTTCTGATTTCGGAGATGTGTTCTCTCCTGGAAATTCCAAGGGCAGCTCTAAGAGCATTGTTCTGCAGGGATTGGATTTTTTTAGTGATCTCCATGTTAACACCGATGTACAGAGAGTTACAGTAATCTAACTTCGACAGAACAAGTGCTATGGCCAGGGTCAGGCAGCTGTTATTGGACAAGAAGGGTTTGCCTGCTCTAATCAATTTGCAAGTATATGCAGTGGCAGATGCCATTACGTTAACTTGCTTCTTGAAGGAAAGGGTGGAGTCCACGTAAAAACCCAATGTTTTCACCTCACTGGCCACTATGATGGGGTTGTTACCAATGTTAAGGTAGAGTATTTGGGTGCCAGTTTGTTGAGGGTTGAGGGGGTACCCAGGATGATCATCTCCGTTTTATCATCATTCAGGCATAGTCCATGGGTGGCCATCCATGCCTGGATGGTGAGATATACCTTGTTCACCAAGGCCAAATCCTTTTCGTAATCCCCAGAAAGCGGAATGAGAATCTGGGTATCATCAGCATAGTTCGTGTAGGTGACACCAAGATTTTAAACGATCTGGACAAGGGGCTTCGTGAAAATGTTATATAAAAATGGGAGGGACACATGATCCTTGGGGCACCCCGCAGGTGATGGGGATGGGATCTGCAGCTGCAATGGTGGAGAAGACACTCATGGTCCTGTTTTTGACAAAGGATTATATCCTGGCTATGGCTTCTTCTGAGAAAGGGGCAGCTGAGTCCAAGTGGCTGCAAAGGACCTTGTGGTCCACAAGGTCAAATGCAGCCGATAGGTCCAGAAGGAGGAGTAGGGCCGAGTTCCCTTTATCCCCAAGTTCGTCAATCTGGGCCTTGAGGTCTATTAAGGCTGTTTCGGTGCCATAGCAAGAGGTTGGATTCCAGATTGGTGTCCTCCTAGCAAGAGGTTGGATTCCAGGTGTTTATGTATTTGGATGTAGACCATTTTATCTATAATTTTCAGGAGAAATTGTACTGTTGTAATTGGTCAGTAGATGGTGGGTATGGCTGGATCTAGAGTCTGTTTTTTAAGTAAGGGGAGCACCCAAGATTCTTTGAGGTTACTTGGTATAGTGCCCGAGGAGAATGAAGCATTCACGAGTTTGGTGATGAAGAGGGAAAGGTCTCTGGCTGCATCCTTTATCAATTGGGCTGGACATTGGTCACCCTGCAGTTGGATGGTTTGAGCGAGAGTATAATCTTTTCAGTCTCAATGACGGAGACGCTAGAGAACTTGAATTGAGGAGGGCATTCAGTTTTGTTAGGTAGTGGAATTAGTGGAGATGTGAGGGGTGGTATTGGATAGTGATATTTTTTTTTTGCCAATTTTCTTTTGTAGGTTAATGACTTTGTTAGTTAATGCCTCCTGTATATTTGAGCACCAGAGTTCATCTTTCACACAGTTGTCTGGCACTGAGATGGGGGCTTCTAATTCTTTTAAGATGGCAAAGAGTTCCTTCGTACTTCAGTTGGCTTGTGCTATTCTATTGTTCTAGGTTTCACGTTTGGCCAGGAGTATTTCGTGCTTATATAGTGCAGTTACAGTACGGAGGTTAATTTTGTTTTCCTCCGAGGGTAGTAGTCTCCAGGATGCCAACCATGTCTCTTTTTGGTGCAAATAGTTTTCAGGTGTGGGGTGTACCAGGAGTTGAGATGGGCTTTGGACTTGCTTTGTCTCATTTTGTATGGTGAGATTAAGTCAAGGGAGGTAGTCATGATTTTATTATATTCATTCACTAGTGTCTGCGGGCCCAGGTTTTCTGTGTGGGGAGAATCAAGCGGGGTAAGCTGTCAGGGGTAATGTTTTTCTTATTTCTGGTTTGTGTGGGTGGGGCCAACTGTTGGGTGCTAGGGAGAATGCTACAATGTGGTGGTTCCACCAGAGCTGGGGGTCGATAGACGAGAGAGAGATGTTGCAATTGTAATCTGCCACCCTGTCCAATATTGTCCCTTCGGTGTGGGTTGGGTGGAGTACTCGGGTAAATCCAAGTTTAATTAGAGTGTTGGCTACATTAGAAGCGTGTAAGTCGTTAAGAACCATTAAATCCTAGATTAAATGTCTCCTGAAAGGATGACTTGTGAGGAGTTTTCAGATTATTTGATAGGATGGTGGAGATGTCCTCCTCGAAAGTACCCATAGGGACTGGAGGTCTGTATAGCAAATAGATTGAGAGTCTGAGAATTGTTGATCGATAGCTTGGCTGTGAGGCTTTCACATGATTTGATGTCAAGGGTAGGAGCCAGTCTAATTTGGAGGTTAGCTTTAACAATGAGGGCTATGCCTCCGCCACATGCGTCGATTCTATCGGCTCTTCGGATGTTGAATAATCTGGGATGGCTAGCATAAAGGCAGGGCCTGCAGCCGCGTGTAGCCAAGTTTCCGTAATGGCAAAGAGATCATCATTTTCAGTTTGGATAAGGTCGGGTATCTCAATGGCATGTGCAACCAATGATCTGGTGTTTATTAGGGCACATTTGAGATTGAGGCATTTAGCTGTTGCTATGTATTGGATTTTTACGGATTGAGGTGGTTATGGGTGTGAGGCCTATGTGCCGACCATGGGCTGCGGCCGTTTTTGGTATTAGTGTTATTAATAGCAGTGGAGTGGCGGACTTTCTTTCAGTTAAAGGTGGAGCCAGTTCTGGCTAGAGGTTCAAAGATATTGGCTAGTCTTGAGCGCAGTCTTCCATTTCTGAAGGTCGTATTGCATGGTTGGGTGTATTGGGTGGGAAGAGACTGAATTAACATAGTCGTTTATGTTGATCCATGATTTGGTCTGGGGCAGACTGGTTGGGGCATTATTGGGTTGTGAGTTGAAGGGAGGTTAGAAGTTAGATAGATAATATAATAGCAGACAAGGACTAATTGTGTTACGAGTTGGAACAGTGATTGCAGAGATACTCTCATTTTGAGGGGTGTGGAAGTGTATGCTCAGGATAGTCTAATTACAACTAGAAATTCGGTAGGTGCTATAAACTATAGTCTACATCGGCTGCTAGTCAAACAGGTTTTGTCTATTCAAATCATTTGGTCGAAGTTGGAATGACGTCGGTACAGTACAATGAAGTTTACAATTACAAATGCAGTGGTACCGAAAGGTAGGCTGATCCAAAAGTGGTGGTGTAGCTAACTTGGGACATTAGAATAGGCTATTCGAAGGGTAGGAGGCAGCCGTCAGTAGGCTAGTTCAATGTGAGAATACAATAGCGAGTCAAGTATCAGGTGAAGGAGGCAGAGGTTAAGCTATTTCCAAATATACACACATACAGTGAATAAGCAAGTTCAATGTGCAGTCTGCATTTGTTAAATCTCAAGTGCTATGAGCAACTGATAAAGCTGTTGTGAGCAACGAGGGAACAGTGAGACATCGAATCAATACGCAAGGCAGTAGTGTGTTGGGCTAAGCGTGAACAGCAATTAAATAAATTGTTACAATAAACACAGGCATCGTAAGGCAATGTGGCACAAGGATTACAACAAGTACGGTTGATTGTAGGGTAAAAAGTTGCAGCAAGTGCAGTTGAGACTGCAGTCAAAGGAGCAGCTAATATTAGCCATTAGCTTTGTTAGAATACTTAGGGTCTGAGTTATGTGGGTAGGTAAGATATGAGTAGGTTGAATAAACAAAATGTTCAAAAAGTTAAAAGGATGGCCTGGCCCATCTCGCTGAACGGCTCTATGTGGCTCTCATAGGGCATGGTCGTGTTAGAGGCCAGATGTAGAAAGCGCTAGGTCAATTCGGGAACCAAATGTTATTCAAATGTGCTTTTCTGTTGATGCTTGCAGAACCAGGAGAAACTGGTGACTGTGGGTATGAGCTTTCTCGGTGTGCTTTGTTGTGTGCACTGGCCCTGTTGTGTCCGGAGGGCTAGCTTTCAGTGTCTGGGTTGTTTGTTGTTAGCAACAGTTTGGTTTGTTGCATGGTTAGCGGTGGGTGTGTGGTTTGCGTGTTTTTTTGTGTGTAGTTTTTCTGGACCTTTTGGGCATGTGTAGTACGTAAGAGGTATGCGGGTGTCCAAAAAAGAAGAGGGCTGGTTAGTTGGTTTCTGTTTGTCCATGGGTGTGTGGTGGTTTTATTGTTGGTTCTTCAATTCGTGTTGTTCCATGTTTGCTTTGGTCGCAGAGTATGGTTTGTTGGGGTGCATGTATCTATGCTTGTCTCTGTGAATTGAATAGCCAGGTTTTCACTTGATTTCTGAAAGTTAGATATTATTTCCTTTTGTACCAAGTTCCATAGTTTGGTTATCAAATAAGAGAATGTGGTACCTCCGAATTTCCTTTTCTCGTCGAGTTTTGTTCCCATTAGGACATCATTGCTCGGTCTTTAATGTCTTCCCAGTTGGTAGCGGTCGATTTTTGCTTGGAGAAATTCAGCCTCCTGCCTGTGTAGTGATTTGTAGGCAATGCAGAGGGCTTGACGTGAATGCTTTTTTTTTTTTTACACAGGTAGCCAGTGTAGACTTCTCAGGGCTGGTGTGATTTGGTCTCTTCTATTTAGTTGCAGGAGTAGTCTTGCTGGAGTATTTTGGATGCATTGTAGTTTGTGAGGCGTTCTGGCATTCCAAGGTTTGCCAAGTCTAATCTCGATAGTACCAAGGAGATGATTGTGAAGGTTCCGTGTGAGAAGTTGAGGTAGGGAAGTATGTCTCTTATTAGTCGCAGGAACGTATAAGTTTTGCTTTCGCATGGACTTGTGGTTCTAGCGAAGTCCATTGTCCATGCAAATGGGCAGTTTTTTTTGTTTTTTTTAAATTACTGACAATGTCTCCGGTTGGGCTCCCATGCATAATGGCCAGTTCAGGTATGTCGGTGTTACATTGTCGTCTTGTAGGAGATCATCATTTTCATTGGATTTTATCATGAGATTGTTGTTTGTCATCCAGGTGTACATGTCTGTGAGGTATTCATTGAGGGAGTTGTTTGGGACTTGGGCAGAAGTTGAAGATGAATGGGGTGTCGTCTGAGTAGTTGTAGGCGGTTAGTCCATGGGTTTGAATGAATTGCCTTAGGAGGGACATGTAGATATTGAAGAGCAGCGAATAGAGGTTTGATCCTTGGGGTACGCCGCATGCAATGTTTTTAGTGTTAAATGTAAATGGTGGTAAGTAAATGGTGGTAAGTGTGTTCCTTCAGTTCGGTTGGTGAGGAAAGATTTCAGCCTTTGTAGCGCAGAGTTTTTTATGCCGCATTCAGGCAGTCTCTGTACTAGTGTATGTCTGATTGTGTCGAAGGCGACTGATATGTCCAGTAGTATGAGAGCCGATTGGGTCCCGTTGTCTACGTTTATTTTTAGGTCATCCCATATGGAGAGAAGTGCTAATTCAGTTCCTCTCATGGGTCTGAAGCCGACTTGGGAGTGGTGGAGTAATCTGTTGCTTTCTACGTGGTGTAAATATGCAAATAGAATGCCCTAAACGTAAAGGGAAATATAAAACAGAAAATACCAAAAAACGTGAGGTTTTCTGCCATTACAATGATGGTGCTGATGCCATGGTGCTTCAATGTGTCTGCCCTTTTGAATTAGGCCCCAGGCCGGCTGCATCCAAGAAAACGTCTAAAGTTGTCGAGTATGTGGCTGACTGTAGACAGTGAGAAATAGTAATCCTATTAGTTATTGTTTCAAGGATGGGCTTCATGTTTCTCTCCGTCACTAAGCCTTTCCCAGGTTAGTTGAGCAAATGGAGTAACTACGATGTAGGTCTTTAGCATTAAACGGATATGCAATAGTTGCAAAAGATGTGTTCTGGTGTCAACCAGGCTTCAGGTTGAGGCACTGCCAAAAAAAAAGTAATCAAGCTGTGGATCTACTGTAAGGTCCTGGGACTGTCGAGTTGATGACGAAGTGGTCTGGTAGTACAAATAATACAAGACATACTTCTCAAATGTAGGGTTTCAGTTTCATGTTCTCGCCCTCTCCCCTCTCCCTCTTGCTCTTCCACTTCTCTCCCTCTTTCCCATTCAAGATGAACATTACGCAAACTAAATGCTCCTGACCTTGGGGATCACAACATGTATCAAAGTGGAAGTTGCAAAAAGTATTGCACAGTGAGGAAGCTGCAAGGTCTGGGAACAGGCTAGTCTGCAAAGCTGTTGGTGTCATAAGAAAGGATGTTAGCGTATTTATCATATTTTACCACAAGGTGCTTAATTTCCACATTTCTCTAATTGCACTATTATGTCATCTGCAGAGGGATGACTTGGATGATAGATGTAATATAATTTCCTTAAAGGTGGGCTATGTTATTACATCTTAAAAACCGAAAGGCTAATACCCCTCCTATCGAAGCAGGCATTTAATGTATGGGGTTTGGCAGGACTGTGGATTAAGTGGGGTAAAATCAGAATGATTATCACTTGCAGCATGCACAGAGAGTAGTGGGGAAGACATGTTTATGATGGAGAGCTGTTAAAAGTAAATATTTACGATTGGGGTAGCAGTGGGAATTTCTGAACATTATTTTAAAACCATTAAATGCTCTTGAAAACAAGCTAGACAGATGCGTGCACCTGCCAATCCCTATGAGGCAGAGAATACCATTAATGAAGATAATCGTGATAACCAATATCGCATTTATATCAGAAGGTCCTTATTGTATCACATAGTGCCTATTTCAAACGCTTGGAACCATTGTTTGTCTGATTAACATGTGAAGGTAGCAGCCATTTGTTGCATTAGACTTCGATGAGGCCCTCAGTGCTAAGGGGATGGTCTGTCCCTGACCCCGAGATTTGCTACAATGTGGTTATTATAATTATCATTCAGGCGCATTGTACCGTATGACAGTATAATGAGAAAGGCAAAATGACTCATGTGCACATTGAAACAGCTATAGAACTTCATGCATCTTTGAAATACCTGCGCTGGGGGTTTGCAGGGTGTGAGGGTTAGTTGAGGACAGTAAAGACATGCCATACCACTTGAATTACATTGCTGATCAGGAGGATAGCTCAGGGCAGGGAGTTTGTCTTGGAAGCAAGACAACACAGAGCAACACAAGTTAGAATCCCAGAATGCGCTTAGAGACTGATCTCTGGAATTAGCTATAGTCTATAGAAGATTCTACAAAAAGGAGGAGTACACATAGCTGGATGTCAGGGTAGTTATTCAGCAACGGTACTGCTTCATAATATTTTTGGCATCCTAATAACTTTCACAACAAAAACGTTGCAACCTATTCCAGAAGCTGCAGAAAGCTTCTGTATGACCATTTCAGGCAGGGTGCCTTTATCTTTTTTGTTATAGGTTGTGACAGGCACTTATGCTGCGCATACCAGTATTTCCAAGTGAACCAAACGCATGGGAAATTATTGAATACAGAATGAATCCACCTGCAAAGTCCAATTTCATATACAAATGATATATGGTAGTAGCACACCAGGTACCACTGATTAGGTATGGGAGGTGCCTGGATTGTTATGTTACTTAAAGCAATCACTGATGATGAATGGAAGAGGATGTGCGCCCAAAACAAGCAGGTATCTTTATATTATATGGAGTAGAGGCCCTGCAGATTACCTATATTAAGTCTGGGATTGCGATTGGTTACACCAGTTTTGTTCTCAAGAGAAGAGCATAATGCTCGCTTAGCGGTTAAACTGGATCCCAAAATATGGCTGCTAGAATTGTTCCTAGAGAAAAGGGAGCTTCAATTACAATTATTACATATGGCTTCAAACACAGATAGCTGGCGGATAGCCAGGACATGGGCCACAGGCCCAAACCCTAGCAGGGAACCGTAGCTGAATGATTTAGTGTACCGTCATACATGGGAAGAAAGTTATAGCACCCTACGGCAACAGTATTTAGCCATAAATATATCGGGCATGAGTAAAGAATTTAGCGCTTTAGAGAAAATGGAAATACTGTTTACATGTGTACTTTACTACAGTGAAGACGTCCAGAGAGGGAAGAATTAATGATGTCTGATAATCTAAGCAAACTGCTGCTAGAAAAAAGGGGAAATGTGGACTCCATATTTAGGGGTGAATAAGATTGGGAACCATGATAAGAAATGGCTTTACATCTTTCGCTTTGAAGTGGAATATGCATGATGGGCTAGAATTGATGTCTAGTCTAATAGTGCTTTTGTTTGGTTACAATTATTTAAATCATAAAATATTTTAAAAAATAAGGATTAAAATGTTCTAGTTTAGGAATCGTATCTGCATTCCTCACTACACTTGTGCCGCACGACACAAATCGTATGCGTAATCCCAGACAACAACATAAGTTCCAAATTGAAAAACTAAGAGTGCATAGCTTAATTTCTTAATTAGTTTGATTGCATGGCTATTTTCTTACACGTCATTTAGACAACCACTATAAAGAAATAAACAGTTTGCATAATGTGATCATCCATATCAATCAAGGCAAGGAATGACAAAGACCATGCACAGTGCTCCAAGGGGGATGCCAATTTGGGTGGAGGGGGGCTCTAACAAAGGATGGGTTCCCTAAAGTGCGCAGAGCATGGAATAAAAAGCGGGGGCATCTGCACAAAACCCCACGTCATGAAATCATGTATGTTGGGTCACTCAGCATGGTCTCTGGTGGCCTGGTTTATAACCAGCCTACATATTGTAAATATAGCTCTTTTTATCGGTTTGCAAATAAATTGCTGTCCATAAATAAAATGCCAGCTCAAAAATGCCTCCTCTGTATAAAAAACAATAATTCAGTGAGTAAATACCCTTTTTCTATAAATAAATTACAAACGTGAAAGGGGTATGGGGGGGCCTGCAGAAATCATACAGAATTTTGGGAGCATAAGAAAGATCACATATGTTTCTATTTGACAGATATTTCTGCAATAAGTATTTAAGAATGAAATCCTTTTGAACATGAAAAGCACAATTGGCGCGGTGCTCATTTCATTTCTCAGTCTTAACACTAACCCTAAGAGAAAAATATCTTCTAACCTTGACCCACATATGTCCCTTTGGAGAGTCTTACCCAGGGACATCATTTCACCAAAATGCTAGGGGTAGCGGAAGTGACATCACACAAAGTGTCATTTGACCCCACTCCAAAGTGACATCACGGGAAGCGATGGAACACGACTTTTCACCACTAGAGAAAACAGGAATTGGCTTCAAATAGCATAGGTCCTAAGTACCCTACGACAAATATGGTTAGGATATCACTAATGTGATATACATTTCATACAAGAATGGATCACCATATGTCTCGTTAATATCAGTGTGTATAGGCCACTGTTGCCAAATTACTTTGAACGCAAGCAGACGTCCAAGGCCAAACGATAATGATGTATTATATAGTACTTACCATTAAGCGCCTTAAATATAAATACAACATCATCCAACCTGTGTTGGTACTTCTTTATCGACTTCAGAAGGATGAAAGGCTGAGTTAGGCTGAGTTGGCCTTGCCGGGATTTATAACTGCAGATCACACACACATCGCAGCAGCGAGCGCTCAAGCCACTAAGCTACCTTAACGGCTATAGCTATCTTTGCAATTACATGTCTGAATGTTCTCAAAGTCATAAAGTAAATTACACTCTGTAGCGCATACCATTAAACTGGTAACTGAGATTTAACAGTGGGCCAGTTCATCTGCAGGTCTGGTGCAAAGTTGCCCACATGTCAAGCCTGCATGGATTTACTTTTCAGGCTCCAGAGGTTAGCAAAATACATACCATTGGGAGGGTTCATAACTGCGTATTAAAGATAGAATATGGCATTTATAACGCACCTATATACAAGTGTTTTAAGGCGCGACGAGATAATGGAGAGAAAACAGAGGAAGAAAGAGACAATGATCCGACTAGGCCCGGTGACATTTCAGATCGCGCAAGTGCAGGATAGGACGGGGAAGTGCGGGGGGAAAGGGGCAGTACATAGGATAACAATAAAATAAATAAAGACAATAAATAACAGTGCGGCCAGCTGCTGGCAAGTGCGAGGTTAAGTTCAGACCTCAGGTGTCAAGTGCTAGAAGGGGCTGTAGGGATACAGAAACAGTCACAGAGTGCAAGGGTTTCCAGGGGCAATGCAGGTATGTAACTAGCGGGGAGGGGGCCTGGGCCCGAGATCAGAGGGTAGTCAGGAAACCAGTGTAGTTTCAGATTCACCCAGGAGATTAGCAGGGGAGAGGAGGAGAGAAAGCAGAGGCAAAGAGAAAGGTCTTGAGGTGCTTCCGGAACCAGAGATGGTTCTCCTCAAGTTTCAAAGAGGCTGTTCCAGAGGGAGGCCCCACCAGAATAAAGATCTACCACCAGCTTGCTGCTTGGAGAAGTGACTAACCCTGAGGGAGTTGGAGGCGGATAAACAAAGAGCTCGAGAAGGAAGATATTTAGGAAGAGAAAGTTGAAGGTATTGAGGTCCCAGGCCCCAGAAGGCCCAGTGGACAATGCAGAGGGTTTTGAACTTAATCCTCGCTGCCACTGGGAGCCAGTGCAGAGATTTCAGTCCTGAAGAGATACGATCCCTGGGCTTGAGGCCAAGGACAAGTCTTGCAGTCCTGTTTTAGATGAGTTTGCAGAGGGTGGAGAGTAGAAGCAGGGAGATTTAGAAAGAGGCTGTTGCAGTAGTCCAGCCTAGACAGAACCAGAGCTCTGGAGAAATTGAGCTTCTGCAGTAAGGAGAGGAAGGGAAGAATACATCTGAGGAGGTGCAGCTGGTAGTGTGACTTCTTATAGACATCAGAGATGTGAGGAGAGAAGGAAAGCGTGGAGTCGAAGATGACCCTGAGGTTTCTGGCCTCACAGGTGGGAGCAGGAAGATGGCCAGAGAGTGACAGGAAAGGAGGAAGCAGGTGTACTGATGAGGAGAATGTTGGTCTTACTGGCATTAAGGCAGAGATCATTGGCAGCACACCACTCATGGATGTTGGATAGACGGAGATGAGAGAAGGAGAAGAGGTGGCATAAGGGAGCCTAAAAATGAGTTGAGTGTTATCTGCATAGCACTGAAAGTTGAGGCAGAGAGCGGCAATGCTGTGGGCAAGAAGTGGAAAGTATTTGTTGAAGAGCCAGGGAGAGGTTAGACCCCCGGAGAAAAACACAGGTAGAGATAGAGAAGAGGAAGGACCCAAGTTGGACCTGAGAGGGTCGAACGGAGAGGAAGGAGGTCAGCCAAGCCAGGGCCTGATCGGTGATACCCAGGTTATCACAGAGACGGATGAGCAGGATGGCATGGTTGACAGTGTCAAAGGCAGAAGAGAGATCGAGTAAGATGAGAACACAGGGGGTTTTGGAATTGAGGTTGGAAAGAAGGTCTCCACAGATGTTCAGAAGAGCAGTTGCCGTGCTTCTGGCAGCTCTGAAGCCAGACGGATGGTCATGGAGACAACCAACAGAATCAGCGTGAAGATTAAGCTGGGAGATGGCTAGCTTTTCCGGAGTTTGCCCAGGAAAGGAGTGATGGAGAGTGGACGATAGTTAGCCGGGCAGGAAGGGTCGGCAGAGGGTTTCTTAAGAAGAGGGTGTACAAGGGAGTGCTTCAGGGGGGAGAGGGAAGACTCCAGTGGCAAATGAGTGGTTGCAGAAATTAGCCAGAGCAGAGGCCAGGGTGTCAATGTGGTCCTTGATGGTTTTGGAGGAACAGGGGTGAACCTGTTTTGACGAGACTGTCATAGATCAGACTTGTTTTGGAAACCTCGTCCAAGTAGAACATGGGAAAGGCAGGGAAGGAGGGAGGAGAGGTGGCCGAAGAAGGGCCAGAGGAGGGAGGAAGGGGATGGGGGGTGAGAGGACAGGATTGCCTGAGTTTTAGAGATGAAATGAGAAGCCAGGGCCGTGCAGTGAGCCTGGGAGGGGATAGGACAGGAGAGGTAGAGACTGCAGCAGGATTGGCCAGCTCCTTGCAGATATTAAAGAGTTCGGCCGAGTTGTTAGATGCCGCGGAGACGCGGGCTTGGATGTGGGCTCTCTTCTTGGTGCAGACAGAGAGTCGGTATTGCCTTTGGAGCAGGCTGCAGGCATGTTTGTCAGAGGATGTACCGGAAGCAGGCCATTTGCTCTCAGCCACCCTGCATTTGCGTTGAAGGGTGACGAGGTCTGAGTCATACCAAGAGTTGCACTTGGCTTTGGACTTCACGCGGATCCTCATGACAGGGGCAAGAACATCGAGAGTATCGGATATAGCAGAGTGGAGCATGGAAAGGACTGTGTCAGGGCGTGGTCAGCCAAGGGAGGAGTGGGGGTGAGAAAGTGGCGGTGAAAGCCTCAACTGACACACGCTTCATGGGTCGGATAACCGAGAAGGTAGGTGGCAGTGCTGGAGTTGGCTTGGGCTGAGACGTAGAGAGCGAGATGGGAGGAAAGGAGAAGGTGATCACTCTAGGAGACAGGAGCAGTGAGAGGGATCGAAAGGATAAGGTCTGAAGAGATCAGAACATCCAGAGTGTGCCCTGCAGAGTGAGTCAGGCCAGAGTGGAGAATAGAGAGTGTTGCAGAGGTCACAAAAGAGTCCAGTGGAAGGACAGGAAGCATCCAGGTGGATGTTGAAGTCTCCAAGAAGGAGGAGTTGAGTGGTTGAGACCAGAAGGGAAGAGGTCTGCCCACTCAGAGAGGAAGGAGGAGATCTGACTAGGTGGCTGATAGATGGTAGCCACAGTAAGGGAATGGCTTAGAGAGAGAGCCTGCAGACGAGGCCTTCGAAAGAGGAGTAGGCCTGCATAGGAATGACAGAGGCAGGAATCCACTCAGGGAAGATCAGGGCTACACCCCCTCTGGAATGGTTAGGTCTGGGCCCAGAGAGGATCTAGTAGCTATCAGGGAAGAGAGCGTCAAAGCTTGCGACACTAGAGTGACATTGTAGCACAGGGAAAGCAGTGCACTCACACAGCATCCCGTACTATGGGCACTTGTTACCTCATACATGCAAAAAAACATCCTTAACAGCATGCCTGGGAGATGGGAAAGATAGATACATTAAAACAAAAAAATCAAGGGCCACTTTATATACTATGGTCAAACATTTCTACACAAGCTTTTAGGCACAAGGATTTTGTCACGTAACAGAGACAATGGCAGGATAACATAATGGTATAACTGCAACTTGCGAAAAGCAAAATACATTGTCGAAACGGATGCTTATTCTACTCTAAATGCTTTTTAGAAGTGTGTCTGTATTGTGAATTTGAGGTGTTTAAGAACAGACTAAATCAGGGACTTGCCTCCTGAAGTGTGCCTGAAATAAACCTTGAATGATTCTAGCAGTTATTGTATAGATCTCCAGAAAGACAAGTTATGTGTTATTCCTATTCCTTCTTATTCGGGGTCACTTGTGGAACCTACTGGTTTTTTTTTTGTTTTTTTTAATGGCCTGAACAAGAAAGCCAACCACTTCAGAACCAAAGGGCCAAATGGTGCTGGTCACAGCCCATGAGCTTCAGTTTAAAAGAAAAGAAAATCAACACGCTTTACATTTATTTTTTGGGGTAGCAAGGGAGATCGCAGGGGTAGCAAGGGAGAGTACAGGGGTAGCGACCCCCAAATGACGTGCCTGGTCTTACCCTTTTAGTTTTGGGCTGCTCTGAACAGAGAACACAGTCTCAGTTTCATGAACGCATTCATAGCTTTTACATTATTGATGCACGGTGCGCATTTCCTGAAGTGCAACACAATCCAAGAAAAACAGCCTCGGGTTCTCATACGTTTGAGTGCGGGGGGCTAGCTCCGGCACACTTAAAGCCCGGATAGTAGTCACAAAATGATACAATTAGTTCAATTGCATTAGTGCCATGGATGGGTAGATCTCACAAAGTAGTTTAACACAATATTTAGACGAACTGGCAATTTGTTAACCATTATACAAACTCGGAGATTCGTTGTGCGTCATGGATGTATATTTTCAAACGTGACAAAATGCCGACTTTCCTAAGGAATGGTAAAATGCACGGTCCTGGCTTTTATTCCATTTAGGTACTTTCAGACTTTATTTATTTATTTATTTTTTAATATGTCATAGCTTATAGCCATCAGCAGAACAAGAAATGGAATGCAGACACGATTAGAGAGCTCAGCGCAACCATGCTTGATGTGTTACGTTCAATGCAGTCACGCCAAAGCCAAAATGTATGTGTGATTTGTTCGATTACTAGTGCCTGCATTGCAGAAAGATATTTAAAAGTCGAACACCGGCAAGCTGCACTTTGGCGAGCGACAGCCAGGCATGCTTCTCTGGGCGAGTGGAGGATGCTCCAGACTTTACGTTGTGCCCGGTTCCTACCTGTCCTCTACCGGCAGACACTTGTCGCTGCAGGACCCCAGCTGTAGAGAGCCCACCTCTTTGGAACGTAGAAGTCCATCGTAGACAACAACGCCCCCCGCAGGTGAATGCGGCCAACATAGAACCTGAAGCCATAGCCATGCTCCTACTATATGTCAGGAATAGGTGACCGCAAGTAGCAGACAGTCACATGGCACACTATCACCCGGAACAGGAAAATGTCACAAAACAAGTCGACACCGTATCTCTCTTTCCAACAAATTGAGCTGAGCCCATTTCAAGATGGCACCCGCTGACTACGTTACTTTTTTCATGTAAGACGGGTTTTATCTGTACCCTGTTTTTTTCTGTCCCCCGCTCGGTGACTATTCACTGCACAAACACAATTGACATAGAAAAGGGACACGCCAACAAAACAGAAAACAAGATCTCTCGATTGTAACATAAGCAGGGCTGGCACGGGGGCAGATGAAGCTGCATTGCCTTAACATTTTTTGTGCACTGACGATGGTGGCGCCACCAACAGGCGCCCCAAGAACTCTCCTTTTATGTTTATTGATGATGCAGGAAAAGATGTATTGATATCCTTTCTCCAGCCTATTGATATTTTATTTCTACAGTCTGAGTCGTACAGTACACAAGTGTTTCAGAGCGCGACAAGGTAAGTGAGGGGAACAGGGGAGAACAAAACAGCGATCTTACTGTAGGGTGGCCAACTCTTTGATAGTCTTTCATGGGACACTTGCCCACAAGGTGGTGATTACGTCACAACGCTATTCACGTTCGGCCCGCCCCTTAATGGCACTTAATTCCTGGCTTAATTGAAATGCAAATGGTTTGTCCTTGGGAGGTGATGGTCACGTTTTTTTACATGTAAACATGACCATCACAGACCCCAGGAACAAAGCATTAGCATTTCAATTAAGCCAGGTGTCAGAGCATTACAGCTCGACCTGTAGGCTCAAAAGGAGCCAGGGCTGCAGAGCCACCAGGAGAAAGAAAGCAGCAGGCAGCAGTGCTATGCTGTGTAAATGGCCACTTCCATAGCTCTCAACTCACATGCTTTTGGTGGGTGTCACCCGCCTTGTAAAGGGTGACTCACCCGCCAAGCCTCCTGCACGCTCATTCATTCCAATGGGCGTCTCACCCGCCAAAAACAAAATCGGGTGATTTCACCGGCCTTTGCAACACAAATGGTTGAGAGCTATGCACTTCAGTTTGCAGAGAGGCAGTGGTGCAAGAGGCAGGTTGTCCCGACGCAAGTCGGGACAACCTGCTTCCGGCACAGCCACTCTGCAAACTGCGGGGCAGAGTCCCTAATTCCGGGAAAATCCCGCGAAATCCGGGACAGTTGGCCACCCTATCTTACTGGGCCCAGTGACATTGAGAATGTGCAAGTGCACAGGAGAGGGGGTGGAGAAAAGTGCGTAGAAGGGGGGGGAGAAGTGGAAAGTGCGAAGCAGAGGAGAAACATAAATAATAATAAATAAATAATAAAGGCAAGAAACAGTGGTACTGCAGCCAGTGTTAAGACGGATTTCTGAACTCTGTCCTGGTGGTGCAGAAGTTCAGAAGGCCAACCTAATTACTTGGAACAGGGTAACCTCTGGATGAGCCAGACCAATCAAGGTAGCGATTGCGGCGGTCAAGACTAGGTCTCAAGAGGGGTGAGGGTGACTGAAAGCCCGCAATGAGCACACAAAGCAAGATCACTTACAAACTACTCCAAACAGTTGTTATATTAAAAATATATACACATTTATTTCAAGGCCTTTAAAACAATGACCGCAGCGAGAAAATCACAATATCACAATATTAAACCAACACATACCATATCAGCACAATATATATACAAATACGACAGTCGCAAGCGTTATATGCACGAAATGTGTAGTCCACCTAAAAGGGAGGGAAAACAGGCAGTGCGAAATAATGCTTAGACCCAGTTCACCTTCAGAGGCACCTAACTAGATGGAAGTCCGAGCCCTGCGAAGAGTGGAGCCTTGTGCTCAAAAGTACCTGCACGCGCTGGTGCCAACGGGCAAAAGGAGAAGCTCTTCGAGGGAAATCATGCAGTTCAGTTTAGTGCACAAAAGAAGAAGAACAAGTTCCGCGACTCAAGCGCAGCCTCCACAGTGGGCAGAAGCAGAGCGCGAGTACGAAAAAGGGTGCTGTTTGACACAGCGGGGAAAAGCAATGGGCTCCTGCAGGAGGGCGACCAGATCCTAGCTATGCTACTCACCGGTCCCCGATGCAAGCAGACCCAGGCTTCTCCGCGTCAGTTTCAGCAGCTGGCAGGTTCAGAAGAGCAGGGACCGCCTCGTCGTCATGTTGAGAAAAAAGACGTCCCAATCGAAGAAACCCGCACAGTTGGTTACCACAGCAGGGCAACGGAGCGGCCGTGTGTATCTGAGCCAAATGTACACTACTCACTTCAGACTTGGGAACGCCAAGTGTACGAAGCGTGTGAGAGTGACAAGGACTCGAAATACTACACAACCTGGCGGTGGTTACAGAGCAAGACTCCCGTGTAAGCTGGTCAGTCAGCTGGATGGCCCAGAGACGCTTCCGAAGGCTTACTGGCAGGAGATGGTGAAGATGCCGAGAATAGCTGTTCCCGCTATTCCAAAGGGTCGAAGTACCAGTAGAGGCCTTCTGGTTCGATCAAAGGTGAAAAGGGTTTCACAAGGCGACAGCAGTGCAGAGGAGAAGTCCTTCAGCGGGTCACCAGCGATTCCTCGGTCCAGCCTCTTGGTTGCAGGATACTTGGCTCCTGTATTCCTTCGTTCGTGAGAACTCAGGAGATCGACATGGTAGTGGTGTTTCCAGCCCCCTCTTATCCACGGTTCCCTTCGCGCCAAAACGGAGGGGACCCAATGGGAGATCCGCTCATCAACACTCACACCATTTGTGGACCAATCACGGACCACGGTGGTCCCAGGCATTCACACCACCCTAGACTCTCTGGCACCCAGGATGTGTATTGGGACCAGACATCCCAGCCCACATCCTGGAGGCACACAAAAGACGTGTAGAAGCCCGCGAAAGCATCCGTGTTTCGCGGGAAAGTACATGCCCAAATAAGGAAGGCCCCGGGTCGGCTCGACCTGGGGAAGGTGAAGGGAGCAAGACGGTCAGCGGACAGGACAAAGGAGCCTCGTGGTCTGGCCATTTTGGGAGCCAGGCCACCATTTTGGGTTAAGCGCGAGAAACGCGCTTAGAACGCCAAAAGGAGCTCAAAACACAAGAAACGATCGCTGCCACCATTCCCGTCCCTGAATCACTTGCACCGATCAGATACAATCCTAAACGAGTATCTAGGGCCTGTAGAAGGCTAGAGACCCAAGAGAGCTGTAACTTAGCTTACAGTGCCCTCTTGTGTCATGTTGCACGAAAGCCGCAACATGATAAAAGAAACTAGGGGAAACAGCGTTCCCCGGTACTGACTGTCTTAAGGGCATGTCAGTTTCCCCGTAAGAAAGGAGCGAAAGCCCAGAGGAGTGCGGCAGAAGGCTGCACTTCTCTGGCAAAGTCAAGAACAAGGTGAAAAACAACAGCAAAAAGTTTAGGGGTTGCCACATGGAAGGAAAATTACCTACAATTACGAAATCTTTCCTAACAGCCAGCAATTTGCAAGTGCTGGGTTTAAGGCAGCAGACAGGGTAGGTCTGATAAGTGCAGGAAGAAAAAGGGGGGGCTGTATGGGTACAGATACAGACCCCAGTACAAGGGGTGGCCCGGAGGCAGTGCGGGAGGGTGGCAGGGTGAGCAGGTACCTGGGCCCGGAGGACAGAGAGTGGCCAGGTGCACAGGGCCAAGAGAGAACAGATCAGCAGGGGAGAGGGGGAGCGAAGGCAGAAGAAAAGAGGAAGGTCTTGAGGTGCTTCCGGAACTGGAGATGGTTCTCCTCAAGTTTTAGAGTGGCTGGGAGGCTGTTCCAGAAGGAGGCCCCAGCCGAAGACAGAGATCTGCCCCCAGCTCGTTTCTTTGAAAAACAGCTGACCGTGAGGGAGTTAGAGGTGGAGGAGCGAAGAGCTCGATAGGGGAGGTATTTGCGGAGGGATGGCTGAAGGTATTTTGGACCCAGGCCCCAGAAAGCCTTGTGGACAATGAATAAGGTTTTGAATTTAATCCTTGCATCCACTGGGAGCCAACGGAGAGATTTCAGAGCTGGAGAGATACGATCCCAGGGCTTGAGGCCAAGGAGAAGTCTCACAGTCCTGTTCTGGATTAGTTGCAGAGGGCGGAGAGTAGAGGCAGGTACATTTAGAAAGAGGCTGTTACAATAGTCCTACCTAGAGCGAACCAGACCTTTGGATACCATGAGCTTCTGGGGGAAGGAGAGGAAAGGCAGAGTACCTCTGAGGAGGTGCAATAGGAAGTTTGACTTTTTAGAGACCTCAGAGATGTGGGCGGAGAAGGAAAGGGTGGAGTCAAAGATGACCCAGAGGTTCTTAGCCTCGGAGGTGGGGGTAGGAGGAGGGCCAAGGGAAGCCGGCCAGAGAGTGAGGGGATAGAATGGTGACGGTGTGCCTAAAATTATAATTCAAACCCTAATGTAACATACATTCCAACACTCCCGATTTAGGCAGGAGACTCCTGATTTTTCAGTGAAAAATATAGCTGTTTTTCACAGTCTCCTGCCTAAAATAACCGCAGCCCCAATGCATTGCTATGGGAAAATGCATGTCTCCCTATTTCCCTGGGGAAATCTCCCTCCCAGGTGTGTCGCAGTGTTGGCATGTATGATGTAAGCCTATGGGAAAATTAATTTCTCTCGCTTTTTGTGATAAACTATCCCTCCCAGGTTTTTCCGAATGTTGGCATGTATGAGTGTAAGAATGATGAGGACGCCGTGGGATGGTGAGAAAGGTTTATTAATTTAACGGGACAGGCAGCAGGCACTGCCACTGGGGAAACAGCCAACTGACAACCAGACATGCCAACATTCTGGAGCCCCTGAGTGGAAGATTTCAATACAGAAATTGGGAGACAGTATTTCACTAATAAAATTGCATTGCCTTTATAATTATTTTAGGCGGGAGATAGTAAAAAATAGCAAACTTTTTAATTGAAAAATCTGGAGTATCCCGCCTAAATCGGGAGGGTTGGCATGTATGGACAACTGGCATCAAAACCAAGGGAGTTCTAGATCCAGGGTCAGAAGGAAATACGCTACACACAAAAGAACACAGTAACATCATAATAGTAGAACCATCTTGACATAACACATCTCCCTCCTTATACATTGAAACAGTTAAAAGCGGGTAAAGAAACAAGATCACTCACAGCAGAAATCTTTGAAGCGGCAAGGCATTTTCCTTTTCCACCTCCTAGGTGTCTCCATAAAGGTGGCCTGACCATCCTTACCAACTTCATTTGGGTGCGGCACACCCACATTCAACTCAGCAACTTCATTGTTTTCTTCCATTTCTTCCGCACTGAGCACTAACAAGCTTTAAACCAGCCTCACCTTTGACCAACATTCACCACCTTCTAGTATCACAACACTGCCACAGACATCCGCATTCCTCTTAGTTCCCAAGAACTTGCTCTCCAAGCATTTAAAACCAAAACGAGGATTCTTGATTAACACAAGATCTCCCACACCATACTCCACATTTTTAGCCTAAGGGACCGCATCAAACCTTTGTTTGTAACCACTTTGGGCCTCAGAAATCAACTTTATCACGTCCTGCCGATCCACCTCCACACACCCTGCAAGCTCCAGCCACCCTAGACACAGTTTGGTGGCAGGCTGACGGCCCTTCAATGACACAAAAGGAAATATTTTAGTGATGGAGTGAGGTGTAGTGCGATAGCTCCAGACCATTTATTTTAAGACATCTGTCCACACCAAACCCGAACTGAAAGCTAGCTGTATACCCCCTTTGATAAACCTGTTCGCTCTCTCAACCAAACCGTTGGCCCTGGGGTGGTCTAATGCGGTGCGTAAATGTTTGATTCCAAATCGCTCTAAAAACTCCTTCATTAACGCTCTCCACTTCAACCATTTAGAATGATAATCCACCATAACCACTAAAAATGTAAAGCCATCTCCTAGCCCTTGTATGGGACCCATTATATCAACAGCAACCTTTTTCCATGGTTCACTAGGAACTTGAATTGGGCAAAGGAGAATCTCTCTGACCACCTTTACTTTATCAGACCTCCCGCACTCCTTGCAAGACCAAACTCTTTTCTCCACTTCGCTGTCCATGCCAGGCCATCAAAATGATTGTCTCAAAAGTCTCTTGGTGCCACCCATGCCCACATGACCCTGATGGGCTAAATTGACCAAGCAAGGCCTGATGCCCAGGGGAGGCAGAATTTTTGAACCTCTCCTTAGCCTACACCCATCCTCGGACAAGCTTAGTTCAAGTTTGACCTTGTGGTAACAATCAAAACTCTTGTCCAAAGTTTCTTTACTCGGCCATCCCCTCTCGTCCATTCTTTAACTTTAGGCACAATCAAATCTTCTCGGTCAGCCTCCAAACATTAATCTTTACTCACAGCACAACACGCTACCTCGGAAATGATCATGTCCTCCTCCCTGAGTATTTTCCCGCTGTGTCCCAGACACCTTCCCCCGGAAGCCTAGATAGACAGTCAGCTACTACATTTTCCCTGCCACGGACGTAACACATTCTGAAATTGTATCCCTGCAAACCTTTCATCCACCTATAAATCCTCGGCGAACCTTTAGCCCAATCACTGCTGCCCAAAAGCTGAACCAAAGGTTTGTGATTACTCTTCACCTGGAACTCCTGACCCCAAAGGAAACATTTAAAATGCATAATAGCCCAGAACACTGCCAGAGCTTCTCTTTCTATTACAGAATATTTTTTTTCTGCTCCCCTTAAAGGTCTAGAGCCAAACACTATTACATGCTCTACTTTTCCTGAGTCCAATTGAGACAGTGATGCACCCAACCCTAATAAGCTTGCATCAACCGATAGCACAGTCTTCCTCCCATTCACAAAACTGCCTAATGTGGGAGCCTTGGCAATGCCCTCCTTAATAGCTGTGAAGGCTACCTGACACTCTTCAGACCTTTTGAAGTTAATTCCTTTCTTAAGCAAATTCCTTACAGGGGTGGAAATGGTGGCAAATCTGTCTACAAACTTACTTGTGATAGAATTCAGCCATTCCCATGAACAACCTCAATTGATCTTTGTCAGCTGGTGCTGGGGCCCTGCAAATGCTCTCAACCAGACTCGACTTGGGCGACACACCGTGGCTTGATAATTTGTGTCCTAGGTATTCAACTTCCCTGACCCTATCCATTTGCTTCTTTGTACCAGCTTCTGACAGTCTCTCTAACACACACCTCAGCACCCTATCATGCTCAGTCTCACAGTCAGCATACACTAAGATGTCATCCTGAAACACTGCAACCTTATTGAGACCCCTCAGCACCTCAGCACCTCCTCCATCACTCTTTGAAAAACCGAGGCAGCAGATGCCAAGCCAAAAGGCATACATAAATACTTAAAAGTTCCTTCGGTTGTGACAATGGCCGTGACATGCAGACACTTCTTTGATAGAGGCACTTGGTGATAAGCAGACGACAGGTCAACCACTTTGAACCAACTAGGCTCTCCCAAAGTGGCCAATATTCCAGCAATAACGGGTAAGGGATGTTATTCAGTTCCCTGAGGTCCACGCAAAGTCTCAAATTCTCATTGCTCTTAGTCACTAACAGCACCGGGGATAGCCATTCAGTACCCTCAATGTGCTCAATGACACCTTTCTGGACCAGATTGACCAGTTGCTCACAAAGCTAAAGCTGCTATCTAATTTTTAATGGGACCGGCCTCACCTTATGCACCACCGGTTGGGCCTTTGTCTTCAACTTGATATCATGTTCAGAGTTCATTAGCCTCCCCAACTTTGTCGTGAACACTCCCGGAAACTCCTTTGTCCACTTGTCGTCCTACTTTGCTATGGTTATGGGATTCACAGCACTCGCCTGGATCCGCACTCCCAGTTTCCTCTGTTCCTCCCAACCTAGGAGTGAGGCTCCCTTTTTTGCCACTAGTATGTTTGCAGTGCACTTCCTTCCCTTATATGACACTTGGCCCTGGAACTCGCCAATCAGTTCGATTGTGGATTCCCCACAGCCGCAGGGCTGGACTTTGGCCGGGGTCAAGACTCCCACATCTTTGGGCAACAGGTTTTTAAGTGTATCTTCTGAGATTATGGTCCAAGGAGACGCAGAGTCAACCTTCATTTTCAAATAGCATCCATCAACCACAAATTCATCAACTGGACCACTGCATTCACCTGACAAGGCTGAAATATGGAAGACATGTCTTGGTGTTCCTTCAAGGACAGGCGAACCCTCCTTCAGTGCTCTCGTGGTGGGTTGAATTGGAACATCAACTTCTTGCTGTCTCTGGTCCACCAAGTTTATCGAGGCCTCCCTACACATGTTGGCAAAGTGGCCCTTGCGTTTGCACCTAAAACAGTCAGCAAACCTGGCTGGGCATGTGAGGTTATTGGTTGTGTCCCTTGCCTGGAGCTGCCACACTTTGAGCATTTCTGATTACACCACTCTCTCCTGGGTGTTGACACAGAGGTTTTTTTTCTTGGTCCAACTGCACACACTTCCTGCACAACTTGCTTGTCCACCTTCATCTCCCTCATATATTGGGAGGTTTGCTCTATGCTGCGAGTGAGCTCGATGGCCTGTTCTAAAGTTATGTCTTTGGCTAGTAACTTTTCTTGGACCCTCACACTGTTAGTACATCTTACTAACTGATCCATTATCAAGGAGTCAGTCAAATCACCAAAGTCATGGCTTAAAGTTCTCAGGGATGCTATATAAGACTCTACAGATTCAGAAATGCCCTGAGCATGCTAAAAGAACTTGTGTTTTTCGACTGTCACATTTTTCCTAGGCACAAAATGATCTTCAATCAACGTGATGGCCACTATGTATTCATCAGCATCTTCTGCACCCTCTTCTGGACTGTGTGTGAGACCGTCAAAGACAATTCGTCACTCGGGACCCAGGTTGTGCAGTAGCAGTGCCTTTTTTCTAGCTGCACTGAATCTGTCTCTACCAATGGCCACTATGTAATTTCAAACATGCACACCCATCTGTCCCATCTCACTGGAGGGTGGCCTGGTTCGGCAAGAAAGGTGCAGGAGGAGGGATAGCTGCTGCCATATTCTCTTCTTCCAATTATATTGGCACTAACGCCTGAGTCTCAGAAGCAAAGCCAGCGATCAGTCAAGTTTGCATCCAATGTGTGAGATAAACACTCTCACTCCCTTTTATTATTTCTCCTACTTTTCCTTTGTTTTTTTTTTGTTCAAGTGGCAAGCGCATGTGGAAAGGATCACCTTATGCTGTTGCAATTGACTTGCAGGGCATCTGGTTGATGGGCAACTTTTGTCACAATAGCAAGGCCCCACGTGGGGAGAGCAGCGCACTCCTACGTTGTGCATCTCTAAGCTACGCCCCCTTTGGCAGGCGGAGGCATGGTGTGGTGATGCGACGTCTCCAGTGGGGTTTTGGAGCCACGCGCTTACTGCCACATGACGTGCCGGCGAGCTGATAATTTGATCCCTCAGCCCCCAAATTTGCCTTCACACCCCGCCCACTTCAGTGTCCCAACGCGCACCTCCTGACCTGTGCACCGGGCAGGGGCCCCGGTGCCTGCTGCCTCATCCTCGAAAGGTTGTTCGCCGAAGCACCCTCTGCCAGCTCAAGCCAGCAAAGGCGAGCAGCGCAGTACTCATGAACACTGTGGGTGAGAAGGGCCCAAAGTCAACACCTCCACTTACAAGATTGTGAGGTCCTTGTCGCCAGTGTAAGAATGATGAGGATGCCGTGGGATGGTGAGAAAGGTTTATTGAGTTGACAGGGGACAGGCAGCAGGCACTGCCACTGGGGAAACAGCCAACTGACAACTGGCTTCAGAACCAAGGCAGTTCTAGAACCAGGGTCAAAAGGAAACAAGCTACACACAACAGAACACAGTAACATCATAATAGTAGAACCATCTTGACATAACAATGAGCTACTGGCAATCAACACTATCAGGCACAAATATGCACTATGCAATGAATTTGCACACACACACATACTAGCCACCTCCTCAAATCTTTTCCCATTCCTGGACTCTGGGCCCTCGAGAGCATTCAACCTACAGCACGTTGTGACCATACTAATGGTAAAAGGCGCTAAACAAACATACATGCCAACATTTTGAAGCCATAGCTCTCAACCATTTGTTTTTGGTGAGTGAGAGGCCCATTGAAATGAATGAGCGAGCAGGAGGCTTGGCGGGAGACTCAGCACTTTACAAGGCGGGTGACACCCACCAAAAGTGTGTGAGTTGAGAGCTATGCTGAAGCACCTGCTGTTAAATCTAGACAAGGACACCCCAACATTGAATATGCATACCAAATAAAAATGAGGAGCCGGTGCATGTTGAATGTTACCTTCTTTAATCTTCTAACGGCAACTGCCGAAACTTTGGCGGTAGTCCCACCTGCCCATGCCGAGCATCGGCAGAGGACTGTGTCCTCCCTTCACATGAAGGTTATAGAAAGAGGACACTACATCTATCCTTCACTTTAACAATACAATTCTGACTTTAACCCATCTCTTCTATTCATCTTGTGGGCCTTGGGAGGTGATCATCCCTCTCACTGTCACTATTGTCTGTGTCCACATCAGGGTCCACAAAGTCAGAGCAGCTGTTGGAGTCAGCATCAGATGCACTTCCTTCGTTCTGCAGTCTTGCTTCACTTTCAATCCGTTTGAAAAGCGAGGAGTTTCTGGTGACCGTACCTTGGGGACTTGCTGCTGTCACCATGGATCCCTTGATGTCGGTGACTGTCATGGGTTGTGTATTAAATGCTGGTGTCTCTTTGGACCCTTGTTCTTGATGCACAAGTACTTGATCCCCAATGCATACCTCTGGTTCTTTTGCCCTTCTCCTTGCATCTGCATTTTTTCTTTGCTCTTTCTCTGTCCTTTTCTCTTGCCCTTAGTTCTTTGTCAGCGGTTGTTTAATTCTTGCTGAATTGCGGAATGTTTGTTCTGATTATTCTGCCGAACATGATGAAGAGGGGAGATCAAGGCCTACCCCTGCTTCCTCTCCCAACAGACACCTGAGTCAAAAGAAGAAACGGAGAAGCCATGACCGCCATTTCGGACCGGTACCCAGCGCCCACATAATGGACAAGTACGTTGAGAGGTATCCTCTCTGTCAACCCTACAGCCCTGTAGTAGTGAAAGCATTGCCCAAAGTGGATGAAGAGCCATGAGACGCGACCAAAGACACCTCCATTGACAGTCTCAACTAAAGCACCAAGAAGCTGTGCTACAACGGTGTTAGGGACACCATGACATAGCAGCATTAGACATGAAGCACACGTGCCACCAGCACATCGGGTCACACGCACGCACCCAAATACACAAAGTACACATGCGTACAGTTCTATAAGTTAGGGGACGCATACACATACATACTGTCCAAACTTTTATTGTTTTGTAATTAGCTTCACCACAGCAAAGCAGAAACCGCAAGGAGGAGGAGATACTGAGCAGGCTTGCAGATGCTTACATGCAAACTAACCTATGGAGCTGCAGGTGTACCGGAGGGACCGGGCAGAGCCATGAACCACTAACCTATGGACACTATAGATAGTACAATGTAGAAGACTGTTATGGCCTAGGAAAATAACAACAGAACGCAGACCCCCGGCTGAAGCTGAGCTGAGCACATTCAGGCGGTACAGAAGAGCGAACGTGTAGGACACAGCCTGCTGCCAAGGCCACCAAGACGTGAGGGACATTCCTTTCCCTGAACTACAGTAACACCGGCACAGTAAATGCAATAAATCAGAGTAATTCAAAGCTCCAGAGGCCCCAAACACGGTCTCTAGACACATGACCCGCCGAGCCGATGATGAACCAAAACTAGCAGTTGGGAAAGTGGAGCAGTCTCACACAGCGAGACAATGGCTTGCAACAACATTGTTACA
Source organism: Ambystoma mexicanum (assembly GCF_040938575.1). Classification (NCBI taxonomy): domain Eukaryota; kingdom Metazoa; phylum Chordata; class Amphibia; order Caudata; family Ambystomatidae; genus Ambystoma; species Ambystoma mexicanum. The sequence goes on from NC_090939.1 coordinate 781,857,374, forward strand.
GAGAAGCTGAGTGTTGCATGATGAGAACAAGCACTCTCATGGTCTTAGGTGGTGGACATGTTAAAGTGCAGAAACATAGTTCTTATTAACTTGAAAAGGTACACTTCGAGCTGAGAACCGACTTGGGTCCCAGGCCCGGGGGCGACAGCTCTAACCAATCACAATACAGGACCCTAGGGGTGGGTAGCGAGAGGCTAGAAGTAATCATCAGACCCTCACACTGCAGCATTGTAGAAGTAGCACTTTTTGCGGACAGACCAGGCCAGCCACCTGACATGAGAGAGCCAATAAACTAACAGCCATAGAGTCGGCCATAGGTGGACTATCACTCAGCACCTAATCCACTTGTGCAATAGGTTTGCTGGAGAAGGGCCAAGGTTGTGACATCATTGTGACGTGGATTTGATTAAAACTGACCTGCAAGCCAGCGTTCAGTGAGATGTGCCTGGAGTTTACTCCTTGTTCTGATCCTTGTTGGTTTTGGCTGTAATAAATCGCTGTTTAATGATCTGGTCCTCTGTAGCAGTTTTTTCCATTTTAGGGCTTCTTCAGTCGAGTAATGTTCAAAGTCACAATATTTCACGCTTTTGCTGAGCCACATGACAAAGTTGTTGAGGGTTTCCCCTTTTTCTTGTGTGGTTGTATGGCTTTCATAATCTATGTTTCACAGTGGTGCAAAGTAGTTGTTCAGGGAGTCAATGATACCTTGAAATATATTGGTGGAGCTTTGTGGCATTTCCAGGATGATGTTGCGGACTACTAGTCCTAACGAGTGTAGGAGTATTCCTCTGAGGCAGCACTCTTCCCTCACCCCTGTTGCATCAATGTATATTTGGAGTTCCTGCAACCATCGGTTCCACCATCGTGCAAGGCTGCTGGTGTCTGTGATGTCGAAGTAGGGGACCGCCTGTAGCTGCAATAATTCGTTTCCCCTTTCAGTTCTTTCATGAGGCAGGGATATATGGGTTGGGGAGGCTTGTGAAAAAGAGCTGCCAACTGCCCCGTCCCACTACATGTTGTGATATGTTTTTCACTATGTGCGCTGAAGTTGGAGGCACAGTGCACATGGACCACTTTTATGTGAGAAAATGATGGTCTTGGAGGCACGTGAGGCATGTGACTCTGTAGCAATAGCAGGTGGGAGCAGACAAGATGAAGATGCAGACTTGGAGGCACATGGAGCAATGTGCCAGGGTGGCTGCAGCAGGCAGGTTCAGAAAGTTCCCTGCTGCGTGTTGCACTCAGACAGTCCCTCAATAACTGTAAAGGTGCCGCGCTGTAATATCACAGTGAATAATGGCAGGCAAGGGATTAAAGACTCACTGTTGGCTCTCAGGCGTGTGGACGGATCATGTCTGGGGCTGCCAGGACTTCGGTATGTGCCAGCGTGACATCCGCAGGAGCTACATTCAGCGCAGTGGACGCCGCCGTAGCTGGAGCACCAGAGCACGTGTTTTCCTGTGCTGCACATGTCCGTTCTTGGAAAGACGTCCTCGCCAGTGTTAAATCTAGACAGGGACACCTGAACATTGAACACGCGTACCAAATAAAGACGAGGAGCCGGTGCATGTTACCTTCTTTAATCTTTAAAGTTTGGCTATAGTCCCGCCTCCTCATGCCGAGCCTAGGCGCTCTGCATGCACAAAGGACTGTGTCCTCCCTTCACATGAAGGATATAGAAAGAGGACACTACACCTGGGAGGGAGATGCCATCAGAGAAATAGGGAGACCTTAATTTTCCCATAGGAGTGCATTGGGGTTATATTTATTTTAGGCAGGAGAAACTGAAAAATATCTATATTTGTCATTGAAAAATCAGTCCCCTGCCTAAATTGGGAGGGTTGGCATGTATGCATGCATGTAGTAGTGGAAGTGCATGTATAAGTGATGCACTACCACTACTACAAACACCAATAATGTAGCAATCACGGGGCATACATCAGACATGGACACATTCAGGAGCCCCTGAAAGGGAGATTTCAACTCGGCAATCGGGAGAATATATTTTTGCCATTAAAATTACATTGTGATTATAATTATTTTAGCTGGGAGACAGTAAAAAATAACCAGATTGTTCAACAAAAAA